>NC_092875.1:417905506-418223006 GCF_028372415.1 Notamacropus eugenii | reverse complement strand
CAGTGGTGTCGGACTCCTCCTGACACAACTTAGGGTTTTCTTGGCAGAGATACCCGAGTGGTTCGCCATTTCCTTCTCCAGCTCATTTTAGAGGGAGGAAACTGAGGAAACCAGTGTTAAATGACTACCCTAGGATCACACAGATAGTACACATCTGAGGCTAGACTTGAACCCAGGAAGACAAATTCTTCTTGACTTCAGGCCCAATACTCTACCCACTGTGCCACTTAGCTCTGTATTACAGTATAATAAATAGTAGATGGTTGTAACGGTAATTTAAATGGGAAGATCTTTCCCATTTATTAATAGACTCATGTGACCTGCTTAAATCCCATGGAAGCGTTAAGTTACATGTGGTAGAAGGAGTTTCCTGAACAGGTGGAACAGGAAAGGTGGAGCAGAGCTGGGAAGTTAGACTAGTCAGAGCTGGGAAAGGCAGCTGGCTCACCTGAGAGAGCTTGTTTGTGATTTGTTTAAGGGAGCTGGTCTGTGAGAAGCCTAGCATGGGGAAGACTTGGGGATGGTGTTGCCCTCTGCACTGTTACTGTGTATAGATGTCTTTGTTACTATGATGGATTTGGCTTTCTTGTGTCTGAATAAATGTTTTGGTTCTGTCTTCCATATGGAGAGTCTGTTATATTTCACAATTCAGAATTGGTCTAGGATATTCATGGTCACCCTAGGTGCTGTGAATATCACATTGGCCCTACAATGGTCATTATGATGACTCAGTCATGAACAAAAAGGTAAATTACGTTTATAATGCTCTGTGTAAATTGGGAGGAAAGCATATGATGAAATCCTTTCTAGAAAGCATCCATCAAAAATGACATCATGTTTTTTTAACAGCACCTACAGGCTACATTTCAGTTATCTGCAAAATTGACTTATGTTGAACACCTTTGTTCCTAATGACAAGAAAGAAATGTATTGTATATCTTACCAGACCAAGGACTCCATTTTCACTCTGTAGATGTACAGTAATGTCAGGACTGATGAAGTTGCTGGCCAGAAGAGGGATTCCTATACCCAAATTAGCTGGAAAAAAAAACTTGTCAAGGTCCAGTTTGGAATAGAGAAAGGAAATTATTTCACAAAATCTTCTACTTGCATGAGTATGAACAGCAGTCTCCCATAAAAGAACATACTAACTGCATATTTAAAAAATATGTCATGAGTTATATGTTGCTTTTTTATTAAGGGGTCCACACACTTACCTGAAGTACTGTAAACAAACCAACCAAAACTTCCAATCATTTCACTATTTAGAACTACTCATCAAAAAAAATAAGATGATAATTTGACTCTCTAGGCAAAGACTATTGAAAGTTAATGAACCAGGTTTTCTGGTTCCTAAATTTCTCTTTAGGAGATTTTTTGGGGTACATTTAGTTCATTAGTGTTATCTTCAAAAGTACTAAAGGAAAAAGAAGACTTAAGTTTCAGGAAATGCAATTGGGGTAAAATTCAAAGAATTTTCTGACTCTGAGAGCTATTAAGGCAGCATCCATCTCTAGTTATCATTTGCTCATTTTCAGTCTTGTCCAACTCTTCATGCACCCATTTGGAGTTTCCTTGGCAGAGATACTGGTATGGTTTTACCACGTCCTTCTCCAGCTCACTTTACAGATGAGGAAAATGAGGCAAACTGCATTAAATGACTTGCTCAGGGTCACATGGCAATTAAGTGTCTGAGGTCAGATTTGAACTCAGGAAGATGAATCTTTCCCACTCCAGCCCCAGCACTCTATGAACTTGTCCTTTACCCTCTTTATAGGAAAGCATCAAAAGTAAATCCCAAGGGCTCTCAGAGACTATTTAATCCAAGTCACATGTGAAGGCGAGACCTTCTACAGCAATGGTGTCAAATTACTATAAAAACAGGCACCACTAAACCAAAAACAGGGATCCCTGAGGGTCGCATATTGACTTAGAAAACCACATATTAACATCATCTATTTTCCACTGTATTTTTATTTATTTTGCTAAACGTCTCCCAATCCCAGGAGGGTTGGAGAGTATTTAGACTAATGTTTTAAAGCTCTGCTCTACAACATTGCATGACAAGTGGTTATCTAGTGTTTGACAATCTCTACTGAGAGAAAACATTCCCACAAATAACAAGCATTTGGCAATGATTCAGAAGTATGACCTACCAACTGCAAAGATATGCGAACCACATCAGTTACTTCCACACTGTGAAGCAAAAAATTACTACAAAAGGGGTAGAAGGGGTAGAGGAGGATGCAGTGGTCCAACTAGCCCACACACACTGACCATATTAAAAGATTTGATTACACAAAATAAAATGTATCAATAATTTTATTTAAACATGATAAGAATGGGAAAAATGGTACTATGTAGAGGAGAGACTAACAAAGAAATGTTTTTAAAATTCTGTAATGTATCTTCCAGGGCAACTTGATGGCAAGGTACATGGAGTGCTGGGCCTGGAGTTGGGAAGACTCATCTTCCTCAGTTCAAATCAAGCCTCAGATGCTTATTAGCTGTGTGACCTTGGGAAAGTCACTTTACCCTGTTTGCCTCAGTTTCCTCATCTGTAAAAGGAGCTGAAGAAGAAAATGGCAGTATCTCTTGGTACTCCAGTATCTCTGCAAAGGAGACCTCAAATGGGGTCACAAAGAGTTAGACACCACTGAAATACCTGAAATGTATCTTATAATATTATATACTATGGCTTGATATCTTGTGACATCTCCCTATCAGACTCCAAGATCTTTAAGGAGAAATAATGCTTTCAATCTAAACTATGTTGCACCCTAGCACTTAGCTTAGTGAGCTCCACATATGGGAATGCATAGTATAAGTGGATCATGCATTCATGGCAGGGACAAAATCATATCTACTTTAACAAACAATAAATTTCCTTATAAACTTCGTGAAAAGGTGAATATTGGAAAAGATCATCTCCTGGAGACTTAAGAATCCTACAAGGTGATGAGCCTGTCGACTTTGCTCTGCTATATGACAGGATCATAAATTTAGCACTGGAAGGAATCTTTAGTAAACAATAACACTTAATCTTAGCCTTTAATAAATCTACATATTTAAACTCCTAATTTTACAGATAAGGAAACTTGAAACTTAAGTTAAGTGACTTGCCCAAGGTCACACACAACAGAACCAGCATTTGAATCCAAGTCTTTTGCCTCCAAATTCAATACTCTTTCCCCCATTCCTTCGTGGCCTCCTCATACCTTCACCATTTGTTTGAGTCATTCTTATAATATTTCAAAAACTATAATATTTTTCACAGCAACTCCAAATGGCTCAAAAAATTCCAGTATTCATATTAATTTCATTATAAACAGGTATAAACCCAGTAAAAATATATGATGCAACTTATAATAGGAATATATCAGTGAAATATGAACCTATTCTGTTTTCTTTCTATTCTGTTATTTGTCCTGTACTTTAGCTCTATTCAGTCAATCAGATACTATGATGAGAACCGGGAAGTAAAAAGTCTGTGTATTATGTATTTTAAAAAACTAGTTATTGTGGGAGGACCATTTGTATCTTCTGGCTTATGAATATCGTCCATGGGCAGCAGGGCAACGGAGAATACTGAGTGCCCAGCTGCTACTGTTCCCTGCTAATTAGGGTTATTATACAGTCAGTTCTCAATTATCCATGGCAAATCATTTAGAGTCTAACAGCTGGGGCTTCAGAAAAGGCACAATGCTGTTTTCAGCTCCTGACTTGAAATTCCCACCTCCATTGTTGACTCTGGAGATAGAGGATGTTTTAAAGATGGTGAAGTTTAGGAAGAAAGAAGGATGTGTAGAGTGGAGGAGAAGGGATACCCTCCATAAACAAGAAGCCAATCCAAAAGTTCACAGCTCTTAACAGAGAAGAGAAAGGTGGAAGAAATTAACCAACTTTCAAAACTTTAGTAGCTAATTTTTCATGTAACTTTGCTTTTTTTTCTTTTCTCTTTCCCTCCCCAATCCCAACCTATGTATTTAAAAGGAATACCAAGTTGTCCATAATAGATTTGCAGTTTCATGTGCAATTATCATTTTTTAATTCTATTATGTTATGAAAATGCTTGCTTTATTTCACAAATTCAAAGTAATATAAATAAAATTTTAAAAAAGAGCAGGCATCAGTCAAAAAGACCTCATAACATCTGTCACTGCAGTCCTGCTTTTCTCCATTCTAAATCTCTCTCTCCTCATGAAACACATACAAAATTTAAAAACAAATTTCTATTAGGTTCACTCATTTATTTCTTTGATCTATGTACATGTTTTTAAAATAACTTTTAATTTATTGCCTGTTGCTTCTTCAGTTCTTTCCATATTAACATATGATTCTTATATGTAAGATAATAAAGTATTTATATGAACTTTAACAGTTAAATTTTCAGTAAGAGCTTTGTTATTTGTTGAAATGATTATTGATTCTGATGATGCCCTTATTGATACTTTCTTAGCACGGGACTTTGGTGTCATACTTTACTAAGAAAATAGAAGCTAAGTCTGTCAAGATCTCCACAATGCTTCCAGTCACCCTAGCTCACAGCCTCTATCATCCCTGAATCCTCACTTTGCACATAACCAATCAGCTGCTAAGACTTGTCAATTCCATCTCCACAACATCCCTCATATCTGACCTTCTCCTACTCACACTGCCACCACCCTCATTCTTCCCTGGACTACTACAGTCATCTCTTATTTGGTTTCCTTGACTTATCTCTCCATTTTTTCAAGCTGTCTTTCACTCAGCTACCACAGTTAATTTGCATCATGTCACTTCCCAGCTCAATAAACCCCAAGGATTCTCTATTACTTCTAGAAATTCTTCTTAGAACAATTCCCAAAAGGCTATAAAAACTCTGCATACCCTTTGACCCAGCAACACCAAAGAAAAGGGGAAAGGACCAAAAGACATATACATGTATGTGTGTATGTATATATGTATGTGTGTGTATGTCTATCCATTCTTTTTGTGGTGGCAAAAAATTGGAAATTGAGGAGATGCCCATGAACTGGGGAGTGGCTGAACAAGTTGTAGTATGTGTTTGTGACAGAGTAGTATTGTGCTATAAGAAATAAGGCAGCTTTCAGAAAAACCAAGGAAGATTTGTACAAACTGATGCAAAGTGAAATGAGCAGAACCAGAGAACATCATACACAGTAACAGTAATACTGGATAAACTGTGAAAGACCTACCTACGCTGAGCAAGACTGATCCAAGAACTGCAAAGAACTGATGATGATGAATGCTATCGACTTCCTGAGAGAGAACTGATGACCTCTGAATACAAATTGAAGCTTATTGTTTTTCACTTTATTTTTTCTTTTGCCACATGGCTAATATAAAAATATGTTCTGCATGACTTACCTTATAATGCTTATCTTCTCAATGGGTGAAGGAGGGGCTAAAGGGAAAGAATTTGGAACTCAAAAGAATACCTTTTTAAAATAAAAGAAAGAAAGAAAGAAAAAATAAAGAAATTCTTCTCTTTGGCATTTAAAGCCCTTTCAAACCTGGTAGCAACCTATCTACAACTAAGTGGCATACTGGAGTTAAGCACTGGACTGGGACTCAGAAAGCCCTTAGTTTAAATCCTACCACAGACACAAGCTATGTGATCCTGAGCAAGGCCCTTCATTTCTGCCTGTTTCATTTTTTCACCTGTAAAATGGGGATAATGATAGCACTGACCTCCCAAGACTGTTGTGAGCATCAAAAGAAAAATACTTGTAAAGCACTTTGCAAACCTTAAAGCACTGTATAAACGCTAGTTATTATTTCTCAGCCTTTCTTAGACATTATTCCCATTCATACCCTACACACTTCAATTAAAATTAGAACTTCTCATTGTTCCTTACATGCAACATTCCCTCTCCCACCTCCACATTTTTACACTGGCTGTCTCTACACCTGGAACATATGACTGCCTCACCTCTGCCTCTTAGAAACCCTAATTTTCTTCAAAGCTCAGACCAACACCACCTTCTTCACAACAACTTTCTACATCACCCCACCTTCTAACTGACTCCCCCCCTCAAAACAACACAAAACAGCTTCCATTAAATTTTGTATATGCTTAACTATGTGCATCTTGCCTCTCCCAATAGGCTGAAAGATTCCTGAGAATGGGGACTATTTTGTTTTTGTCTTCATATCCCCAGGGTTTAATGCAGTGACTGGAATATAGTAGGTTCTTAATAGATACCTTCTATTGACTAATTGAGACAGGTTGTAGCAATAGCAGTTAGATTGCTAGACTCAGGTGATCTGAGTTTGAAATCCACCTCCAACTGTTCCTACTTAAGTGACCACAGATACGTCACTTCCCAGATCTTCAGTTTCACAGGAAGATAGACCTCAAACCAGAAGAGGGCTTAGAGACCACTGGGTCAAATTCTCTTATTTTGTAGATGAGAAAAAACCAAGGAATGGAGAGCTTAAATTGCCCAGGGTCACACAATTACAAAGTTTCTGAGCCAGGATTTGAGTCTCGGTCCTCCTGATTCCATATGCTGTGCTCCATTCCATTATGTCATAATATCTCTCCTCAGCTATAAAATAGAGATAACATGATACTTGGACTACCTATCCCCACAGGATTTTTACGAAGAAAGTATTCTGTGATGCTGAATGAAGTGAGCAGAATCTGGAGATTGTACCATGACCAACTTTGATAAACAGCTTTTCTGGGCAGTGCAAGAATTTAAGACAATTCCAAAATGACTCAGGATGGAAAATGCTATCCAGAGAAAGAACTGAGGAGTCGGAAAGCAGATTGAAGCACACTATTTTCTCTTTTGTTTTGTTTCTTCTTTCTCATGGTTTTTCCCATTGGTTCTAATTCCTCTTTACAACATGAGTAATATGGAAATGTATTTAATATGATTATACGTGTCAGATTGTTTGCCATCTTGGGGACAGGGTAAAAGGAGGAGCAGAAAATTCAGAATTCAGAATCTTATAGAAGTGAATGTTTAAAGCTAAAAATAAATATTTTTTTAAAAAAATAATAGACAAAAGACAAAATAGAAATGTTCTAAAGACCTTAAAGAATTATAGAAATAAGAAAAATGAAAATCATATCACTTCCCTGCTCAATGAACCCCAATGGTCTCCATGGAGGTGTTGATTTTTACTATTTGCCTTTTGAATTTTTCTTTTATAGAAAACTGTGATTTCATTGGTATGGTTACCTTGCTCTGTAATGTTTTAATCCTAGAGAACTGCCTTGAGCATTGTCCTGTGGTCACACTGCTGATGTGTCAAAGGCATGACTGAATCCACAGATCACTACAAGAGAAAAACTCTACAACCGAAGCTACAAGGCATGCGGCTGTTAAAATTCTCAATTCCAACAATAAACAAGACATTTGCAAGCAGTCAGGAGAATGACCTTCCATTCTGAAGGACCTTCCATTTTGAAGGAAGGACAATTTAAATAACCCAGTATCATTCACCTCTCCTGAAGAATCAAACAAAAGAATGTGAAATTATTTCAAAAAGCAAAGGCATTCAAGCTGTGACACAAAGTAACATATGCTGTAAACCTGAGTCTACTCAACAATTGAAGTCTTTTCCAAAAAAAAAACCAAACGCATTTGAGACATTCTTGCCCTGAAAAATCAGAAGCGAACAAAAATAAAATTTGCAAATACCCCAAACATCAAAAACACAAAGAAGTACACTTATCAAGAAAAAAACTAACCACTTAAATCAATTTTCTCATATTTCTAAATAAGAGAAACAGGAGGAGTAAAAGAAAGAACAAATAAGGATCACCAAGGGAAAAGGACCAGTGGAACTATAGATTTTAAAGGAAATTATAAAGCTCCAGAGACAGGAAAGAGGAAAAGTTGAATTAATTTTCCACAGATTAGATCCCATGATCCCCTACGTATTATCAACACCTTTTATCAAAGGCATAACACAAGAGGGAAAATGCATAAATGGGGAGAATGGATGTGAGAGAGAGGAGAATTAGAGATTTACTCCTACCTAGAAAATGAATGAAGAGAGAAGGCTCTATTTTCTCATCGAGAGTTGGGGCTGTGAAAGAACAGGATAAAAGTAATAGAGAGGAGGGGCTGGGATGTGGGGAACAGAAAGAGTTTCTCTTCCTGGAAAGGAAAAAAGGTATGTGAGGTATACAAGAAGTATCTAAAATATAAACATACACAAAATTGAGGGGTGCTGAAGTTATGGAGCATATACTGGTGAAAACACCAAACCATCACATTAAAATAAAAACTGTTCTCCCTTCACAAAGGGCAATCAAATCGAGTGCTATTTTGTTATTACATAATCCCCAACAAGTAAAGGATACCATACATGCCGTCCTCAAATTCCAGGGCTGCTCGTTTGATGATCCTTTCCCTTACATCATCACCAGGCTTGGATTTGGCTTTCCCACCATCCTTCTTTTGAACTGTCAGACGCTTTAAAAACAAGCAGAAATTACACTTCACATTATTATTACTATATCTTGCATTTTATCACTGATAAAAGATAAAATTTTAATGAATGAAAAAGGATGGCGTTTGAGTTAGAGTTGACACTATAAATAACCTTAAATTCAATTCAATTTAAATTTATTAAATGCCCATTATGTGCAAGGCCCAGTGGATAGAGTTCCAGGCCTGAAGTCAGAAAGACTTGTTTTCCTGAGTTCAAATCTGGCCTTAGGCCTGTACTAGCTAAATGACCCTGGGCAAGTCACTTAACCCTGCCGGCCTCATTTACTCTTCTATAAAATGAGCTAGAGAAGGAAATGACAAGCCACTCTCATATCCCTGCCAAGAAAACCTCAAATGGGGTCACAAAAGACTGAACAACAACATTCACAAAGCACACAACTAAGATTAAAGGACAAAAATAAACTAGGACTTGCCTGCAAAGAGCTTTCATTTGACTGGGAACATGCAACATATAAACAAACACAAAGAATATATAAAGTTCAACACAATTTCAAAGAGGATGGCGTGCTTACCAAAAGGATTCGTGCAGAAATGGCAAAGGAAATACACTTCGAAAAAAACTAGAAATTGTATTGGGGGGAAGGAGAGAGGCCAATCAGAGAAAATAAATGCATACGGAAAAGGAAGATATTTTCACTGCTCTCCTTAGACAATATTTCCCTTTGATTTTATCACGTTGACTGCCACTAGTGCCACTCTTTAAACTTGTCTAACATGGTTCTTCCTTAGATTCTGAGGGGATTCAATAACATCATGAAAAATGAGGTCACTTTCGCTGTTCCTGTCCCTAGTGCGGTCAGGATTTGCTCATCAAGAGCTGTTTCTGTACTCCCCATGAACAGGGCTCAAACCACTTCCACGGGAATCAGCTCCTACCCCTAAGAACCAGGGGGAAAAAAAAGCCCAGGAAGCGGCACAAAATGCAAATTCATAAACTCTTAATTAAGTGTCCATCCTGTAGAAGGCACTGTGCCAGGTATAAACAAATGAAAGTAGTCCCTATCCTCAAAGCTCTTATAGTCTATTGGAAAACCTTCTTTCTGTGCCCTTAGCTGCTATTGTCCTATCCTTTTCCTCCAGTTCTTGATTACTTTTCATCTTATAATTCAAACTGCCTTTCTGCCTGTACCTTTCCCGTAGTCTCTGGTTTACTGTCCCTCTGCTGCCCTAATGAATCATGCCCTAATATGAAGTCTGATTGCTGTGCATGCTTTACAGGCTGCCATTCCATCCTGTCTAGCTCTTGTCAAGCACAGAATTTTCCTAGTTTGGGATGCTTTTTATGGACTTGGAGAAATTATTTTTAAAAAGAAGCAAATGGAGAAAAACATATGCTCAATAATCAGTCATAAATATCCACTAAAAGTGTGGAATAGGTAGTTAGATGCTCATTGTGGACTCAGAGAATTAAACAGACAGATGCACACAGACACACAGACACACACACACATACACACAGCTGCTGATGAACAGAGATGAATTCCTCTGTGCTCCCATGCAATGGTAACTGAATTCTAGTGGAAAGGTAGGGTTAGTGAAGGAAGAGGGAAATGGATGTCCTGGTCTGTAGGTGGTCAAGAGACAGCTGAACAGCACTACCAAAGGTAAAGCTATCTTTTCTTTACCTAAGAACCAATGAACCTGTACCATTCTTTATAAACTCTCCCAATGTTAGGAAACAAGCACTGAAGGCCAGGGGATTTCACAAAGGCTTGCCTCCTTTACAAGGCTGTTGTACAGAGAGTATTTCATGAACACTATATCAATGAAACTTGTTTTTAGGTACCTATCTTCACAAATCCATAAAAAATAATACAAGATTCTTATTTCAGAACTGCTCTCTCTTATGAAGGGGTTCTTAACCTAAGGTCTTAAAAATTATATTAAAAATATATTTTAAAAGTAGGGTTTTAAAAATATATTTTTGATAATTACATTTCAGTATGATTGGTTTCCTTTGTAATCCTACATATTTTATTTTATTATTTTCAAAATATTATTCTGAGATAAGATACTCCACAGGCTTCACCAGCCTGCCACCCCCCCAACACACACATTTTTTTCAGAATCATTATTCTAGAAGTATACTAAAGTTTCTGATGGGATGAGATAGCTCTAAGATGTGCAGAGAACCCTAATTCTTAGACCTAAGGAGTTCAGACTCAACAAACTCCACAGGACAGGAATATGGAACCCAAGTCCCCCAATACAAGTTATATTGACCACCTTCCTCTCTCAATACCCTATAACCACTTGGGCAAGACAAACATGTGGAGTTAATTACCTCAATTCTTTTCTCATATGTTTTTCCCTTTATAAGGCGATGAACATAAATCTTGGGAATATGAATATCTTCTGGAGCAAACGACCCAACATCAACAATTTCCTCCACCTAGACAGAAAGGGAAAGTAATCATCAGACAGTGGGATGGGATAGAGGGTAATTTTTTAAACATACAACTAGTCTCTGCTGAAGTTGATAATGTGTATTTGAATATACGAAATGTCTAACAAAAGAAACAGATAGCATATCAATTTTCTGGATCTCCCAAATGGAAGAATAACAAATAGTTCACATCAATGTACACAGTTTACAAAATGCTTTCTTCATAACAACTGTGTAAGATATACATATATAGGGAAAGTATAAATGCTCCCATTTTATAGATGAGAAAATCAAGTATCAGTGATCACAGAAACCAAGAGTTAGGAAGTTCCCCAGAGGCAATTTTTCCCAACTGGAGCTGAACATTAAATGACTAGCCCAGGGAAACAGAGTAAGTTTCAGAACCAGGTCTTGAACATGGTACCATTGAATCTTAGACTGCTGCTATTTCTACTACATTGGCTACACATTCCATCTACAAATTAACTGTTAACATGCATGATGGTGGAACTGTGGTCCATCCATTCTGGAAAATAATATGGCATTATACCTCAAAAGTACCCTTTGATCCAGCAATACTTCTACTGGGTTTATACTCAAAATAGATAAAAGGAAAAGAAAAAAAGACCCAGATACACAAAAATATGAATAGCTGCTCTTTTGGGGGGTGTCATGCAGTTGATGAAGTACTAGCCATGGATTCACAAAGAACTGAGTTCAAATTCAACCTTAGACATTTACTAGCTGTGTGAGCCTGGGTAAGTCACTTTAACCCCTGTCTTTCTCAGTGTCCTCATCTGTAAAATGTGGATAATAAGAGCACCCATTTTGAAGGGCTATTGTTAGGATCATATGAGAAAATAATTATAAAGTGCTTACCATACTCAATAGCTCACAATAAATGTTATGTAAGTGTTATCAATTATTATTATTTTGTAGTAACAAAGAACTGAATACTAAGGTGGTATCCATTAGTTGGGGAATGGTTGCACAAATTATAGTATATGAAACACAATACTATTGTACCATATGCACCATAAGATATGATTAAATGGTTTGAAAGAAATCTGCCAAGACTTGCATGAACTGACGGAGAGTGAGAGCAGAATCACAAAAACATTTATACAGTAACAACAACACCATAACAACTGTGAAAGCCTTTAAGAGCTCTAAACAATGAAATAAACAACCCTGATTTCAGGGAAACAATGGTAAAGAGTGAGACTCACTTCCTGACCAAGAAGTGATAGACCAATATGCAAAAGGTTCATTAGATTTCTTGAAATGGTCAGTGTGGGTTTGTTTTGGGGGTTTTCTTTTGTCTGGCTATGAATTTTTGTTATAAAGATTTGGGGTTCTTTTGTTTTTTTCCAGTAGAAGGTGAAGTAAATGAATACTTATTAGTTGAAAAACAATGAAATTTAATAAAAATGCATACAGAGATTACAGCAACAATACTGTCAAAGAAACACATTGTAGCAGTAGAGCTGTGCATTAAATTACATGATCTGAACTTTTGCAAATCACGACTCAAACGTACAAAATGCGACGCCACATTCTTCAGACTCAGACTTCTGAAATTAAAGGGCAAATTTTATCATATAAATGACAAAAATCAATATTAACTCTAGTCTGGACAATTACAGTTTTTTTTTCTTTAATTAAAGTTGTAGATCTCTGCTTTTCACTTATAATTGAAATTTTAAAATTACTTTTCCCCCCGAAGTTATTATTCAGGCCACTCACTTGAATAAAAATACATTTCGTAAGGACAGAAAGTTCTCTAAATTAAACTACTATTTTAAAACTAGTTGTTTGTTTTGGGGTGATAGAGTATAGAAGAAACTGTTTTGGACTTGAATACAAGCAATACCAAGTAACAAAATTAAGGGGAAGTCAGTTAACATCATCCCAGAAATATAATCAGCCTCACTTACTAAAATCCATGAATCCATGAAGAGTATAAGTAGACTATAAGTGGAAGGATATCTACCAGGAAGGATAAATATTGAAAAATGAGGAGAAGTTCAAATATCAAACTAGAAGAAGGCCTTTACTGGCAGCAGTTGATAGAATAGAAAAATAATGATAGAGTAGAAAAAAATAATAATTAGAAATAATGATAACATCAAATTGGTCTGTGCAAAGGAGAGTTACATTCAACTGAACCTCCCACTCTCCTAAAGTAAATTCTCTAGATTATTCTTCCAGGGGTAGTCATTTTAGAAACGATTCCACAACCATCCACAAACTATTAAGAAACTGAAATATCCTATTTACTAACACATTCCTTGACCCTTAGAGATGTTTTACTGCTGAAATAAAGCAAGGAAGCTTGGGCAATCACTTTAGCAAAATGCCCCTGGATAGCTGTGCTGATACAGGTAAACACTCCTAGGATGAGCCTATCCAAGTCATAATTACCCCCATTCTTCAAGGGTACAGTTAAAAAACTGTTAAACCTCTTTATGTATTCATTTTTTTACTTTCAATATAGAATAGGTAAAGTTACTCTTCCTTCACTCATCCTCTCCAAGGCTTCAGAGAGATTCTTGCTGGCAAATTAAAAGAGTTTACCTAGGGGAACACAATAAAATGAGGGGAAACAGCATATTTTCTTTTCAAATTAAGAGGAAAGAATGTACATATTAGGAAGAAGAGAAAATACCACTGGAGAGTTACTTAATAGTATGAATATGTGTAGAGGCAGGCTTACTAAGACTCTATTTTTAAAAGAAACTTATAATACCAGAAAATGCAGATTCCAAAACTAATTGAAGTATAGAGAAGGGGTCCTAAGATAACAGTACTCTCAGGATGTCAATTTCTTTTGTTTCCCAGCTGTTCCTTAAAGAACAGTGATGATCTCAGCTCCGCCATTTTCTAACTGTGTGATCTTGGGGTAAACCATCATTTTTCTGGCTTTCAGTTTTCTCATCTATAAAATTAGGGGATTGGCCTCAATGACTCTTGAGGTGCTTTCCAGCTCTCAATCTATGTACCTGTGGTCCTGTCATCTTTGAGAAGAAATTTTAAGATAAAAGAGAATTTGCTTTCTCCTTTTGTGTACAGGACACTAAAAAAAGTTGATACTTATCTTTTCTAGCTAGGGTGGTGCTGCTATTTTGATACCTAACTTCTCATCCTCTAAGTATATTTGTCTTTTTTCAAGTCTCAACACAGTTTCTACTTCCTTGTTTGATATTTAAGTTTCTTTTTGGTATTTACCCTGCCTCGTAGTTATCCTAATACTTATAATCTATACTATTTTGGATTAGTGAGGCCAAGTGATGTTAACTGACTTCATCTTATTACTTGAGAATTCTTTATGTTTAAGTCCAAATCAGTTTCTTTATTCTTGACCTCATCTCCCCAAATCCAGCTCCCTACAAAACATAACAAAACAACCAACTAGTTTTAAATAGCACTTTGACTTAGGGCACTTTATAGTCTTACAAAATGTAATAATATATAAATAATAAATGAAATATATTAATAATATACATAATATATAAAATAAGTAACACATAAAATAATTAATATAAATATATCCTAGTAAATGACCTGAATGGTAATAAACTTGGGGAAAAATTAATATTAAAATTTAAAATTTCCTCTAGGAAAACTAATCTGTTCCCTCCACTTGCTGGTATTCTATTACTATTCAAATTATCTTATATTTACTTTTTATATGAATGTTATATTATTCCAGTAGACTGAGAATTCTTTTGAGAGCAGGAACTGTTTGTTTGTTTTTGTTATATTCATAGCACCTAGGTACACTGCTTTACATACACTGAGTGCTCAATGAAGATAATGATAATACATTTTAAAAAATGGATAAAAATGGGCAGAATGTGGACCAGAAATCAGATCCAGGATCTAGTTCTGCCTCAGCTTATTCACCAGATATATAAGAAAGTGGAAAAGTCATGTTTACCTCTTCTGAGTCTCAATTGTCATTTGTATAAGGAGGTTAGACTCTATGATCTCTAAGGTCCTGCCTTAGCGCTCATAGGGCATCATTTGTATGGAAGAGAAATGAGTAAGATATTGTAATCATCAATCACTTCTGACATCTTGGTCTGACGACAATATAAAATGCTTTTTACACAATTCTATATAAAAGGAGTTTATTTATCAAAGAAGCCTAAATTCTTTCTGTTGCTGTTACCTTCATCGTTTTATTTTCCTTGCTTCACCAAATGAACACCAAAAGTTACCAAATCCAGGCAATGCTTTATTACAAAGGGGAAAGACAATATATTTCAAAATAAATGGAACTAAAGAATGTTTTTAAAAAATTTTTTAAAAACCAAAAAAAATATGAGTCACAAGACTAAAACTAGCTGCAATTGATAAAAACAACATGAAAATGTCTTTCAGGATGAAGAAATTACATGCAAATTGGCTATCATAATTATAACGTCTCTCTCTCAAATAATATCAATATTCAACTTTATTGAAAAATTCCCAAGTGAAATCAAAGCTCTCTTAGGATTAGTTAGCAGAGTTAACACCATAGGGAGAAAACACTTGGAGGACAAACCAAAAAGAAAACATATGTTTTCAGACAATCTGTGAAAAAAGAAAACAACCTGAAAAACTGAAGAAGCAGAAATATATTAGTGTTGAAAACTAAACGGATAGAAGAGTTTAACATACAATTTTGAAATCCTGTGAAAGAAAACAGAGAGATATTCAGGTCTATTTATGGAATAAATGTTGAGGGAAAAATACAGCTATGGTATAGAAAAGAACATGAGGTCAAATCCATGAGGTAATGAAAATGTAAAAGAAAAAACAGCCGTAAATATGAGCTCCCCAGAGAAAAAAGGATAAGGTCTTTCCATCCGCAAATGACAAGATCATTTGGTTGAGACAAATCCCCATTTGTGATAATATAGGAGGAAAAGGTGTCAAAATGAAGGATGCGGCAGATGCTGTGGTATTGCATTTCAGACCAAGATAAACAGAGAGCAAAGGTATCTGGGAAGAACAGGGACTTTTCACTGGTACTATGTATAGTTCTTTTCTAGCACCATCTGGTACTACTCAGAAATCCAGACACTTGAGACTTCTCTAATTAGTACATGTCTTCACTCATTAACAAGAAAATGGAGGCTAGGAAATGTTAATTGTTATTGATTTGAACTTTATTTTAAATGATCCTTTATTGTTCTTCCTTCCTAGCCCTTTTTCATGATGCTGAAAAGTTTTATTTTAACCTTCTGAGAAGGATAAAAATTATGTTCCTTCTTGGGTGACACCATTTTCACTTTTATTTGACAAATAATTATATTCTTGATTTTCTAAGGGAACAGGAATGCTACATGGCAATCATTTGCTTCCTTTTTCACTGCTGATTTGGAGTCAGCACCATCCATTATAACTAAAGAAGTGGCCTACTCCTTGAAGGTCATTAATGAAAAATGTTGCACGCTTGGTAAATTCCGTATGATAGACACACAATAGGGGATTGCTCTAGGAGGAAAAATGATACACTGCTTTTTTGGAATCATCCTAACATTTTAAAGATTAAGCTATTTTTTTTCTTTGCTAAACATACACATGTATACATAACAGTAAACAAGAACATAAAAGTACCCTAAGACTGGCAGAGGCAATGTTGAAACTAGAAACTTGGGTGAGATATCAAATAATAATTAAAAATAAAATAGAATTCTGTATGAAATATATACACACGGCGGATGATGGTTATTTTATCAGTGCAATATGCAGGGTTTTTTTCAATTAACAAGTAATTTTTCCTCTTCTTCCATTCCCTCATAAAACAAGAAATTAAAAAGAAGGAAAAGAAAAACTTAACCCTTGTAATGCGATATGCATAGTCAAGAAATCTTGTGTCTCATAACCATCATCTGTCCAAATATGAGGAAGAAGCAACCACTATCATCAGTCCTCTGAGTTCCTGATTAGGGTTCTTAGGTCTTTCAAAGCTGTTTTGTCTTTATAGTGTTATTATGTAAATTGTTCTTCAGGCTTTGCTTACTTTGCTCTGCATCAATTCATAGTTTTCCCATATTTCTCTGAAACTATCTTTTTTCTTGTAATTTTCTTGTAATTTCTTACAACAGTATTCCATTATACTTATATTCCAAGATTTGTTTATCTATTCCTCAATTTAGGAGTACTCCCCTTTAGATTATATTTTCTGTCACTACAAAAAGGAGCTGTCTAAGGTTCCAAGTTGAAGAGAAGGTGTTTAATTGCATCTTCACCTAGAACTCTTTACATTGATGAAATCACAGGGGAAAGAAGGAAGGAAGGAAGGAAGGAAGGAAGGAAGGAAGGAAGGAAGGAAGGAAGGAAGGAAGGAAGGAAGGAAGGGAGGGAGGGAGGGAGGGAGGGAGGGAGGGAGGGAGGGAGGGAGGGAGGGAGGGAGGGAGGAATCAGCTAGCAGTCTATCATTATTAAATGAAATATTTGCAAAGCACTTAGCACAGTGCCTGGGATGTAGTAGGCATTTAATAAAGTATTGCCTGTCTTCCTTCCTAGTATGATTACTAGACCTTTGGCTCCTACAAAAATAGTTTATTTGCCTCAAAGATAGAAAAGAATTAGAATCATAAGTTTATAGGAAACAGATTTAAATTGAAAAAGCCCTTAAAGGTCATCTAAGCCAGAGGTGTCAGACATACACTGGCAATACTCCCTGAGTGTGCTGGGACCAGATTAAAATGTAATTGGGAAATATTTAACAAAAGAAATAAAAATATAATAGAACACAGATAACATTATATTGTAAAACTAAGTCAATATGCAGTCCACAGGGATCCTCATGTAGAATTCAGGAGCCTCTATTTCTACTGATATTTGGCACCACTGATTTAGGCCAACCCTTTACAAATGAGGAATATGAATTATTGGGAAGTTGTGATTCAGCAAACAAGATCCTTTGCCTCCTAATTCAACATTTTCTATTAGTCCTGTGAGTTCCCCTAACTGTTGTCATGATTTAAACTTACCAAAAAAATGCTTTTCTTTTAGGTTAGGTTAACAACGGGTTATCAACAAAAACATATATAAAAATAATAAATTATTTTGGCCACCTTCACAAGTACTGTTTTGATATGCCACCAGGCCTCCATGATAAAAGCAGGCAGCTGGTAAGTAAACAAGCCATTTGATGAGATATATCAAATACTCCTTATATGTATTAGACCAATCTCTTTCTCATTACTGTAGACTTCACTAAAGGACCTTTATACTGTTCTAATGCTCAATGCTCTTAGACCGAAGCCATTTGAAAACCTGGAGACCTTGTTAGCAATTAATATGAAGTGGGGAAGGCGGAGCAGTGTCAGGGCTTATATAGGACATCTTCTACAGCCTTGCTGAATGTCATTGGTGGGAAGGTATGTTTGTGTACAAATACACATTCTCTAAAGTCCTGTTCCAGTGCTAAAGCCCACTCTGCCCTACCACCTCCACCCCCACATGTAATAGTAGAAAGAAAGCTGGTCCTGGGGTCAAGAAGACCTGGCTTCCAGTTCATTTATGACACATAGTAGGTCCTTGACCTTAAAATGCTGACATTACATTGATGGAAAAGAGCATAGATTTAAGGCACAACAAAATAAATTCAAAGTAAATGCAAAGGGGGATAGAGTATTAATATATGGGAGGAATAGGAAAGGAAAGGTAGAAGTGAAGAGAGATTTATCTAATTTGGGGGGAGGGAGGGGGAGATAATTCAAAAACATGGATGCAAAAGTACAATAGGCTGGTTGAGTTGAAATTAGAGGTCACCAGGGGCAGCAATGTGAAATCAATTTAGAAAAGACTGGAACCAGTCTTGGAAAATTTTAAATGCCAGAAGAGTTTGTATTTATCCTAGAGGCAACAGGAAGTCACTATGCTTCCAGAGCATGGAAGTCATACGGTCAACTTTCCGCTATAAGAATGTCTTTTTGGCACCTATGTGTAGGATGGATTCCAAAGAGGGAGAAACTGGAGGCAGGAAGGCCAGTTATAGAAGGCTACTACTCAATAGAAGGAGCTCAAGACAGAGGTGCTGAAAGTAGGATATGGGTGATAAGCCTGGGAGTGGTGTGAGAGTAGGGAAGAGGAAAGAGGATGAATAGGACCTGACCATGGATTGAATATGGGAGAAGAAGGAGAAGGAGGATGAAAAGTGAAGAATTCTGTGATGGCAAACCTGAATGACAAGAAGGATGGTTGGGCCCTCCACAGAATGATAGATGATAAGATGGATGGGTTTCAGGGGAGAGGGATAATGGATTGCATTTTGGTAGTGTTAAATTTGAGTTACCTGAGGGACTTCCTAGAGAACATCTAACATGGAGTTAGTGATATAGTTCTTGGTCTTAAGAGAAAGCTGATGGGTGATCATGTAGATCTGGGGAGTAATCTACATAAAGATGGCATCTGAATACATGGGAGCTGATGAGACCATTAAACAATAAATAGAGAATAGAGAATAAAGACATAGGGGAAGAGGGCCCAGGCCAGGGCCTTGGGGTATATGTCCATGCAAAAGCAGAGCTACAATTTAGCTTAAAAGAAAAAAAGGATGAAGAGTGAGAAATGGTCTTTGGGTTTAGCAATTAAAAGATCCATGGCAACTTGGATAGAGCCATTTCAGATAAGTGGCAGGATGAAAATCAGGGATTGAGAAGGGAGTCCCATGTGAAGAAATATTATCATCCAGTCAAGAAGCATTTATGAAGCACTCACTATGGGTCAAGCACTACGCTAGAGAGCTTAAAACCCAAGGAAAGAAAGAAAGAAAAATCATCCCTACTCAAAAGGAACCCACAGTCTAATGGAGGAGACAGTATGTAAACAACTATGCTGGATAAATTGGAAAAGGCTTTTTGGAGAAAGTGGAGGCAAGGAGTAGACACAGCTTTTTCTAGGAGTCTGGCAGTGAAAGAGAGGAGAGATATAGAGTAACAGTTTGAGGGGGAATTACAGGGTCATGGGAAAATTTGTTTTTTTAAGACTAGAGAGATCTGAGCATGTTTGAAGCCATCAGGGTGGGATCCAGTAGATAGAAAGAGACTAAATATTAAAACCAGAAAGGACAGGATCTTACTGCAATAGATGCTGACATGCAAATTGTAATTATCTTCACGGTGGTGTGTTTGCTTATGTTTCTCAGGAAGGCTATTAAGACAGAAAAATAACAATGATTAGCTGACACTACTTAGCACTTTACACTTTACAACTCATTTCATGAATATTCTCATTTGAGCCTACAACAATCCAGAAAGGTAGTTCCCACAGGTATTATCATTCTGCATTTTAGAGAAGAAACTGGAGCAGAGAAAAGTTTAAGTGATGTTCCCCATGGATCTCCCTGACTTCAAGTAAAGAGCCCTAAGGAAAGATTTTTCTTGTTTTTAGGAGTAAAAGGAAACCACCACCAATAATGCCTTTATCACCTCTCTGAAGAGAACACGTTGGTCATCTTCCCATTTAGTTGCAATTTTTGTTTCATTAACAGCAAAACTTTCAACATGGGATATTTTGCTCAGTTCTTTCCATGCCCATCAACTCAGTTGTTGAAGAGAAATTGCACATTGGGAGGAGAAAAACAGTTTACTTTGGCAGAGGGTCTGCAGGACATTAGAATGGAAGCTCCTTCGGGGCAGGTCTGCCTTCCTCTTATCTTCCCACCACAGGGCACAGTGCCTATTCCATTAAGCAGAGATGTCAAACTCAAAACTCTGCACCTCTCCTTGGTGCTGAGCAGATCAAAATATTATTGGGAAATAATCAATAAAATAAATAATGCAATAGAATACAGATAATGTCAATGTGTGTGTAAGTCCTTTTACACATCAGGAATCCTTGCATATAGTTTAGTGGCCCCTATTTTTATTTGAGTTTATAAAATAAGCCCTTAAATTCTTAGTGATTTTTTTTTCCAAAAATAAGTTTAGAATTTTGGGAGCCTGTTGGGAGTGGAGATAAGATGTTGGAGTAGAGGAAGCACTCAGATGAATTCTTCCAATATTTGTCTCCAAACAACTTTAAAATAACACTGTAAATTGAATTACAGAATGGCACCATCAGAGTGAGACACTCTTCCAGCTCAAGACAACTTAGGAAGTTAGAAAGAAAATCTATCACACAGGGACAGACACTGGGCTGGAGCCTATATGGATGAAACACCAGTGGTGGACCAGGAGGGATAACAGAAGAAACAGCAGCTTCAGAAGTTCTCAAGCCAGACACGGAAAAGGGACCCAACAACAGTTTAGAAGGAGATTACAGGAGACCCCTGTTGTTAGCATGACATGAAGGATCAGACATTGCCTGGCAATTTCACTGTCTATACCCACCTGGGGAATCACAGTCCTAGGACAGAGAGGGGCACTTTCAGTCAAGAAGGAGCGAAAACCCTGAGGGTAAATATCACTTCTGGTCCCAAGGGATCAGGTACCCTTCCTGGGTAAGGACCAGGGTACAGACCAAAGAGTAGTAACTGGACTTCCGCTCAGATCACATGAATTTGGAAGCACTGAAAACTTGAACTAGCTCTGAAAACAGTAATGTGAAAAAACCTGTACCTTGAGACAGTACTTTCTCTCCTTCCCCCTGAACAGAGTCCAATTTTAACATAAAGTTCAAAATCAAATAGTAGCATGAAAAAATGAGCAAACCTTATAAAAACAACCTTAACATAATAAGATTCTATGTAACAAGGAAGATTACGACACAAATTGAGAAGAAGACAATGAAGTCAAAATAGCTTCAAGCAAAACCTCAAGGGGGGAAAAATGTGAATTGGATACAATCCCAACAAGAATTCCTGAAAGGACTAAAAAATGACTTTCAAAATTAAAGTGGAAGAAGAAAATTTAGGCAAAGAAATGAAAACAAAAGAAAAAAATCATGAAAAGACAATTAAGAACTTGGTAAAAAAAAAAAAAGGCACAAAAATGGTGAAGAAAATAACACCTTAAAAAAAAAAACAGAATTGCCCAAATGGAAAAAGAAGCACAAAAATTCATTGATGAAAATAAATCCTTGAAAAGTAGAACTGGCCAAATTAAAAAAGGAGACACAAAAGATCACTGAAGAGAATAATTTCTTAAAAATTAGAATTGGGCAACTATTTCAAGTAATCAAAAAGAAACCATTAAAATATTGTGGAGCCGTAGTCAGCATCACACAGGATTTAGTAGCTACTATATTAAAGAAAGAGAGGACTTAGAATATATGCTAGAAGGCAAAAGAGCTGGCTTTACAACCAAGAACAACTTATCCAGAAAAAATGAGAATAATCCTTAAAGGAAAAAAATTAATATTTAATTAAATAAAGGACTTCCAAGCATTCCTGATGAAAATACCAGAGCAGAATAGAAAATCTAACTTTTAAATACAAGACTCATGAGAAGCATAAAAGGGTAAATAGAGAAATCAGAAAGGACTCAATCAAGTGAAAGTGTTTGCCTTTCTAGATAAGAATATGATATATATATATATGTGTGTGTGTATATATATATATACATATATATTATATATCTTCTAAGAACTTTATCAGTACAGATAGACTGTTTCTACATGGAAAAAGGTTGTAGAAGTGAGTGGATTATGTTGGGATGATATAAAAAAATGGATAGGAGAGAAAGAGGGATGCCTTGGGAGATGGGGGAAAGGGGAAGAAAAATGGAGAAAATTATCTCACATAAAAGAGACACAGAAGGAAGAGCTTTTACAGTAGAGGGGGGAAAAGAGGTTAGGGATTAGGCAAAACTTGAACCTCACTCACATCTAAAGTGGTTCAAAAAGGGAAAATATATAAGTACACTCAATTTTTAAAAGAAATCTATCTTACCCAGAAAGAAAGCAGGAGGGAAAGGGGATAAGAGAGACAATGGGATGATACAAAGGATGGAAGATAAAAGAAGGTCATAATCAAAAGCAAAACAGATTTCAGAGAAGAGATGTGATAAAAAGAAAGAGAAATACAACAGGATGGAGGGAAATGAATGTTTAAATAATCATAACTACGAATGTAAATGGAATGAACTTGCCTATAAAACAGAAGCAGACAGCAGAATATATTAGAAATCAGAATCCAATAACATGCTGTTTACAAGAAACACACTTGTAACAAAGAGACACACAGAGAGTTCAAATAAAGAACTGGAGCAGAATCTATTATGCTTCAGTTGAAGTAAAAAAGGGATGGATGGCAATCATGATTTCAAAACAAAAGTAAAAACAGACTTAATTAAAACAGATAAGCAGAAAAACTACATCATGCTAAGAGGCACCATAGACAAGGAAGTAATACTAATTCTGAACATATATTCACAAAATGGATTGCATCCAAATTCCTAAAGAAAAAGTTAAATGAATTACAGGAGGAAAGAGACGGTAAAACTATACTATTGGGGGATCTCATCTTTCCTCTTAGATGAATCTAACTATGAAATAGATAAGAAAGAAGTCAAGGAGATGAAAAGAGTCTTAGAAAAGTTAGATATGACAGATCTCTAGAGAAAACTGAATGGGAATAGAAGGGAGTATATCTTTTTCTGAATTGTCCATGGCACCTTCCCCAAAACTGACCATGTATTAGGGCATAAAAACCTCACAACCAAATGCAGAAAAATTAAACACACACTTTTTAGACCATATCCTAATAAAAATTACATTTAATAAAGGGCCACAGAAACATAGATTAAAAGTTAATTAGAGACTAAATAATCAAATCATAAAGAATGAGTGGATAAAAGAGAAAATCATATGAACAATAAAAGGTTTCCTTAAGGAGAATGACAATAATAAGAACATTCAAAAATTTGTGGGAAGCACCCAAAGCAATACTGACAGAAAAATTTATATCTTTAAATAAGTATATCAATAAAAGAAAAAGTCAATCAATGAATTATGCATTCAACTAAAAAAAATTACAAAAAATAAATTAAAAACCCTCAATTAAACACCAAAATAGAAATCCTAAAAATCAAAGGAGAGCTTAATAAAACCGAAAGTATAAAAACTAATAAAGCTAGGACCTGGTTTTATGAAAAATAAAACAATAAAATAAATAAACCTATGGTCAATTTAATTTAAAAAGAAATCCAAATTGCTAATATTAAAAATGAAAAGGGTGAATGTACCTCCAATGAAGATGAAATTAAGCTATTATTAGGAACTATTTTGCCTAATTATATCATATCATATATCTTCTAATTTTTTTAATAGTATGATGTGTAAGATTAAGGCCACATATTGTGGAGTGTGCTATAAGGTGTTTTGTCTAAGCTTAATTTCTGTTCAACTGCTTTCCAGTTTTTCCAGCACATTTTATCAGATAAGGACTTTATTCCTAAACAATTCATGTTTTCCACTTTATCAAACACTGGGTTACTGAGTTCTATTGTTTCTGATTCTCCTCATCTAGTCTGTTTCATTGATCTAGCTGGATATTCTTTAACCAGTATCGGATAGTTTTGATGACTGTTCTTTAAAATACATTTTGAGGAATTACTATTCTCCCTTCATGACTACTTTTTAAAAATACTTCCCTTAATATTCTAGATATTCTGTTTTTCCAAAGAGATTTTGCTATTTTTTTAACTTAGTTCTGTGTATCTCTGGTAATTTGACAGGCATAGTACTAGAAGTATAAATAAGTTTAGGTAGCATTGTAATTTTTTATTATATTAGCACAGTACTGAATATTCCTCCAATTCTGTAGGTTGTTCTTTCTTTCTTTAAAGCACACTTTGTACCTGGTAAAAATACAAGCTTTTTATGTGCTTTGGTAGGTTGATTTCCACATAGTTTATGCATTTGGTAGTTATTTGGAATGGGATTTCCCTATTATTATTTCTTGTACGTCTGTTATTGTATGGTAATGCTGTTGATTTTTTTTAGAATTTATTTGGTAGCCTGCAACGTTGCTGAAGCTATTGTCTCAATTAATATCTCTGCTGATTCCCTAGGGTTTTCCAAGTAAATTATCCTATCATCAATAAACAGGGATAATTTTATCTCCTCTTTACCTATTTTTGCTCTATTAATTCCTTTCTCTTGTCTTATTGCTTTTGCTAACATTTTGAAAACGATATAAAATAATAGTGGGGAGACTAGGCATCCCTGCTTCAGTCCCTTATTTATTGGAAAAGTTCTAGTATATCCCCATTGTATATGATGTTTGCTTTGACTTGAGATATCTCTCATGATTTTTTGAAAAGTTTGCTCTATGCTTTACTTTAACCCTTCCAGAGTCAGAGGATCTAACAAACACTGTGTTCCAATAACATGAACTGTGAGAACCTAGGGACATCTGAAAACCCAGACTCCACTGATTCAGCCTCTGAGAACCCATAATATGATGAAGTACTAAAAAATTTTTACTCTGTCAAACAAAGGGACATTTAAAAACTAAACACCAAAAAATTCAAAATATAACTGTAGCTTTCACATACCTGGTAAATTTTAAGTACCAGCTGTTTTATCTGTAACAATACAAATAAAAATATACTATCCCTACATACTATGAGAATGGAGGGAGAGGAGAATAGCAATTAAATTAGGATTATACTGCAATAAAGGTAAGGAGAAGAGAAAATTTTTGTTTTGTTTTACAAATGTGAGAGCATTAGTGATGCTGAGACAAAAGTGCCTCTTTTAATATTATTTGTAAAAATGTTTAAGTGATTAGTAAGCCCCAAAGAAAATAACAATAAAAAAAAGTTTAACACCTACATTGCAAGATTACATAGGAGGGATTTTTAAAATTTAATTGATGACTGAATAAACATTTAAGTACCTACTATGTACCAAGTACTGAGTGCTGGAGATAAAACTTTAAAGGGTACAGTCCTTTATCTGAAAAAGTACAACTGTGATTACAGGAAACCTATAAAACACATAAAAATCTCTCCAATTATGCATGTTTTTAGAAAACAGAATATTCTATTTAATCTAAAGACAAAAGAGGTACTTTGTATCCTGTGCTTCTAATTTCTATAAAGTCAAAAAGAAAATCCAACTCAGCTTGGAGGGCTGGAAGCAAAAAGACAATAGCTTTTTGTTGAGAGAAATATACACATATCCAATGCAAAACCCAATTAACCTCAAAGGAAAAAAAATCTTCTTTTTCTCCTTGTTCTCCTGTTAGGTCTTTAAGTCCTGTAAAAATCCAAAAAACAAATTTTCATCATATCCTCAGCCTTGTTTTATTAACATGAAGCTCAAATGCCTGTCCCTTGATACAAATAGGAGAGCTACAGCTAGCTTCATTTGTTTATTCCTAGGTCTGTTTGCCTCTTCTGTGTCAGTGTGAGCTGGATTCAGTCTTTCTTTCACATCTGTTTGAGCAAAACAGTCTTTTTGATCATCCCTGAAAAAGCAGGGCCAGTGGCAGCCCTTCCACTCATAATGCCTACTGAACATTATAAATGAAACATACTCTAACACTGCATTTAACACATCTGATGCAGGGTCTTCAACTCAGGCGCAAAAGCCTCTAGCAAAAATGCAGAAATAACTAAGTTAGGTGTCACAGTAATTAAAGCGTTGGGCCAGGAAGACTTTGGTTCAAATCCAGCTTCAGACACTTATTAGCTGTGTGACCTCAGACAAGTCAGTTGACCTGTTTGCCTTCCTTTAATGGGGATAATAACAGCACCTAACCTTTTAGAGTTGTTGAGAGGTTCACATTAGTTAAATATTTACAAAGTGTTTGGCACAGTGCTTGGCACCTATCAAGTGTTACACAAATGTTAGCTATTAAGATTATAGAGAAACGAACAATTCTTCAGGTACATTAGCTTCTCTCTCTCTCTCTCTCTCTCTCTCTCTCTCTCTCTCTCCCCTCTTTTTTAAAAGAAACCTAGATGGGCAGCAAAAAAGAATAAAAACCAAAAAATAAATCTTTTTTTTTTTTTTTTTTTACGAGGGCCAAATGAGATTTTATTTGTTTTTTTTTTTTCTCTTCTTCTATTAATTTTTTTATTTTTTTTAATGTTTAACAATCACTGCCATACAATTGCGATTTTATCCCTCCCCACCCACCCCCCACTACCTCCCTCCCTCCCCACGACTGCATACAATTCTGTATAGATTCTACATAAACTTTCCTATTGAGTATATTTTCACTATCGTCATGCTGTGTAGTCAGACTAAGATAAATGAAAGAATCCGTATAACAAATCAGAACATGATACACAAACAGATACACATACACAAACATGATCTGCTACATTATGTGAGTGACTTCCATATTTCTCTCTCTGAGTGTGGAAGGCTTTTTGCCTTGAGGTCCACCATTGGGATTTTTTTTTTTTTTTCAGAAGTTCTTGTGTTATTACACAAATCTAAGTCTACCAGAAAAAACTCTCACACACTGTGGTTGTTGCTGTGCATAAAGTTCTCCTGGTTCTGCTCCTTTCACTCAGCATCAGGTCATATAAGTCCTTCCAGGCCTCTCTGAAGTCTTCTTGTTCATCATTTCTTATGGCACAATAGTACTCCATTACATTCATATACCATAATTTATTCAGCCATTCCCCAATTGATGGACATCCCCTTGACTTCCAGTTTTTGGCAACTACATAGAGTGCTGCTATAAATATTTTTGTACATGTGGGACCCTTTCCCATTTTTATGATCTCTTGGGGATATAGTCCTAGTAGCGATATTGCTGGGTCAAAGGGTATGCACATTTTTGTAGCCCTTTGGGCATAGTTCCAAATTGCACTCCAGAATGGTTGGATGCGCTCACAGCTCCACCAACAATGAATTAGTGTTCCAACTCTCCCACATCCTCTCCAGCATTTATCATTTTCTTGTTCTGTCATGTTTGCCAATCTTATAGGTGTGATGTGGTACCTCAGAGTTGTTTTGATTTGCATCTCTCTAACCAATAGTGATTTAGAGCATTTTTTCATATGATTATAGATAGCTTTAATTTCTTCCTCTGAAAATTGCCTGTTCATATCCTTTGACCATTTATCAATTGGGGAATGACTTGTATGATTATACATTTGGGTCAGTTCTCTATATATTCTAGAAATGAGGCCTTTATCCCCGAGCTTAGCTGTAAAAATTTTTTCCCAATTTACTACATCCCTCCGGATTTTGGTTGCATTGGGTTTGGTTGTGCAAAAACTTCTCAGTTTAATGTACTCAAAGTTATCCATTTTGCATTTCATAATGCATTCTATCTCTTCTTTAGTAAAGAATTCTTCCCTTCTCCATAGATCTGATAAATACACTATTCCTTGCTTCTCCAGTTTATTCATGGTATCAATCTTTAT
This sequence comes from Notamacropus eugenii, assembly GCF_028372415.1. Taxonomy (NCBI): domain Eukaryota; kingdom Metazoa; phylum Chordata; class Mammalia; order Diprotodontia; family Macropodidae; genus Notamacropus; species Notamacropus eugenii. Next base: position 418,194,867 of record NC_092875.1, on the reverse strand, counting down.
ACCTAAATCATGTACCCATTTGGACTTTATTCTTGTGTACGGTGTCAGGTATGGGTCTATGCCTAATTTCCGCCACACTGTTATCCAGTTTTCCCAGCAATTTTTGTCAAACAATGAGTTCTTATCCCAGAAGCTGGGGTCCTTGGGTTTATCAAACAGAAGGTTGCTATATTCCTTGCCTACTGCATCTTGAGTGCCAAGTCTATTCCACTTGTCTACCTCTCTGTTTCTTAGCCAATACCAAGTGGTTTTGATAATTGCTGCTTTATAGTACAGTTTAAGGTCTGGTAGCGCTAGGCCACCTTCCCAAGCATTTCTTTTCATTAGTCCCTTTGATATTCTGGACCTTTTGTTTTTCCAAATGAATTTTGATATTATTTTATCCAGCTCTAGAAAGTAATTGTCTGATAGTTTAATTGGTATGGCACTAAATAAGTATATTAATTTGGGTAGAATTGTCATTTTTATTATATTAGCACGGCCTACCCATGAGCAACTAATGTTTTTCCACTTACTTAAATCTGACTTTATTTGTGCAAAAAGTGTCTTGTAATTGTGTTCATATAGTCCCTGGGTTTGTTTTGGCAGGTAGACTCCTAAGTATTTTATACTGTCTACCCTAACTTTAAATGGGATTTCTCTTTCTATCTCTTGCTGTTGAACTTTGTTGCTAATATATAGGAATGCAGAGGATTTGTGTGGGTTTATTTTGTACCCTGCAACTTTGCCAAAGTTGTTTATTAATTCAAGTAATTTTTTACTTGAATCTCTGGGATTCTCTAGGTAAAGCATCATATCATCTGCAAAGAGTGATAACTTAGTTTCTTCTTTGGCTATTCTAATTCCTTGAATATCTTTATCTTGTCTAATTGCTACAGCTAACATTTCTAGTACCATATTGAATAATAGTGGTGATAATGGACAACCTTGTTTCACCCCTGATCTTATTGGGAATGCATCTAGCTTATCCCCATTAATGCTTGCTGAAGGTTTTAGATAGATACTGCTTATTATTTTATGGAAAGTTCCCTTTATTCCTACGTTCTCCAATGTTTTTAGTAGGAATGGATGTTGTATTTTGTCAAAAGCTTTTTCTGCATCTATTGAGATAATCATGTGGTTTTTGTTAGCTTTGTTGTTGATGTGGTCGATAATGCTAATAGTTTTCCTAATATTGAACCAGCCCTGTAGTCCTGGTATGAATCCTACCTGATCATAATGTATTAATCTCGTGATTAGATGCTGTATTCGTTTTGCTAAAATCTTATTTAAAATTTTTGCATCTATATTCATTAGGGAAATTGGTCTATAATTTTCTTTCTCTGTTTTGTCTCTTCCTGGTTTGGGTATCAAAACCATATTTGTATCATAGAAAGAATTTGGGAGGACTCCTTCTTCCCCAATTTTCAAGAATAGTGTATGTAGTATTGGAATTAACTGTTCTTTAAATGTTTGATAGAATTCACTTGTGAATCCATCTGGCCCTGGAGATTTTTTCCTAGGGAGTTCATTGATGGCTTGTTCAATTTCTTTTTCTGAGATGGGGTTGTTTAAGTATTCAACTTCCTCTTCTGTTAATCTGGGCAATTTGTATTTTTTAAAATATTCATCCATCTCGTTTAGATTGTCGAATTTGTGGGCATAAAGTTGGGCAAAGTAGTTTCTAATTATTGTTTTAATTTCCTCCTCATTGGAGGTGAGTTCACCCCTTTCATTTTTAATGTTAGTAATTTGGTTTTCTTCTTTCTTTTTTTTGATCAGATTAACCAAAGGTTTATCAATTTTATTAGTTTTTTCATAAAACCAACTATTGGTTTTATTTATTAATTCAATAGTTTTCTTTATTTCAATTTTATTAATCTCTCCTTTGGTTTTCAGTATTTCTAATTTGGTATTTACTTGGGGATTTTCAATTTGTTCTTTTTCTAGCTTTTTCAACTGCAAGCCTAAGTCATTGATCTCCTCTTTCTCTATTTTATTTATGTAAGCATTCAGAGATATAAAACTTCCCCTAATAACTGCTTTTGCAGTGTCCCATAAGTTTTGGTACGTTGTCTCACTATTGTCATTCTCTTGAATGAAGTTGTTGATTGTTTCTATGATTTCTTCTTTAACCCAATCCTTCTTTAGAATTAGATTATTTAGTTTCCAATTGATTTTTGGTTTCTCTTTCCATGGCCTTTTATTACATGTAATTTTTAATGCATTATGATCTGAAAAGGATGCATTGATTATCTCTACCTTTCTGCACTGGATTGTGAGATTTTTATGTCCTAGTACATGGTCAATTTTTGTAAATGTTCCATGTACCGCTGAGAAAAAGGTATATTCCTTTCTATTCCCATTTAATTTTCTCCAAAGATCTATCATATCTACCTTATCCAGAGTTTTATTTACCTCCTTAACCTCTTTCTTGTTTATTTTAAGGTTGGATTTATCTAGTTCAGGGAGGGGGAGGTTGAGGTCCCCCACTAGTATAGTTTTGCTATCAATTTCTTCCTTCAACTCCCCCAACCTCTCCTCTAAGAATCTGGATGCTATACCACTTGGAGCATACATGTTTAGTAATGATATTGCTTCATTGTCTATGGTGCCTTTTAGTAGGATATAGTTTCCATCCTTATCCCTTTTGATTAGATCTATTTCTGCTTTTGCTTTGTCTGAGATTAGGATTGCTACTCCTGCCTTTCTTACATGAGCTGAAGCACAATATATTCTGCTCCATCCTTTGACCTTTATCCTATGTGTATCCCCCCGTTTCAAATGTGTTTCTTGTAAGCAGCATATTGTTGGATTATGGCTTTTAATCCATTCTGCTATCCGTCTCCGTTTTATGGGAGAGTTCATCCCATTCACATTCACAGTTATGATTACAATCTGTGTATTTCCCTCCACCCTCTTTCCCACCATTTGTGCTTTTAACTCTCCCGTCTCCCTTCCCCTCCTCAATAGTATTCACTTTTCTCCCCCTCCTCCTGCAGCCTTCCCCTCCTTCTTTTAGCCCCCCTCCCTTTTAGTCCCCTTTACTCTTATTGCTTCTTTCCTCCCTTTTAGCCACCCTCCCCTTTCTTCCCCCTTCCCCTCCTACTACCTATAGAGCTAGTTAGGATTATCTGCTTAAGGTTATTGTTCCCTCCTTTGAACAAATCAGATGAGAGTACCTCTCAAACAATGCTCATCTCCCTCCCCTCCTTCCCTCTACTATGGTTTTGTACTTCTTCCTGTGATATAATTTGCCATTTTCTGCTTCCCCCTTTCCACACCTCCTATTACATTCCCTTCTCATACTTAAATCATATTTTTGCCATGACATCATTTACTTTATGCCCGTTCCCTCTACATATATCCCTTTTATCATAATAGCTGCACAGTTCTCAAGATTAACAGGTAGCATCTTCCCTTACAGGGAGGTAAACAGATTGCCCTAATTGAGTTGCAAGTTTTTGTTTTTGTTTTTTCCCCTCTGTTTACCTTTTTATGATTCTCTGGAGACCTGCATTTGAAGATCAAATTGTCTATTGAGTTCTGGTGTTTTGGTCAGGAAGCTCTGGAAATCCCTTATTTCGTTGAATGACTTTCTCCTTGCCTGAAATGTTATGCTGAACTTTGCTGGGTAGTTGATCCTCGGTTGGAGTCCCAACTCCTTTGCCTTACGGAATATTGGGTTCCAATTCTTTCGATCTTTTAATGTAGAAGCTGCAAGGTCCTGTGTGATCCTGACTGTGTGACCTTGATATTTAAATTGTTTCTTTCTGGCTGCTTGTAGTATTTTCTCCTTCACTTGATAGCTCTGGAATTTGGCAACTATATTTCTTGGGGTTTTGAGTTTGGGATCCCTTTCCGGTGGGGAACGGTGGATTCTTTCGATGACTATTTTGCCCTCTGAGTCTAGTACTTCTGGGCAGTTTTCCTTGATGATTTCCTGGAAGATATTGTCCAGACTCTTTTCTTCATCATGGGTTTCTGGCAGGCCAATAATTCTTAGATTTTCTCTCCTGGATCTATTTTCCAGGTCAGTTGTTTTTCCAATTAAATATTTTAGATTTTCTTCCATCTTTTCATTCTTTAGATTTTGTTTGACTGACTCTTGTTGCCTCATTGAGTCATTAGTTTCTACTTGCCCAATTCTAATCTTGATCGTATTGTTTTCTTCAGTTAGCTTTCGCATCTCCTTTTCCATCTGGCCAATTTTTCCCTTTAAGGAGCTATTTTCTCCATTTAATTTTTGTACTTCTTTTTCCATTCGACCAATTTTCCCAGTTAGGTTTTGGGTTTCCTTTTCCATCTGATCAATTTTCCCTATTAGGTTTTGAGTTTCCTTTTCCGTTTGATTAACTCTTCCTTTTAGGGAATTATTCTCTCCAGTTAATTTTTGAACTTCCTTTTCCATTTCTTCAATTTTCTTTTTCAGATTGATGTTCTCATCAGTGAATTCTTTTTTTATGGTTTTAAAATCATTGGCCAGTTTTTCTTTTATATCCTTCTTCAGACGTTCCAGGTAATCTAGTTGTGCTTGCGAGAAATTCATAGTCCCATCTGAGGTTTCAGATGGAAGTACAGTCTCAGCTCTGACCTCTTTGGTGTTTGTGTTTTGGTCCTTATCCCCATAGAAAGATTCTATGGTTTTTTCACTTTTCGTCTGCTTTTTCCGATTCATGATGTTGGCTGAGTGTTGTAGCTTTTGGTTCTTTCAGTCAGAAGATACAGATCTTTTAAGTTGAGTTGATGTTTGTCTAGGCTAAAAGCAGGCTTTTTTTGTTGTCGTTGTTGTTGTTTCCCAGATCAACCCTGGGTTTAGCTTGATAGGTGTGTGGGAGGTGTGGTCTGGTCTCAGGCTATCTCCTCAGCTGGCCTGAGGCAAAGGCAAGGTCCGGGGGGGATGGTGATCCCAGCTTCCCTATTGTCTTCCCTTTTCCCCTGGAGGGCTGGGGCACACCTAGAGGCTAATGCGTGTTCCCGCCCCTCCTGGGGCTCGTCTCCCGGGCTGAGGCTTGCTTGGGTCTCAGTGCGAATTTTTCTCTGCCCTGGGTCGTCTGTCCCTCCAGATAGCCTCCACCACGGTAGGAAGAATCCCCCTTTGCCACCTCTCCAGCCTCTGGTGTTACGAGACCACTCGCCCCTTTCTGCTGCTCCCACTGATCCAGGATCAATCTGGGGAAGAATTTTATGGTTCCCTCACGGTCATCGGGGGGGGAGGGGAGAGCACTTACTGATCACTCCGGCATCCCAGCTTCTGGATGTTCAAGTAGTGACCCACTGAAGTCCCGTCTTTAGGCTGAAGATTTCAAAGGCTGTTGCGCTGATATCGTTGGTTCGGCCTGGCTTATCTCCTGCTCCGCTGGTCTCGCCCGCCACTCTCGGGCCCCTCGGGTCGCCTCCGCCCTGCCGCGCCGACCTCGCTGCGCTGTGCGCCGGGCTCTTACCCCCGCGGAACAGATCCCTCCCGTGGACCTTCCAGTCCAGCCTGGGCTCCGAATCTGTCAAAGTCCGTCTCCCACTGGATTCTACACCTCCAAAGTCTGGTCAGACTCTCCCCCCAGAAATATCCAAAGGAGTTTTTCCAGGAGCTTTGGTGAGTCGTTGCTTTCACTCCGCCATCTTGGCTCCGCCCCCCCAAAAAATAAATCTTGACAGTAAGTACTATTTTACAAGAAAGAGCCAAGAAGAATCTACTGCCTTTGAATACTTCTGGGAATTCATGTTGAAATTATTCTGCTTTTAAATGAACCAAATAGAATATTTAACTTGCTTTTTTTATGGTCCAAAATTTATATCAAATCATTTCTTTTATTGATTATATTATCTTGATGAAAACAAGGGTGGCCATGTGATAGAGTAGAAATAGCACTGGATCTAGAGAGAGAAGGGATACCATGTTAAGGCAAACCTGTCCAAGAAACACTCAGAAGATCCTAACAAGAGAAGCATACCTCAAAAAATAAAATTGAGTGTATTCCTGTGAATGGAGGCAGCAGCCTTTGAAAAGGCTGACAGCATGAGAAAGTGACGATTAGACATGTGTTGTTATTTTATACAGACAAGGACAAAATAATGACACCCACAAAACAAAGGGCAGACAATATTCCTGTTCCAGCAATGAGGATTCCTTGTTTCAGTGTTCCAGGCTAAAATCAATGTCCTTGTCTTCTATAAAGTTAAAAAGAGGCAGAAGCAGAGCATCCATAAGAGAAACATTAGAAAAAATGCTCTATGCTGGCCAAGTTGTATGTTATCTCAATGGTACACAAGATGCAAGGAGAGGAGGGAAGGTTGTACTGAATATATGCCATCTAGGGATATTTCCACATTTGTAAAGTTACAGAGAATGATCTCTGAAACAAAGATCCCACCAAAGTCTTAAAAAAAATATTCAAGTGGGCTCTCCGGCAACACTTCAGTCACTGTTTAATTAGCCAAGTAACACCAGTAATGGACGACCCAGGCTGGGGCAAAAAATGTGTAAAGTCCCAGAATATGAAAGCCAGTCAAAATTTCAATGCTACTGTCACTCAGTCTTAAGCTATAAAGTATGTTGAAAAAAAAAGTTTACTGGAAGTCATGGATATGAGATCTCATCAGTGTGGCTAACATCCACAGGTCACAACCCATCCAAAGTCTGCCCATACTCTATCTCTTAATTCATCCAGTTGCACTGGACTTCATCAAACCTCTATTCTGGGTTCGTCCCCTAATACCTACCCCCACCCTCTTCAATTAGAGAGAGACCTGGAAATAGGAATTAGTTAATTTTAATAATATAAGTCAATGTGCGTTATCAATGGGTCAGTAAGGGGCTGGAGGGAGAGAATTTAAAACTCAAAATTAAAAAAAATGATTATTAAAGAAAAATAAAAAATAAATCAATTAAAAAAAAGAAACAGGCCTTCTCCCCCTTAGAGTATGTGTAAGTGTAGGGTGGGGAACCTGCAGCGTAGAGGCTGCATGTGACCCTCTAGCTCCTCAGCCCTTTGACTGAATCTAAGCTTCATAGAACAAATCCCCTTAGTAAAAGGATTTCTTCTGTAAAATCTGAACTTAGTCAAAAGGCCGCACCCAAGGACCTAGAAGACCACAAGTGACCTCAAGGCCACAAGTTCCTCAGCCCTGAGGACCCTAAATCACGACATAGGAGATTTCAGAGGGTTTAGAAGATGAAGATACATGGATGAAAATTATTATTAAATTACCATTAACTTAAAAATAAATTAAAACAATTATTAGATTAGTATAACGTCTACTACTACTACTAATATAAATCAATCGTGTAGCTTGATTTAGAGCTGGGAATCAGGAAGATAAGGAGCACAATTCTACCTTAGACACTTCCTAGCTATATGACTCAGAATAAGTCACTTAACTTCTCTGCCTCGGTTCCTAAAATGGAGATTAAACCTGTAGCAATGAGTTCACAAGGTTTCAAGGAGGCCTGAACAAGAGCATGTATATAAGCATTTCACAAACTTTAAGCTCTACATAAATGTCAGTTGTTAAAAGGGATGGCATCCAGAGGGATAGCTGTGTAGTTCTTCCTTTCACATCCCTTTTTTAATGAGATAATTTCTCCTTTTAACCTTTTTCTACTCAATTTTGGTTTTTTTAGAATCACCTCATCACACACAACCTAGCCCCAACTTTTCTTTCACACTACCTTAGTAATAAGTTTTAAGAATATTATTATTAACTAATAATTACTAAGATTAATAAAAATTTCATGTATCATAAGTAAATTGCTTGACCTTAATCACTGCCCTATAATTAGTCTTTAATGATTTTTTTATATTTCTTCTAGATCTTTCATATTGAATTTTCCACTGAGTTCTGGTCTTTTTGTTACAAATACCTGAAAGTCTTTCAATTCATCAAATGTCATTTTTCTTTTCATTCAGAATTATTCTCAACTGTGCCAGATAAGTTATTCTCGGATGCAATCCCTGCTCCTTTGCTCTTCGAAATATAATGTTCTAACACCTACAGTCTTTTAGTTATTCAAGCTTCTAGCTCTTATGAAATCCTGATTGCTTTTCTTTTAAATTGCCTTTTTCTTATTGCTTGAGATAGTTCTCTTTAGCCCTGGAATTCTGAAACTTGGCTCTGACATTCCTGTAAGTTTTCTCCTTAAGATCTCTCTCAGGTGGTGATCAATGAGTTCTTTCTATTTCTACTTTACCTTTTTCTAGAACATGAGGGCAATTTTCCTTAATAATTTTTTCTAATATTGTGTCTAGATTCTTTTTCTGATCAAAACTTTCAGGAAGTCCAACAATTCTTATATTGCCCCTCCTTGATCTATTCTCCTGATCAGTTGTTTTGCTAATAGCATGTTTCAGATTATCTTTTATTTTTTTCAAGTTTCATTATATCATGATGTCTTATAATGTCATTTGATTCTACTTGCCCAATCCTAGTTTTCAAGGAGTTATTTTCTTCTGTAAAAAAAAAATCTCTTTTTTCTATTTGGTTAACTTTCTTTTCATAATTTCTTGGATTGCTTGTATTTTTTTCCTAATTTTTCCTCATTCTTATTTTTTATTTCTTTTTTATTTTTTCCTTAAGATCCTGCTAAAAATATTTTTATACTTATTTATACATTTTCCCTTTTTCTTTGGCACCCTGGAAATTACTTTCTCTTAATTTCATTTATTTTTGGTTGTGCACCTAAGAGGATATGCAAAAGACCCCTAAAATATTTCAAGATAGTCTAAATTTAGGTGGTAATCAACATGATAAATGTTCAAGGAATTGCAGCAATTTATGCATTAGTATGTTTATAAAAACTAAAGTAGGAGAAAAGACGGATGGTTGTCATTTTACTCTCACAATTCGTTAACATTAGTGATATGCGTAAAGTGCTGTATAACTTGCACCTCAGCGCTCTCTCTCTCTCTTCTCTCACCTTTAGGACTCTGTTACTGAACCAGAAAAAGACTCAATGAGGAAGAAAGACTTAGAACATGGCAGCTCTTTTTGAAAATAAGATTTTGTGTTTTTTTCATGTTTCATGTGTTTTCCTAATTCTTCAGTATTGGGAGAATATTTGGAGAATGGGACAGCTAGGTGGTGCCAGCAAGACTCATCTTCCTAAATTCAAATCTAACCTCAGACATTCACTAGCTATGTGACCCTGGGTAAGTCACTAGCCCTGTTTGCCTCAGTTTCCTCATACGTAAAATGAGTTAGGGAAGGAAATGGCAAATCACTCCAGTATCTTTGCCAAGAAAACTCTAAATGGGGTCATGAAGAGTTGGACACAAGTGAACAACACACATTTAGAGAAGAGATTTATGCTTAAGGAAAAATAAAAATATCATTTTACAAAGTAGTTGACAAGAATCGCTTAAAAAAAAAATTATGCCTTACCCTTGCTTTACTACTTTGCAAGTTGCTAAGAGTTTTAACTGGTTTCTATTTGTGCAATACCATGACTAAGAGAGCTGGACTTAAGAAAAGTAGATTCAAATCTTGATTTAAATACTTTTGAATTATGTGATCATAGGCAACTACTTTAATCTTTCTCTGCCTCAATTTTCTCATCTATAGTGAGGATAATAATACCTGTAGTACTATCCTACAAGCCCTTTGTGAATCTGAAAGAAGGAAATGTCAACTGGAAGGGACATTGGATTACAGATTAAATACTAGGAAGGATCTTAGAGATCATCCAATACAAACTCCTCGTTTGAGGGATGAGTAGATGGAGGCCCAGGAAAGGGAAGTATGATTTGACGACGATCATGTAGGTAATTTTAAGAGCTGAGATTCAAGCCCAGGTCTTCTGACATCAAATGCAATATTCTTTTATTATTTTTTGAATTCTGAATTTTACACATACACACACACACGTCCATTTGTAAAGGAGAATTGAAAAAGGATTATCTGTGAAACTACAAATCTATCACATACAAATTGCTTTATAAAAAAACATAAAATATATTTAACATGCTACTTTCAAAACTCTCCTGCTTGTTCAAGTGCCCCTTTAAATGTGCTTCTGCTCCCTAATATACATTTTTAAGACGTTTCAATGTCTCTTTTTTAATGTATTCTCTTCTTTCAAAAGGCAGCAAGTGCCAAATCCTCTTCCTCCAATTAAAAGGGATGTGTAATCCTTGTCACAAATAAATATAGTACAGCAAAAAAAACCTTCACAATTGTCATGTCCAAAAATGTGTCTCCTTCTGTACCCTGAGGATCACCTATTTGGGGAGCTGGCTTTATCACTGGTCCTTTGGAACCATAGTTGGTCATTGGATTGACAAAAAAATGCTATCTTACCAACTTAGATGTTGTGATGATTGTTTTTCAAAGTTGTTGCATAAACTTGCTCTGATTTTATTCACTTCACTCTGTATAGGTTTATGTGAGCTTTGCCAAGTTTCTTTGAAACCATCTCTGTTATCCTTAGTTTTCTGTTGGTATCCCTAGCACTTGGCACAATGCTTTAATGCCATAATAAACACTTAACAAATGCTTTTTGTTTATTCATCATCCATTCACTCTTACTTCATCATAATATTCCATTGCATATAAACACCACAATTTGTTTAGCCATTCCCCAACTAATGGGCTCCCTCATTATTTATAATTTTTTATTTCTTTTTTTTAAGTTTAATTTTATTTTTAATTTGTGGAATAAGACAAGCATTTCCATAACACAGTACAATAAAAAAGATGACTGTACATGAAACCTACTATGCACAACTTGCTATTTCTTTCAAATATACAACAAAATAGGATGTAAATTTCTTTTTGTTATTCCCTCCCCCCACCCTACCCTAGAGATGGCTACCATTAGACACAAATAGGTATACATATGTAAAATTATTCTACACATACTTCTGCTTATCAGTTCTTTCTCTGGGTGCAGATAGCGTCTTTCTTCGTGTCTTTTATGGTTAATTTGAGTATTTATAAGAGACAAAATAAGTTATTCACTCAAAGTTATTCTTAAAACAATATTGCTGCTACTGATGGAGCAGATGGGTCCCAAAAAGGAAAAGACCTTCGGTCCTTGAACTTTCCTTAGGTTTGCCTGAGGCATCACCCATCCCATTCAATAATTCTTTCAACTGTCCTTTCATTGTGGCCTGACCCAGCCCAGCCCTTTATTCTCTGTTACCTCTAAACCTTCCCAGGCTGCATGCCTCTCCTAGATCCCATCCAGATCTTCCTACAATCTTTCTATCTCATCCTCATCATTCTTTAAGAATCTGACTTCCTGTATAGGTGTCACAAATACTGCAGTCAGTCTCGCTACTTGGACTAAAAGAAAGCCTGAGTGGTTGAATTCTTTCAAGACAGACCCTCACCCTATACCCTGAGGTTTTGGGGTTCCTAGCACCCCTAGACCAAAACATTAGTTGATTTTGCTCATTTCACTCTTCATTATGTCATGCAAGTCTTTCCATGTTTTTTCTAAAATCATTGAGATCATCATTACTTATGGCATAATAGTATTCCATCATCATCATATATCATCATATGTCACAACTTGTTCAGTCATACCCAAATCGGGCATCCCTGTAATTTCCAGTTCTTTGCCACCACAAAGAGAGCTGCTATAATAAAATACAGCTTTTTTTTTCCTTTTCCCCTAATTCCTTCTCTTTGTAAACAGACCAAGTAGTGGTATTGCTGATTGAAGGGGAGGTAGAGGGTATAGGAAATTTAGTAACTCTTTGGTCATAATTGTGTCCCAATTTTTCCACATCCTCTCCAACCTTTGTCACTTTCCCCTTCTATCATTTTAGCCAATTTTAATTTTAATCTGCATTTCTCTAGTCATTAATGACTTATAGCATTTTTATATAACTAAAAATTGTTGATTTCTTCATTGGAAAACTTGCATTTATCAGTTGGGGAATGACTCATATTTTTATATATTTGAATATTATATTATGTATATATGTATATAATATGTATACATATACATATGTACACATGTATATAATATTATGTATTTATGCTTCATTGTCTATGGTATGGTATGGTATTTTATCAAAATGTAGTTACCCTCTTTATCTCTTTTAATTATATCTATTTTAGCCATAACTTCGTCTGAGATCATAATTGCTACCCTATCCTTTTTTGCATTAGCTGAAGCATAATAAACACTACTCCATCCCTCCATTTTAATTATGTTAATCTCTCATTTTTAAATGTGATTCTTGTAAACAACATACTACTGCATTTTTTAATCCCCTTTACTATTCCTTTCTATTTTATGGGTGAGTTCAGCCCATTCACATTTAATGTTCTAGTTGCTATTTGTGAATTTCTCTCCATCTTAGTTTTACTCAATACTTTCCTTCTCAGCCTCTCTTTTCACCCTATTCCTGTTACCTTATCTTCACCCTTTACTCTCTTATTCCTCCCCTCTAAAAGTTCCTCCCTTATCTATTTATCTCACCCTCCTAATCAATACTCCTTTCTAAATGTCCCTCCCCCACCCTACTTCACCTGTCTAGAAATTCAGAATATTTCTAAACCTCTTCAGATATATATGTTGTTCTCTTCAACCCAGGTAAGTAAGGTTCCAATATTAACAGCCCTCTGCCTGTTTCCTCTGTATTAGTTCTTCCTTTCACATCCCTTTTTTAATGAGATAATTTCTCCTTTTAACCTTTTTCTACTCAATTTTGGTTTTTTTAGAATCACCTCATCACACACAACCTAGCCCCAACTTTTCTTTCACACTACCTTAGTAATAAGTTTTAAGAATATTATTATTAACTAATAATTACTAAGATTAATAAAAATTTCATGTATCATAAGTAAATTGCTTGACCTTAATCACTGCCCTATAATTAGTCTTTAATGATTTTTTTATATTTCTTCTAGATCTTTCATATTGAATTTTCCACTGAGTTCTGGTCTTTTTGTTACAAATACCTGAAAGTCTTTCAATTCATCAAATGTCATTTTTCTTTTCATTCAGAATTATTCTCAACTGTGCCAGATAAGTTATTCTCGGATGCAATCCCTGCTCCTTTGCTCTTCGAAATATAATGTTCTAACACCTACAGTCTTTTAGTTATTCAAGCTTCTAGCTCTTATGAAATCCTGATTGCTTTTCTTTTAAATTGCCTTTTTCTTATTGCTTGAGATAGTTCTCTTTAGCCCTGGAATTCTGAAACTTGGCTCTGACATTCCTGTAAGTTTTCTCCTTAAGATCTCTCTCAGGTGGTGATCAATGAGTTCTTTCTATTTCTACTTTACCTTTTTCTAGAACATGAGGGCAATTTTCCTTAATAATTTTTTCTAATATTGTGTCTAGATTCTTTTTCTGATCAAAACTTTCAGGAAGTCCAACAATTCTTATATTGCCCCTCCTTGATCTATTCTCCTGATCAGTTGTTTTGCTAATAGCATGTTTCAGATTATCTTTTATTTTTTTCAAGTTTCATTATATCATGATGTCTTATAATGTCATTTGATTCTACTTGCCCAATCCTAGTTTTCAAGGAGTTATTTTCTTCTGTAAAAAAAAAATCTCTTTTTTCTATTTGGTTAACTTTCTTTTCATAATTTCTTGGATTGCTTGTATTTTTTTCCTAATTTTTCCTCATTCTTATTTTTTATTTCTTTTTTATTTTTTCCTTAAGATCCTGTATTTTTTCTAGTTCATTAATTATCTTTCTTGAATTTTTTACCTATTTTTTCCTCATCTCTTACTTGATTTTTTAATTTCTTGGGTTTTTCCTACAACAAGAAGAGTTGCTAAAAATATTTTTATACTTATTTATACATTTTCCCTTTTTCTTTGGACAACAGGCCTAGTAGTGGCATGGCTATATCAAAGGGTACATATAAATTAGTAATTTTTTGGAACATAGTTCCAAATTGCTTCAAGAAAGCTACCAGTATGAATGCATTCCAGCCATTATTGTTTAATTAAGGCAATGAGGTTGAATAGTTAGAGGTCTGGAATTTGAGTCAAGAAATCTTGGTTGAAATCTAACTCAGAGATACATTAGCTGGGTGACCATGGACCAATCATTTAACCTCTCACAGAGATTGTTTCCTCAGCTACAAAATGAAGATCAATCAACAAACACATATTAAGACTTACTATGCTTGGCACTGTGTTAGGTATTAGGAATAAGATGACAAAAATAAAAAAGGCCCTTTTCTACATACTACCCTAGGGAGGATATGAGGAAGGTGTTTGCAAAACGAACTGCATCATATAAATGAGTTATTAAAATTTATTGGAGGATAACTTTTAAAGCAGAGCACTGGCCCACTGTCAGTGTTTCAATTTTGTTCAATTAAATCATGTACTACACTGATAATTAGGGGCAAAAGTTGTTAGCTAGAAACACAGCATGGTACAGATGACAGAACACTAATACTGTAGTATTAGTAGTTAGTAATACTGACTGCAGAGTACCTTGGTTCAAAACCCACCACTGAGGTTTACTAGCTGTGTGACCTTAGACAAGTCAATTAACATCTAAACCTGAGTTTCCTCTTCTGTAAAATGACGGCATTGAACTACTCCAGATCTATGACTCCAGGAGAGAGGATGCAGAAGTTGATACACCAAGACACATCCTACCTGCCTACCCAAATGGTATTTTAATAACTTATGGAGAAAGAACATCAGCGTTAATGTTTCCAAAACTATTACTGTAGTGTGAAATGCCCTCCAGTCTTTTCTTCCCTTCTTATTTCAGTAAAGAATAAATGTCCTCATTTTGCAATGAGGCTATTTTGTGGCAAATCATCATCATAAGTTTATAAAGACATCTCCAAACAATGAGTCAACAGAGCAAGTTACTCTCAGCTTTATTATAGATGCCAGCTCTGTGGGAGCAGCTGCCGGACTAGTGATCACCCCCTCTCATAGTCTTATCCATCTTTGCCTCCTTCAACTTTAGTTAAAAACACTGTGACTTTCTTTACTCATATGACTAGTCTCTTCCCTGTCTTGTGTCCCACAGTGACTGTATTTTTCTTATTTAGCACAAAATTACTTCATAGGCTGCCTCTCTAGGTCTCTAATTATCTCATTTTAGTCTTATGTTTCCACCTGGAAGATCCTGAGATAGAGTTTGTCCTGACTTCCCACAGTGCCAAGAGTGAGGAGGGTGTGAGCAAAGGACAAAAGGCATGGGGCAAGAGAGAAACGAAGACAGGAAATAGGAAGAGCATTGAAGGTGCTCAAAAAACACATCCTGGGGTACTAAGTTGGTCAAAGGCAGAATGAACTGCCTTGGGAAGTCAAGAATTTCACACAACTAGACATCTTTGGATGACCACTTGTCAGACATGTTGAAGAGGGGAGGTCTTGATCAAGTGAAGGTAAAATTAGCTAGCTTCCATGGTTCCAACCAACTCTGAAAGTCTAAATATTGGCTTTGATAAAGTGAGGATTGACCTATTGCTAGGCCCCAGCTGAGAGAAATGACCAGATATTTCACCACTGATTGACCCACCTAGGTGTAGGCAAGTTCCTATATTCCCAGTATTGGTTTTGTTTCAGTAATGTCCATCTCTTTGTGACCCCATTTGGGGTTTTCTTGGCAAAAATACCGGAGTGGTTTGCCATTTCCTTCTCCAGCCCATTTGACAGATGAGAAAACTGAGACAAGAGTTAAGTGACTTGCCCAAGTTCACACTACTAATCAGTGTCTGAAACCAGATTTGAACTAAGGAAGATGAGTCTTCCTAGCTCAAGGTCCAGCATTCTATCCACTGGACCAACCAGCTGCCCAACATTGGCTTAGTCAACTTCATTTAGAAAAGAAATGTAAAGTTTTCTTGATTATCAGTTTAGCAAACTTCATCTAATACAGGTATACAAAGTTAATCAACTTTCCTAATCACAACTGCTCTAGGTTAATAAGGAGGAGGGATAGTATCACAGTTTTAATCACCCTCTGAGTGCCCTGCTCAATCCCTGTGAATCTCTCCCATAACTACAATCAGACACAGGGCAGATATTCAGAAATCTGGGCTCTCAACTCAGTATGCATCCCCTTGTACACCCAAGCCACAATTCACTTGTGCACATTGCGGGGTGGGGAGGGGGCTGTAAGGTTACAGAGCCTCATGTTTGCCTATAATAAACTTCCTCATTTATGATCCCCTGAACACTGATGTTCCTTCTTGGTATCTCCTTTCCTATAATCTCACACAGGTAGGTATTACCTATAGAACTATGCATAAATATTCTACATTAAAGATACTTTAAAAAGTAACCTTAAACTCTTTCATAGAAAGCAATTATCCCCAAAGTCCTTCATATGCATGCTCAAATTCCCTCCTGCAGGAAACTGAAGTTAAATGTCTTTTTCAAAATTATTCAATATAGGCTTAGTTACATTGTGGTAGGCACAATGAGTATTAAATTTGTAAAGCTGAATGGAATGGAGACAACGTGACCTACAATACTGATAAAGTCTCTTCTCTTTCAGGTTCCTATAACTGAAATGAATTACCTCCATGGAAAAAACTGTAACATTAACAGTCAAGTAGTTCTTTAATTGATAATAGCCTTTCATTACTTTCTAAAATGTAAGCCAACCTTACTTTCTGAAAAGAATATGCTATTTATGACTTTTTAAAATAGGGCAAGGCATTTAAAAGTAAACAATGGAAGCGCCACTCAAGGCTGAGAAGCCAATCAGTTGGTTTATTATATTTTGTGTTTCTTTCAAATTACATGCTAGGGTTTTATGAGAAATAGGTCTTTTTGAATCTACAGCATTTATTAGCATATGAAGATAGAAGGTCTGAACAGGAATAGTTCAAAATAAGTCTGACTTATTCAAGTGTGAATCTGATGCTCCAAATTCTTATTTAATCTTATTTTCTTTACCTCTAAAACCAGCCTGAAAGTCAAGCTCCCAGCACTAGGTAGGAAATTGTGCACAAGCACTTCTGCTTGGCCTTTATACTTTTCACAGGTCTGGCTTCAGGTTACCTTTCCACTCTTATTACCTACTACTCTCCCTCTCACACATGCTGCAGTCCAAGCTCATTCTTCCTTCTACACCACACGCCATATATCTCCTGTCTCTGCACAAGGTGTCACCCATGCCTCAAATGTTCTCCCTCCTGACCTCCACCTAGAGACTCCTCACTTCCTTCAGAGTTCAACTTGACTGCCATCTTCTATACAAGGTCTTTCTCATTCCTCCAGTTTTCAAAGCCCTCTCCCTCGCGTATCATTTTGTATACAGTTTGCACTGACTTCTTGGTATATTTAGACAGATAGAAAGATATGCATATATATATATATATAGATATGTGTGTATATACACATACACATGTATATGAGGGCAGGAACTTATTTTGTATTTGCCTCTGCAACCCCATCACTTAGTATATGGTGATATTTAATTTTAGTTAGTGGATATAAGTTTCCATATATTTCCACACAGGTTCCACATCAGTTCCTAAAGCTGAACCATTTGATGCTGGGCTGGAGCATTGCTATCCAAAGGCTCTTGGATTCAGTTTTCTGAGCTGTCTCTATCAGGGTTTGAGGGAAGATAATAGTCAAGACCATGGTGCTGATAAGACTTGCTCAGCACATGGTGCCCTGTTGCTTCAATGGTTAATATCTTTAAAAAATTAACTGAATAGACCATATCACTCCCTTGCTAAAAGAAAATTCTTAGTAATTGCCTATTCTCTTCAGGATAAATTTCAAACTCTTTGGCCTGACATTTAAAGTCTTTCACAATGTGTCCCCAAACAACCTTTCCAACAATTTCCTATGACTTCCCTTCATCCACTCTATGCTGCAGCTAAACTAGCCAAGTTTGCTGTTCCCTAAACTCGGTAGTCTATCTCTGGTCTGGTCTTCACACAGACTACTCCCCACATCCAAAATTCACTTTACCTCTACCTCCTGGAATACTGATCTTCCTTTAAAATACAGGTATCTCCTCCTATGGGAATCCTTTTAAGATCTCTCCATGAGTAAGTGTTCTCTTTCTCTCTTCAAGTTATTGTCTATTTACTTAGATGTTTTATCACCCAATATGCTGTAAGATCTTTGAGGATAACTATTTTTTTTTTATTTTTGTCTGTGTCACCAAAAGGCCAAGGTCTCCCATTGCATCCTAAGCCATCTCCAGTCATCCTGATGAATATTTGGTCACTGAATCCAGATGACTCAGGAGGAGAAAGTGAGGTTGGTGACCTTGCACAGTCCTCCATCACTCAAAACAAAGTCCACTGCAATTCATGTCATCATGTCATCATTTCTCTGATGTCATGGTCTTCTTCAAAAATGAAGGATGAATACAACAACAACGTAGAGTGCTTTATACACTGTACTTGTTCATTAAGTTGGTTTTTTAATTGAATTGATTGGTGAGAGCAGGTTTCAAATGGAAACAAATTTTAAATTAATCCTTCTCTCCAATCAAAATTGTGAACCTTTCTAAGCATAACAAAGAAAGAACTATGATAGACTATTAACTAATGCACCATATTAAATGAAAATCAAAAATGCCATCAATTTCTGAGTATATAAAATGATGAATTTATAAAAAAGATACTATTTCTCTTTACAAGACTTTATTTCTCTTTTCCTTAAGAAGTATCCCAACTTTGGGCTAGGAACAGTATACTCAGAACAATTTGTATGGTACAAGATCTGCTATGTTTGAAAACATCAATTCATTTCCCTGGGGTTTACAGCTAGGAGTAAATATATATAATTTAATTTTATGAGCATGCCCAAATGTATCAGAAATGGAAGCATTCTCTCAGGTTAGCTAGAAACTTTTAGAAAAAAGAAATTTAATACGGTTAGCCATACTTACCCAGAGAACCATAGATTAAATATTAACTTTTGATCCCAGGAATTTTAGGTAACCCAAAAAAGATGCTACAATAGCATGTTCTCCTACTGCTTCCCAAAAATAAGCATGGAAAAGAGAACTGGGGCCACATTACTGGGAAGCCCACACAAATTACAGACCATTACCATTCTATTCTCTTACCTAATCAGTATTCAGAGCCTACTCACCTGAGGTTCTCTTACCTAATGAAGTTAAGTGGCACTATAGATAGAGCCTGGAGTTAGGAAGCCTTGATTTCAAATCTAGATTCTGACATTTGCTAGCTACCTGAACCCACATAAGTCATTTAACCTCTGTGTGCCTCAATTTCCTCAATTGTAAAATGGGGGTCAAAATAGCATCTGCCTCCCCGGGTTATGAGGATCAAATGAGATAATAACTGTAAAGTGCTTAGAACAATGCATGGCATACAGTAGGTGCTATATATGCTATCATCATCATCATCATCATTATTAGTTCCAATGACCATATTGACAATATGGAGGACATTTAAAGTAACACAAAACCTAAGAATACTAAAAGAAAACACAAAACACAAGTAGTAGATCTTGCATAATACAAATTGTTCTGAATGTACTGATCCCAGCCCCACTGAAAAAAAAATGGGGGAGTCACAGAGTTGAATATGACTGAAGACAAACAACAACACAGATATAACTACCATCTCCCCCAAGCAACTGGTATAATGCAGAGAAGTCACCCTTGTCTGCGTATACTGGAAGGGAGGAAAGAAGAGGGAGGAGATAATAAGAAACACAAGCAAATAAGAGATCAGAAAATTTAGGATGTTATATAAAACCCTCAGACTCCAACTCCAGTGTTGTCTTCTTAGCAGCATACTGAGTATGAGAGTATGGGTACAAAATACTGGACACCCTGCAAAATGCAGTCATAATGTAGATCGGTTTTGCATAACTGTTTTTCTAGAAATGTATGGAAATCTATGTCTCCCAATTTCAATGTTTTCCTCGACTTCAGTGTTTCTATTTGAAAGCAACATTTATAACTCCACAGATGTCACATTCCGTTAGGTTTACCAATCCAACAAGAAAGGTATGCATGTGTGCATATATTCACTTATCTCTGAGACCATTCCACCAACTTATTAATTTTGAATAAATAAAACAATTTTTAAGAGATTACTGCATACAAATCCTTGTGCCAAATTCTGGGGATACAAATAGAAAAGACAGCCCCTGCTCTCAAGCAGCTCACATTCTAACAGAGGAGACATTATGGGAAAGTTTCAGCTATGTCAGATGGAAAAGTCCATGGTCCTTAAGGTATGGTGGCAAAGCTGATAGCAAGGTCTTTTCTTTAATATCATTTCAACTGATAAAATCTTATCAGTTTCTGGTGTTTGACCATTTGATAATGGGCTGGAGGCACTGCTATTCCAAAGCCTCTTTGGTTCAGGGTCCTGAATTGTCTCTATCAGGTTGAGGGAAGATGGCAGTCAAGATGGTAGTAGTGACTTGACTTGCCCAGAACATGGTACTTCCTGTCTCTCCCTCATGGTGCCTCCTACTTGTTCTCCCTGCCTCTCTCCCTACTTCAATTCATCCTCCAATCAGCTGTCAAATGGATCTTCTCAAAATACAGGTTTGACCATATCACCCCCTCCTCAATAAACTCCAGTGTCACCCTATAATGTCCAAGACCAAATTTAAAACCTTCTGTTGGAAGGAGCCAAGATGGCGGAGTAGAAAGACGCACATACACATAGCTCTGAACCCACAACCCATAGAATGGCTACAGGGAAGTAACTCACGGCGAATTCCGCACCCAGAGGCCACGGAACATTGGAGCGAGGGAGATTTCTGTTCCAGAGAGACCTGCAAACCTCTCGCAAAAGGTCCGTCGCGCTGCAGACACAAAGCCCAGCCCAGACCTGCTGCGGCCACGGCTGCGGCACCGAGAGAAACAGATCCGAGCAGGCTTCAGGGACGGGATCTCCAGCGGCCGCACAAGTCCCTCCACCCACAGGTGACAGGGGTGGGTGAGAGAGTCTCTTTGGCGGGTCGAGAGGGGAGTGGGGTGCCCCCATAATACAGGCCCCCCCCCCCCGGGAGGTAGAAGCTGAGAGGCGGCTGCAGACAGGGGCTCCCCAAGCGGGCGGGAGCCTGAATCTATTGCGGAAGGTCTGTGCATAAACCCCCTGAGGGAACTGAGCCTGAGAGGTGGCCCTGCCCGGACCTCAGCACCAGAACATAATCTCATACTGAATAGCAGCCCTGCCCCCGCCAAAAGCCCTGAGGCTGGAAGCAGCATTTGAATCTCAGACCACAAACACGGGCTGGGAGGATCAGGAGGTGAGGTGGGTGTGAGGAAAATATTCAGAGGTCAAGTCACTGGCTGGGAAAATGCCTAGAAAAGGGAAAAGAAATAAGACTATAGAAGGTTACTTTCTTGGCGAACAGGCATTTCCTCCCTTTCTTTTTGATGAGGAAGAACAATGCTTACCATCAGGCAAAGACACAGAAATCAAGGCTTCTGCGTCCCAGCCCACCCAATGGGCTCAGGCCATGGAAGAGCTCAAAAAGAATTTTGAAAATCAAGTTAGAGAGGTGGAGGAAAAGCTGGGAAGAGAAATGAGAGACATGAAGTCAAAGCATGAACAGCAGATCAGCTCCCTGCTAAGGGAGACCCAAAAAAATGTTGAAGAAATTAACACCTTGAAAACTAGCCTAACTCAATTGGCAAAAGAGGTTCAAAAAGCCAATGAGGAGAAGAATGCTTTCAAAAGCAGAATTAGCCAAATGGAAAAGGAGATTCAAAAGCTCACTGAAGAAAATAGTTCTTTCAAAATTAGAATGGAACAGATGGAGGCTAATGACTTTATGCAAAACCAAGAAATCACAGAACAAAGAGAGAAGAATGGAAAAATGGAAGATAATGTGAAATATCTCATTGGAAAAACAACTGACCTGGAAAATAGATCCAGGAGAGACAATTTAAAAATTATGGGACTACCTGAAAGCCGTGATCAAAAGAAGAGCCTAGACATCATCTTTCATGAAATTATCAAGGAAAACTGCCCTGAGATTCTAGAACCAGAGGGCAAAATCAATATTCAAGGAATCCACAGAACACCGCCTGAAAGAGATCCAAAAAGAGAAACTCCTAGGAACATTGTGGCCAAATTCCAGAGTTCCCAGGTCAAGGAGAAAATACTGCAGGCAGCTAGAAAGAAACAATTCAAGTATTGTGGAAATACAATCAGGATAACACAAGATCTAGCAGCCTCTACATTAAGGGATCGAAGGGCATGGAACAGTATATTCCAGAAGTCAAAGGAACTAGGACTAAAACCAAGAATCA
Source organism: Notamacropus eugenii (assembly GCF_028372415.1). NCBI lineage: Eukaryota > Metazoa > Chordata > Mammalia > Diprotodontia > Macropodidae > Notamacropus > Notamacropus eugenii. The sequence continues at coordinate 418,172,725 of NC_092875.1, read as the reverse complement.
CCTACCCAGCAAAACTGACTATAATACTTCAGGAGAAAAAATGGTCTTTCAATGAAATAGAGGATTTTCAAGTATTCTTGATGAAAAGACCAGAGCTGAAAAGAAAATTTGACTTTCAAACACAAGAATGAAGAGAACCATGAAAAGGTGAACAGCAAAGTGAAGTCATAAGGGACTTACTAAAGCTGAACTGTTTACATTCCTACATGGAAAGACAATATTTGTAACTCTTGAAACATTTCAGTATCTGGGTACTGGGTGGGATTACACATGCACACACGCTCACATACATAGAGACAGAGTGCACAGAGTGAATTGAATAGGATGGGATCATATCTTTAAAACAAAATGAAATCAAGCAGTGAGAGAGAAATATATTGGGAAGAGAAAGGGAGAAATTGAATGGGGCAAATTATCTCTCATAAAAGAGGCAATCAAAAGACTCACTAGTGGAGGGATAAAAAGGGGAGGTGAGAGAAAAACATGAAGTCTACTCTCATCACATTCCACTAAAGAAAAGAATAAAGTGCACACTCATTTTGGTAGGAAAACCTATCTCACAATACAGGAAAGTGGGGGATAAGGGGACAAGCAGGGTGGGGGGGATGATAGAAGGGAGGGCATGAGGAGGAGAGTGCAATTCGAGGTCGACACTCATGGGGAGGGATAGGATCAAAAGAGAATAGAAGTAATGGGGGACAGGATAGGATGGAGAGAAATATAGTTAGTCCTATACAACACAACTATTATGGAAGTCATCTGCAAAACTACACAGATATGGCCTATATTGAATTGCTTGCCTTCCAAAGGGAAGGGGTGGGGAGGGAGGGAGGAAGAGAAGTTGGAACTCAAAGTGTTAGGATCAACTGTCGAGTAATGTTCTTGCCACTAGGAAATAAGAAAAACAGGTAAAGGGGTATAGAAAGCTATCTGCCCCTACAGGACAAAAGAGAAGATGGAGACAAGGGCAGAGAGGGATGATAGAAGAGAGAGCAGATTTGTCATAGGGGCAATTAGAATGCTTGGTGTTTGGCGGGGGAGGGGATAAAAGGGGAGAAAATTTGTAACCCAAAATTTTGTGAAAATGAATGTTAAAAGTTAAATAAATAAATTTAAAAATAGAAAGAGCACATTAAAAAAAAAAAAAAAAAGAAAAGTAAAACCTTCTGTTTGGCTTTAAAACTGGCCTGCTGTTTGTTCTTCCCAACTCAACATTCCACTTTCTAACTCCAAGCTCTTTCACTGGCTAAGCCCCTCATGCTTGGAATGGTCTCCTGCCACATCTTTGCCTCTTGACTTCCCTGGCCTTCTTCAAGCTTCAGCTGTAGACCCACCTTCTTCAAGATGCCTCTCTTAGTCTTCCTTTGATATTGACATTCTTAGAATGGCTGAGTAAGTTTGTGGTATATGAATGCAATGAAATATTGTTGTGCTAAATGCACTAAATGAGAGCAGGCAGATTTCAGAAAAACCTGGAAAGACTTACACAAACTGATGCTGAGCAAACAGAACCAGGAGAATATTGTATACAATAACAGTAACTATTAATGACTTAGCTAGTCTCAGCAATACAACGATCCAAGACAATTCTAAAAGACTTGCAGTGGAAAATGCTATCCCCATCCAAAGAAAGAACTGATGGAGTGTGAAATTCTACTTTTTTTTTGGGGGGGGGGGGTTTGTGGATTTTTTTCCCTTTTGTCGTATCTTCTTTCACAACATGACTAATGAGGAAATATGTTTTAAGAGATTGCACATGTGTAATCTATATCAGAATGTTTGCCATCTTGGGGAGGGGGCAAAGAAGGGAGGAAGAAAAATTTGGAACTTAAAATCTTTCAAAAACGTGAATGCTAAAAATTGTCTTTAAATGTAATCAGAAAAAAATGAAATAGTATTAGGTATTTCCACCCCTATTCAGTTTATTCTGGATATATCTTGTTTGTATGTATTTGTTTGCATGTTGCCTCCCCTATGAGACTCTTGAACTCCTTGAGAGCAGGGACTTTTCTACATCCCCAGTGCTTTTCATGGAACTTGATACACAGTAGGCACTTATTGCCTACTACGCTGGAAAACTAACATTTGCTAGTTGATAGACTAAAAGGCTAATAAATATTTTCCAAGATAAATCTGAGCCCTGACATGTGTACGGAGTGTTATGAACACAATCCAATTCAACTCAACACATAAATGTCGATCATCTTTTCCTTTAAAAAAAGATTTAAGTAACTCATATCTTAGGTGGGTACTAAAACCAACATCACATAGTAGCAGAAGAATTTAGAAGATGCTCATACTAAAGTCAAAGCAAGATGAGAAGAGGAAAAATGCTGAAGATACTTCTAGCTCTCCTCGCCTAGAATAAAAGAAGTTTGAGGTGCACAAAAAAAAAAATCATACACACAAAGAATCACTGAAAACAGCAGTTGCAATGTGTAGTCAATTTGGGGGGAAATAAAACAAAAAAATGGAATTTAGATTATGAGTTTTAATATGTCTAAAGAAGAAAATTATAAATTGAACCATAAGGCAAAATAACTGCAAGGAAACTAATTACACAATCAGTCAAATAAAATATTTAAATCAATTTTTCTTCCCCAGGTTTCAGCACCAAAAATAATAAAACATAACTAAAGTTTAGTTTGCATAGTGGCACCCAAATGGCTTGCTCTGATCAGCATTTCTAACCCACAATGCAATGAGGTTCATTGTACCTGAGATAATGGAGCTCTCTGATGTAGTTGCCACATTGTTACTAAGCAACAAGAAATACAATGTCAGGTTTAGCACTTTACTTAATATATTTTTATCATCAAGAACCTTTCTTTTTATTATTCTGGTCTTCTTTTGGATGAAAGTGGTATTTAGACTAAGAATTATATTTAGCAATCCCACCCAAGTGGGGGAAGACAGAAGAGCTAGAATTCTTTTAAGTTATACAAGCAATTCACAGAGCAAGTCCCATCTTTTCATATTAAAATGTTTCCTCAATAGGAGTAACAAATTAAAGCTGCAAAAAAAATTGAGAAATGTATTCAATTATTACATGTTCAACAACTTTTAAACATTTTCCAAGTGTTCAATTTTATAAAGATTCAAGAAAATGAGCAAGGGGGCAATATTCTAAAATCAGCATACTGTGCTAGGACTAATTAAGATGTGTCACTTTGCCCACCAAAGTATCCTGTACCTGGCTAATTCTACATTTCCAAAGCACAGGCATCTATTTTGATAGAAATATAAAAAATGAAAATATTAATTTTAGATGTGACTCATTGAAAAACAAAATGCAAACATGGAATCAAATTGCTTGTAGCCTAAAGGAGAAGGAATTAAATCCTAGTACAATTTAACTAAATTCTACTTTGTGATTTTACTAAGTTCATCTCAGTACCATTTAATAGAAAGCATAATTGCTTTACTTATAAAGGATGAAATTATCAAATATGTGATTTTAATTTTTCTATAGATCATTAATCATTATTTGAAATTACTTAGTGAAACACTCATTTGGACTAAAGGAAAAAGCTATTCCATAAATACCATTAAAATTGTTAGGACTGGATGACTATAAGCCCAAACGTTTTCTTTCTTTTTTTTAATTCTGAATTGAACAAATACCAAATATAATAATAAAAATAATCATTTTCATTTACAAAGTAAAACAGAAAAGGATTGTACGTGAAACTACAATTCTTTCATATATAGCTTGTTTTGGGGAAAAAAAACATATAATGAATTCAACATGTTACTTTCAAAACTATCCTGCTTTTCTGTGTTCCCTTCTATGCATTTTAAAAGATGCTACAATGATCCTCTTATTTCCTTTTTTCTCCTTTTTGGAGGGGAGGAATAAGAGGAAACACTGTTGCTAGCTTCTCCTTTCCCTAATAAAAAGAAGAAACTACAATCCTTGTAACAAATAAGCATAACTAAGCAAAATGAACCCATATATTTGTAATATCCAGAAATATCTGTCACATTTTGTACCCTGGGTCAAGCCTTTTTCTCACAAAAACTTGGACTCCCAAGTTAGTGTGGGAGAGGACAGAAGAGAAAGTGGAAAACCATAGCTTTAGGGAATTTGTTTAAACAGCTGAATCCAATTAATTTAAATTTCCCCTGTCTTTGGGTCAATATAGCTCATACCTTCAGGGAAAGAAAGAAACAAGCATTTATTAATGGCCTACTGTATGCCATGAACCTTAATAAGCGTTCTACAAATATTGTCTCATTTTATTCCCATAATAACCCTGGGTAGATAGGTGCTTTATCATCTCCATTTAACAATTAAGAAAGCTAAGACAGAGATTATAAGTGCCTTGACACTCACCCATGGCTGGTAAGTGTTTTAGGTTGGATTTGAACTCAGAGTTTCCTACATTAGGGCCAGTGCTCTCTCTACTGCACCATCTAACTGCTGTGGCGCATACAAAAAGAACTGCAGATTTACAGCTAGAAAGGGCCTTAGAGGTCCTCTGGGTCTAATCCATCCCACTTTTTATAAATAAAGAAACTGAGACCCAGGGAAATTATACTACTCCCAGGGGTTCAGAGGTACTAAGTCAAGGAGCCGATATTTGAACCCAGGAGAACTAGAACCCATTAGAAGTAGGGAACTGATCAGACAAGGAAAAGGAAATAGTAGATCAGCAACTAATATAATTAAATGCAGTAATAAAATGCTCCCTGGCTTACATTCAACACATAATTTTCCAGTCTGAAGGAAAGATCCAGCACCTGCCTTTGGAGCCTAATGCCGTAGTGAAAGAAAGACGAAAAGAGTAGGAGAAAAGAGACTTAAGTTCTAGCTGTGTCACCTTCCCTGAACTGAATTGTCACTGTCCACCTGTAAAACAGGGGTAGTATAATCTTGCCTACCTGAAAAAATGGGAGTGGACCAGATGATTTTGAACCCGCCCCCTCTTCTACCTCCAGCTCTACAACCAGACATATTAACTCTGTTATTAGGAAAGGGAAGAGACAGAGAATAAGCATTTACACAGCTCCTACTGTGTACCAGGCACTATGCTAAGCACTTTTATGGATATTATCTCATTACCTGAGAGGTAGGTGCCATTACTGTCTCCATTTTTGACAGTAATAATACTAACAATAACACATAGAACTTACTATGCTCTAGGAACTGTGCTAAGTGCTTCGCAACTATTACTTCATTTGACCCTTACAACAACCCTGGGAGGTAGATGATGTTACTATTTCTATTTTAGAGATAGGAAAACTGAGGTAAACAGGGCTAAGTGACTTGCTCAGGGTCACACAGCTAGTAAGTGTTTGAGGCCAGATCTGATGTTGGTTCCTCCTGCTTCCATGATCAGTGCCCTATCCTCTAAACCAACAGTTGCATCTAATGATTCTTAATTCTACAGAGAATTCCAGCTATCTCACTATGAGTTTCCCACATAACTAAGAAAAGGAAGGCAATCTAACACCTTTCATTCATGTAGTTTATCCAACTCCTCCTTCCTTTGTTCCCTAGGTCTCCTATTGCATCCTGGGTCATCTCCAGTCATCCTGATGAACATCTGGCCACTGGATTCAGATGGCTCTGGAGGAGAAGTGAGGCTGGTGACCTGCACAGCCCTCCCTCACTCAAAACAAAGTCAAGTGAAAATCGTGTCATCATTTCTCTGATGGTGTGGTCTTCTTCAAAAATGAAGGGCAAACACAACAAACCACATGCAAATGCAAATACCAAAGAAGCAAGGACCATCCTGGAGGAACTGCTGTTGGTGGAACATTCCATGCAATTGGCCAATATTCAGCTTTTTCCCAGTACATCCAGGCTTACTGAAGGGACTATAGATATTAGCCGTGACACCTCCCCTACCCCTTAAATGTGGACTGGACACCCTGGCTCCCAATGGAGCATCATAAAGTTAGAGCTGGAAGGAACCTGAAAGGTCATCCTCTCCAAACCCTCCATTTTACAGGTGTAGAAACTGAGTGCCTGATAAGAGGAATGATTTTCCCAAGATTCCAAGAGATAGTGAGAGTCCCCAGAATTAAAACCCAGCTCCTCTGACTCTACAACTAGCATGGATAAATATCTCATTTGATCATCGCAACAAATCAATCTGCATTTCACAGTTGGGGAAACTGAAGCAAACAGAAGTTAGGTGACTCACCCAAGGTTACACAGCTAGTGAGTATCTCAAGCTATATGTGAACATGGGTCTTCTTAACTGCACAGGTAGAGCTCTATCCACTGTGCCATCTAGCTGCCACATAAGTAATGAGATAGGCTCAATACTTATAAAGAAATCTTCACAAGGTAAGTGTTATAAGAAAATAATTTAATTCTAAGAAAATAATTACATTTTGACTGAAAATATATGAATAGTCAGAGTCACTAATATCCTTCCAAAACACTATTTTTCACATGAAAGATGAATGGTTATTGTGCTGAACTAAGACTCGGGTTTGAATCCTGCCCCTGAATCTAAGTTATTGATTTGTGTCAGTTTTCTCACCTTTATAATAGAAATCGTAAATTTAGTGCCTACTTCACACAATTGTTGTGAATCTCAAGGGAGAATCTGGGTAAATGCTCTTCTTAATCCTTTCAGCACTACAGAAATGTTAGCAATTATCGTAAAATTTGGTCAGCTAGGTGGTGCAGTAGACAGAACACCAGACTCAGAATTAAGAAGACTCATCTTCATGAGTTCAAATCCTGCCTTAGTTACTTATCAGCTGTGGGACCCTCAGCAAGTCATTTTACCATGTTTGCCTCAGTTTCCTCATCTGTAAAATGAGCTGGAGAAAGAAATGGTAGACTACTCTAGTATCTTTGCCAAAAAATAACCTCAAAACCAAATGGGATCGTGAAGAATCAGATACAACTCAACAATAATATTGTAAAATTTAAATATGAAGTCCTATCTGGGGATTTCTTCTCCCTAAAGAACTCTGAGGCTGTGTCCCTATGTCTGGGGGAGAAAATATATATATATACACACACATATATATGTATGTATGTGTACAAATACATATACACATACACACTTGTGAAGATATATACCAATACACAGGGTAGACAATAATATTTTTAAAGAGTAAAATGGGATCTGTCTGACATGGCTAAAGACCTTTTTATTCTCTCCATTTGTTCCTGTCTGTAGCTTTTTTCAGTCCATTAAGAAATGTAGATGAGTGAACATCATTGCATTTGAAACAATAGGTGGCAGGGTATTAGCTAACTGAGAATTAAGAGCAAATGAAATATTAAAGGAAAGGCATTATTCTTAATCTCTCAGATGTTTTCATTTTTTAATAAATGACAGAAAAAGATAATCTAAGTCTCTAAAACTTTGATATATTACTGGCCTGCTGTGTAAAGATCAAATGTTTATAGAATCTATGAAAATGATTAAGCCATCTATTTAAAATCCACATTGTTTCCACCTACAATTACAATGGAAACGAGCAGCTAGAATTGATTACCTTTGCTGGTCTCATGAGGATTTATCAAAAAAAAAAAAATTGCAATGTATTTTCTATTCACAAAAAAAGATACTAGTCAATTTCTTTCGACATCAGTTGGCATTCAAATTAATGACATAATAAAATATTTCGCAACTGCTCAATTTAAAATTCCTTTTTGAGAACTGTTGATTCTCCAACTAGAGACATCTAAGTGGAACACTGTTTAGAGTACGGGTCTTGGAGTCGGAAAGACCCCGGTTCAAATCCTAACTTAGACCCTTAATACCTGTGTGACCCTGGGCAAATCACTTGCCCTCGCTTAGCCTCAGTTTCTCCATCTGTTAAATGAAGACTATGATAGCACCTACCTGCCAAGGATGTTATGAGGATCAAATGAGAAAATATTTGTAAAGTACTTTGCAACTACAAAGCCCTAAATAAATACTAGCTACTCTCATTATTCATTCATAGCCTTGGGGTAAGTTATTTCAGCTGTCTGGGCTGAGTTTCCTTATCTGTAAAACTAGATGACCTCTGAAGCTTCTGTCAACTGTAAATCTATGGTCCTGAACATGCATAAAACGCCATAAAAGTGATGGCACTTGGTAGTACATACAGCCTTACACATGTCTGTAGCAGTTAGCCATTTGTTAACCAATAAATGGTGCGCTTTAACTTCATGAGTACCCAACTTTGTCATAATTAACCAGCACAGGGCTGTATCCCTTATTAGAATATGAGGTCCTTCAGAGGACAGTCAGTCTTACTTTTCTATCTGTATCCCCTACACTTTCACATAGGGGCTTTGCACATAATAAGGGTTTAATAAATGCATTTTCATTCTTCATTTGTTTGAAGACCTATCTATTAGAAAATGATTCTTTGTCTATTTATGTTAATTTTCTATATTTTCTGGATATCAGACTTTTATCATAGATATTTGATGTGGTTCTGAAGTCTTGTGAACAGAAACAAAGAATAAAATTTTTAAGTCCATATACACTTTCATGAGAACTAAAGAGCTCCTTTCTCCCACTCTAGCCAGTTTTGCCTCTCCTGATCTCCACCAATTTGTAGAGTCTCATCCCAATGGGTTTTGGGACTGGGGGTTTCAATGACTATTACTGTCAGTGAAAATAACACCTAAGTGCTGCCAAACATTCATTACCAGGACCAATTTTGGTCACAAAGAGGAGAAAACACAACACTCCCTGTGGCAGAGAGCTGGAGAACTATAAGCACAGAATGTCATATAATGTCAGACAAGGACACTTGTTTGGTTGAGTTTTGCTCAAATTTTTCTTTGTTACAAGAGAGAATTTCAACTGGAAAATGGTTACGATTTAGAAAAAAGCATAAAATTTATTAATTAGAAAAATAGCAAATGTAATCAAATTCCAAAATTTAACTTAAATCAATTTTTTTAATGTCACCAAAGTCCACTGCCTGCAAAAAGGATACAATCATACAAGATTAGAATGACCAACATCCTATTTGCTTATACTGAGGAAATAATGTGCAAACATGCCATCTCTCACTTGCAAGTTGATTTACTGAGGTATTTCACAAACTGTAAGTCAAACAATCTCTATATACCATCAGAAACACAAAGTGCTTGATTGGAAGAATGACAAATGAGCTGAACCCTTAGGCTTTTTATCTAATTTTATCTCTTAAGGAAGTCTGGTTATGCCAGACTTCGGTACAGAACATGCAGAAATCATGATCCCTGGAAACCAGGCTCTCCAGTGTGCCAGAGAAACTAACAAAAAAAATCTTGATAAGGAAAAAATAATGAAAATAAATCAAAAGTACCTACATGCACTTGAAAAGGCACATGCAAACTTTTGGAGGTTTAGCATCATGTTCTCCAAGCACAAGTCCAAAAAGCCAAGGGAAACCAAGCTGGGTAGTTTATTTCTGTCACAGTCTTCCTCATCAACCTTCTGTGGCTGTGAGTCAGATGACCTTTTTTGACAGCACACACCAGGCTGCATGGGAGAGACAAAGCGTCTGCATTCTCTTGACTCCTCCAGTTCTGACAAGTGATTCACACTCTCTGTCCCTCCCCACTCAGTTTTCTATTATAAGGCACGTTTTGGAAAAGAGCTGACAGGCCATCTTCCAGAGAAGCCTAAAATGGTGGGAAAATGGTGTGGTACCCTATCGTGGGCTAGCAATTTTGTCCAAGATGAGTCTAGTGAGTGCTGAGAGGCCTCACCTTGAAGAGGCCAGATTCAACCTGAAGAACTCAACCGTTTTCATGGCCTCTCATTGTACTCAACAATAAAGCAACACCAAAGAGTCATTTCCATGGGACTGGTTTTGCATTTCTTCAGTTGTGAAGTTTACAATAGAAGAATTCACCCACTCAAAGGGAAGAAAGTCCCAAAATAGCATGTCTAGGCTAAAAAGGGACATTTTTACAGTGTGTGCACCAAATCTGTATATGCACCCACTTGTCCTACTTGTTTCTTTCAGTAACTATGCAATTACTGTACATAGAAAAAAATATGCTGCCACTTTTTACTGTCATAACTTTATGGTAAAGCACAAAAATGATTGAGAATTTTAGGAAATGGACAATAAGGTATTTTTTAACTATAAAAAATTAGCATAATTCTTCATCTGTATAAATCCCAGATTGACTTACACATTTGGTATATCTGTCAGACTGGTACATAATTCAAAGAGGGAAGAATAATTTTCCCATACAGTGAAACAAGGAGGGGGGAGTGGTGAGAGAGAGAGAAAAGTGGCATCAATGAGTAAAATGACAGAAAGCTCAACTTATTCCAAGAAAAGTAGGATTATCTCTTTTTTTGCTCATAAAAATCGTGACGCTTTTTTACCCAAGGCACATAAAATCACTACGAGCATCTAGTTATTATTCAAAAGTTCAATTTAAAAAAGAATAACAAGAAACACATTTTTTTTGCCACTCTTGCCTATTTGAGAGGCAATATGTCATATGGACAGAAAGCAGGTCTGGAAACCATGAAGATCTGGGTTCAGTTCTCACCTCTGACATATATTGGCTATGTGATCCTAGGCAAAAGACCTGATTTCTAAGTGTTACACAACTCTATAAGACTAAACTGGTCCAATCCCTTGACAATAGTCCCCCCCATGACAATAATACTTAATGTCATGGACAGAACACTGTCAGGCATTGGCCCTCCCCAACATGCCAAGACTAGCACTTAAAGCAAATGATGAAAATAAGCAAAATGCTGTTGCTTCTTCAATTTTGTACATTCCCCAGATAGGTTTATATAATTGGTACAACTCCCAGATTGGTATACAATCCAAAGGAAGAAGAAGAATTTTCCCATTCAATGAAATGGAGGGAATGGGGTGATGAGAACTGAAACAGGGGAGGACAACCCAACTCAAAGTCCACACTAGATCAATGTTTGACTGAAGTCCAAGAAATTGCCACCATTATTATAGACTTATACAGTGCTAACCACCAAAGGGGCTAAAATTTGCCACTTCAGAGGGTACACGGTACCAGGAAGCAAACAAATACTACAATATGAAATTTGAGAGGGGAGTCAGTATGATGAAACAGAAAGAGAATTCAACTGGGAATCTGAGAAGACTTGTAGTCTCATGCTAACTCTGTCACCAACCAGCTGTGTGACCTTGGGTGAGCCTCAATTTCCTCATTTGCAAAATGACAGGCTTGGATTAGATGATAACATGTGAAGATCAAATGATATAATGTGTGTAAAGTGCTTTGCAAGCCTTAAAGTATTTTTATAAATGTCAGCTATTATTTTTTATTATTATTCAAATGGAATTATTATCTCCTCGTTGTGGCCTTTCTCTTGGCATCCCAAGGATATCAGATTATCTCTATTCTTGTTACTTGACTAGCCTACTTTCTCTTCTAATTATGCATTTCTTTCACAACATGCTAACTGAATTTTAGGATCCCTGCCACCTCTGAGATTTTATGACCCAGAAACAGGGTGGCTCATGTTGTGATCAATGTTACAAAAATTAAGATGGCTGACCAAGTTAAAAAGATCATGATGGAAGGTATGAAAGAACTCTACCAAAAACAAAACAAAACATAATATAACATTCAACGAATTAGAACTGCTTGCCTTAGAATAGGAGCAGATAAGTGGCACAATGGAGACAATGCTAGGCCTGAAGTCAGGAAAACTCATCTTCCCAAGTTCAAATCTGGTCTCAGACACTTACTATCTGTGTGACCCTGGGCAAGTCACTTAATTTTGTTTGCCTCAGTTTCTTCATCTGTAAAATGAGCTGGAGAAGGAAATGGCAATCCACTATAGTATCTTTGCCAAGAAAACCCCAAATGAGTTTCAAACAGTCATAAATGACTGAACAACAAATCCTAGAATAGGGAGGAAATAAGGCTCAGGAAGAATGAAGGATTATTACTGGAAGAATCCTGATGAATTTCAGTCTCAGAGTTGAGTAGGACAAGAATAGTTTTGAATTTTTAAAAGAGGGGCATAAGGCATAAAGAAAAACTTTCTGATTACTTGAATATATACAATCGTATCAAGGGAAACCTTCACTGTTTCTCTGGGTGATTTGTAGAATCACAGAATCTTAAACATTGGAAAGGCCTAACTTGTATCTCAAAAGAACTCATCTCTACCATACTCTCAACAATCATCTTTCCTCTATCCTGTGGGGCTGCCCATTTGACTTGTGTATAGTTCAATCAACTAGGAAGATTTTTCTTACACTGAACCTAAATCTGCCTCTCTACACTTTTCAAATACCACTTCTAGTTCTATCATCTGGCCCAAGCAAAATAATATAATCTCTGTTCCACAAGACATCCATTAAATATGTGGACTGGTTACCACGTCTGCCGTAAGTCTTTTCTTCTCTGGGCTAACACCCCCCCCGTTTCTTCTGTTTATCATCCTGTTATTATCCCCATTTTACAGTCTACCATCACCTCTGTGATCTGGCTGTAATCTGGCTTGTCGATGGCCATTCTAAAACATGATGCCCAGCTCTGAACACAGCACTCCAGCTACAGTCTGATTAGAGTAGAGGACAATCAACAGGGCTGTAAATACTCAAAGACACAGCAAAGTCTACCCAGGGACATTATCAAATCTTCTCAAGAGAGGCTGAAGAGCTCGATCTGAAGTGACTTAAGAATATTCACACCTTGGAAGAATACAATAAACAGGACACTCTCTGAGAGGTTCTTCATAAAACACTGAAATTCAAGAGCTGATTTTTTTAAAGGATCACAGGATTGTGGATCTAAAGCTTCAAGAAAACTTAAGAGAATATATAATACAAGCCCCACATCTTTCAGATGAGGAAAATGAGTCCCAGAGAAGTTAAATCACATAAGTAGTAATAAGAGTCTGAATTCTAAAACATCTTACTGCTCCATGTTCAGGGGGAAAGGTCGAGTCTTTTGACCATAATGCTTCTGATTCCACAGAAAAATGAAGGGAAGCAGGGAGAGGAGAGGGAAAGAAGCATTTATGAGGCACTACGCTAAGTATTGTACAAATATTATATCATTAGACCCTACCAACAACTCTGGGAGGTAAGGTGCTGTTATCATTCCCATTCTACAGACTAGGAAATGGAGGAAAACACAAAGGTGAAGAGTTGCACAGCTAGTAAGTGTGAGGCTGGATTTGAACTCAGGGTCTTTCTGACTGCAGGACTGGTGGTCTAACCTCTGAAACACCTAGCTACCAACAAGGGTAAAATGAGATAAGGCTTGGGAAACAGTATCATTAACTGGGCCAGTAGAGATATAGGTAAGGATTATAAGTAAATGTCAGAATTAAAAATGGTACCCAATCTGGGGGCAGGCCTCTTGGACCCAAAAGTATTATTCATAAATGAAATGTAGGATCAAGATCAAAGTTCTTGATAGAAGTCCCTGACCTAGGGACAATGCTCAATCCCAAATCTGATGTGTCTCTACAATATATGATCCTATGAATCTGTTCCTGGAATATCCCCACTGATCCCTAAAAAAGCCAGCTTGCATAGGACCAAAGGACCAGAGATTTACAGCTGAAAAGAACCTTAAAAGTCATTAAGTCCAATTCTTTCATACTATAGATGGGGACTGTTGTTTTCCAGTCTTTTCTTCATAATCTCAGTTGGGGTTTTCTTGGCAAAGATATTGAAGTAGCTTGCCATTTCCTTCTCCCACTCATTTTACAGATGAGGAACTGAGGCAAACAGTGCTAAATGACTTGCCCAGGGTCACATAGCTAGTAAGTGTCTGAGGTCAGATATGAACTCACAAAGATGAGTAGATTCTGCTCTCTATCCACTATACCACAGAGCTACCCCAGAGATGCAGATACTGATACTCTGAGAATTTAAGGTGCTTGTTCTCAAATACAAAGGGTTGAACAGTGATGATCCCTACAAGATTCTTCTAAGAGTTAATGACAGATAATAACAGAACCAGTTCACTCTGACAATGAACTGGACTCTGGTACCACTCCTCTTCCAGCAGTCACAGACTTCCAGTTACTACTGGTCATTTTTTTAATTTAGTAAAATTATCTAAGATTGACTGGAAGGAAGATACAGAAACTGAGTTAGGAGGTAGTTATTCCTCAGAAAATTCCCTCTGGAACTCAAGATTTGGTTAAACTAAGCTTATTTCATCGAGCTTATTTAATTTCTTAAAAGATAACAGTCCATCACCATAATACATCAACATAAAACCATTTTAGTAAAGGCCCTAGCTGAAAGTTGACAGCCAATCCACAATTTGATTGTTGTACAACTAGGCCATAACAGCCTATTCCATAAGTAAAAATTGATTCACTTTATTTAAGAAAAAGTGATTCACTTTATTTCTGGCCATTGTCTCCCCGCATCTTGTAAGTGAAGTTGAGTTTTCGAAACTAAATTAGGACTAACATTTGTACCATTAATCTTATCCTATTAGCCTATTAGGATTACTTTTGAATTCTCCTGATTCCCAAATTCTCTCTCTACTAAATCATACTGTCCAATCCTATTCCTCTCCCTTCAGTCAACATAGTGTTCATCAGAGACTAGGGCCTTAATCCTTTACCAAATTCTTTTACCCCATTGCAAAATCACTTACAAGTGGAAATCCAGCCTCTTCTTGAACACCTTCAGTGTTGGAGAATTCTCCACCTTAAAAAGACATCTAATTCCAATGCTATGACTATTAGGAAATTTTTCCTTGTTTTGGGTTTAAATTTATTTTCCTATCACTCCCATCTATTGGTGTTAGTTTCATATCCATACCACACAAAAATAAGTCTACTCCCTCTTTCACCAAATAATCCTCCATACATTTAAAGAGACCTATGATATAACTACCCTTTTCCCAAAAAAACACCCCCAATTCTTTTATCCTCTAAACTAAATATTCCCATTTCTTCAACTACTTCTTATGTGACTTAGCTTTGCTATCATGGCTGCCCACCTCTGGGCATGCATGCACTGGGTTTGTAGACATACCTCTTAAAACATAACAAAACTAAACATGACCAAAAAGCTGGTATAGCAAAAAGTTCATCTGCTAACTGTTAAAATAAAACATAATAATGTGTGCCATTCTCAATATATATGTGTGTGTGTGTGTGTCTGTACACACACACATATACACGCAGAAACATATATTCCTGAAGACAGCAGGAAAACCAAATATTCTATACTGTAATATAACATTTTTCTTGAGTAATAAATTGAATTAAAGTTATATCAATATAATAATACTGATATATAAGAAATAACTTTAAAAAACCACCACCCCTTCTTTCCTCTTCTTACCTCTACCACTGTGGTATCTGCAGCTTTACACATAGGCAAGTTGAAATTCCTTGCAGTTTTCCTGGGGAGGGGGAGTGAAAAGGAGAGGGGAAGAAGACAAAGACAGTTAAGTAGTTGCCCCTCCCAGCTACAAAATCCTATGAATCAGTCACACTATTCAAAAAAAGTGATACATAAAAATGGACATTTCTTATTATATGAAATACAAGAGCTTTTCGGAGAAAAAAAAAAAGCCCTGGCCCTTTCATTTGTCTTACTTAGAGTGTCTTCAGTGTACAACAAAAGGAGTTATTCATCATACATACTCTCACGAGCATAAGGATAAACTGGATGTTAATGAATCATCAACACTTTTTTTTTTAATAGCCTCCCCAAACCTTTTAATGGGGATATGACTTTGCTTTAATAGTTAAACATTTCACTGAGTAACTTGCTCTCTTTATTATATTTAGAAATATAAAGGAGTAAGTCTCCATATGGGAAAAAGCAGTAACTTCATCTTCTTTCTATCCAACAGAAATGGTGCTGAAATTACCAAAATATCATTTGGTGACTTCTGAGTCACCCATAAAGATCAGTCCCTGTGGAAACCATTTTCTAATGAATCTTTTAATAGTATGAACCTTGCAGCAGCTGCTGAACTATAGAATATTTTCAACAGAATTCCAAGCTTATTTCACTAATAATTTTTCAATACTAAATGCCTATAAGAGATTCAGGAACAAACTAAACAAATGGTTTTCCCAGAACAAATTCAAATGAGCTCTTCTAATGCCACAGCATATTTTTTTCCATGACTCCAAATGAATATATCAATATACTCAAAAGAAGAAAGTGAGTTTTCCATATCTACATTCTTTATTTGGTCTACAGTTCTTGTTACTTGAGTGCTGTGTTAAATATGCTCTTTTTTGCACTGGGTTAAAACAACCAGGTATGCAAAAGAAAAAAGTATCAATGAAACTTTTGAAAAGTCTTATTTTGCTTTTCTTTATATCTCTAATGTTTAGCACAGTGCCTGGCCCACAGTAAGCCTTTAATAAATGCCTGTTGATGATGCCTTGAGGTGTCAGGATTTCTCCATCTGGTATTTGTTAAGGAGGCTATAAAACCTATCAGATTATTTAAGTAGTTTTAGAGATTATTGCTTCAGATTACCCTCCTGTCTGAACTCTAATAGAAGACAAGTTATGAAAATTTTTAAAGCCAGGGAAATATGAACCTTCACTCAGATTTCTCATGGTCTGACCATGTGTGAGGCACTGGAATTTAGTGAGTTTTAAGGCTGGATCTAGTGTTAGAAGGACCTGGGTTCATATCCTACCTCAGATACTTACAAATCACGTAAAACCTCTCTGGACCTCAGTTTTCTCATCTGTAAAGTAAGAGGACTAGACTCCATGTCATTTAATATTTCTTCCAGTTCTAAATCTATGATCTAAATTTATATCTAAATCTATGTAGACTTAAAGATCAACCTTATATGTAAGGTATGTTAACACGTAACATGAGAGTGTCCTGTATTTTGATTCGCTCAGCTGTTTTTTCCTTTTTTTTTCAAGGGAAGATGCAATTGGGGAATGGGGTGATGTGGGTACTGGGAAGAATCAGGGACATAAAAGGAAAAGGAATATCAATAAAATATTTTAAAAGAAGTAATTTCCTTAGTAATCCTATTCCCTTTGTTGCTAGGAATCAAAAACTTCAATGCATCCCACACCAAATCCAAGCTACCAAAGGAGTGAAATATTATTAGAGTTAAAATGGTCTTGGTGGGCAATTATCATCATTTAATGCTTATATTACAGCTGCCTATGTGCAGAAATGGAGCACAGTAATAGAATTTTTAGAAAAAGAAAGAAATTTCAATATATCAAAAGATTCATGATTTCAATGGCGTAGGTAGCCCCTCCACAAACCACAAAGGCTTAGTATACTGTCTTTATGAAAGAGATCAGAATAGTATTAAGAAAATTATCTAACTGCCAAATTACATTAAAAATACAATCTTCTCTCATTTTTGCATTCTTATTTTTAAAAATACTATATACTGTAGACCCATAATACACAAAGGAACAAATTAATACAGGCTATATTTAAAAGATCTGCAAATTAGATGTACTGTAGAAATGTCTTAATTTAAGAGATCAAATATAAAATTAACACCACATAATCCCTACACTTTTTTTCCATTTTAGAAATTAAAAAGGACGAATTGCAAGTTTTCTTTAAGAATATGCTTTAATACTTTGCTTACCAGACCTGTATATAGGTCTGGGTGTTTTGTAAGGATGAGGATGGCACCCAATAAAAGTCACACATTTACAACAGTAAGAGAAGAAAGCACACATCTTTCCAATGTCCTTCTGGTGATTTATAATTCTGATCCCTTGGGAGAGTGTGATGGTGCATGGTGAACAGCTATACAGCATCGTAAGAAGAATGTTAAGGAGGCAGGCTTTTGTTGAAAGAAGATAGGAATCATTAAAAGTACTACACAATTTTCAAATGTAATAGAGCCTGCTCCCATCCTCCTATTCAAGTTTGGGTTGTAAGTTCTTTGCATATTTACAATGTCCAAGATGTATGAACAAATAGAACAGCTCTATGGAATATCCATCCAACGGAAGACCATAGCAAAAGCAACTTCTCTTTATTTGGTGTAGATAGTTAAGCGAGAGTCTTTTTATTGATTGTGGATCTCATTTTATAAGGTCCAGGGATTGATGTAATCAACCCGAGTCATCCATAATCAGAGGCATATGTAGGACCACATCATCTAAAGCAGAGGTTCTAAACCTGGGTCTGTGAACATTTAAAAAAATATTTTTATAACTCCATTTCAGTATAATAACTTTCCTTTATAATTTTATTCTGAGAAGACATTTGAGAATGGTTATGTATCACATAACTGACAAAGGAATCCATGACCAAAAAAAGAAGGTGAAATACTCCTAATCTAGGGGATCCTGGCATACTATTAACTTCCCATATAACTGGGCAAATCACTTAACCTCTTAACCCTAACTTTATGACCCTAATCCTTCTTGCATTATGCAGAGGAAATGTGTTTATAAACACTAAGCAGTAGGGATAGGAATTTCCTGTCCCTAAGACATTTATATACTAACAGGGGGAACAGCTAACTAGGGAACTGGTAGCCAGGGAAGGGCATTTTGATCCACAAAGATTGACACATCCTATCCAGGAACAATTGTAGAGTAGAGGAAAGGGTTTGCATTCAAGGTCTTGGTGAGGAGGCTCTAAAGATGGGTGGAGAAAACAAGTGAAGGATGGCTGAGGCTTTCTTGAAAAGTAATTTCATAAGGCAGTCACCAGTGGGGCAAGGGAGAGAGGGGAGGGAAGGATGGCAACAGGTCTAGGTAGAAGTTTCTCCAGGTCTTTGGTATGAACATAAAGTGGTTGACAAAGAGGCTGTGGAAAGAGAGACATGAGGAAGGGAGAGAAGTAAAGCATATTTGGGGTCTCTCTAAAACTGTGTTAGATAGGACAACAAAAATAGACTATAGCAGATGACTAACAATTAATTGCATTTTAAAAAAAGGGACATCAAATACATCATCCAATAGATTTATGGCTAGAAATGATGTTGGGCTGGCCATGTAGCTAGAGCAAGGGATAATATATGGACCGCTGTATGTTGAACCATTACCCTTGTAATGTCAAAAAGCCACCTGACCAAGGACAATGGATAGATAGATCACTGTGAAGAATTTACTAGAAGAAACGGACACAGAATAAGAAGGAGTAGACAGATTATAATGTGTTCCATGGAAAACAATACTCAAATTGATAAGATCATTTGTTGTTCAATAATTTTTATAGTTGTGTTCAACTTTTTGTGACTCTGTTTTGGGGTTTTCTTGGCAGAGATACCAGAGTGGTTTGCCATTTCCTTCTCCAGATCATTTTACAGATGAGGAAACTGAGCCAAACAGGGTTAAATGACTTGCTCAGGATCACAGCCAGTAAGTGTATGAGGTCAGATTTGAACTCAGGATGATGAGTCTCCCTGTCTCCAGGCCAGGAACTTTATCCACTGTATTACCTAGTTTCCCACAGATACATTAAAATGTTAAGAGAAGAGAAGATTTGCAACCAAATAGTAACAAGTTCTCAAAGGACAGTGATAAGAGAGAGAGACAGACAGACAGACAGAGACAGAGACACAAAGATAGAGACATAGAGAGAGAGAGGAAGAAAGAAGGGGAAGAAGGAAGGAAGGAAGGAAGGAAGGAAGGAAGGAAGGAAGGAAGGAAGGAAGGAAGGAAGGAAGGAAGGGAGGGAGGGAGGGAGGAAGGGAGGGAGGAAGGGAGGGAGGGAGAAACGAAGGGAGGGAGGAAGGGAGGGAGGAAGGGAGGGAGGAAGGAAGATCCCTAACCAACAGGCTTTTGAGCTTGAATCGAATTTCTGATAAAATTTTACACTGTATAATCAGAAAGAGTTGCAACCATTTAAAAAAGGAAAGAAGTGACCTCTAAGAGTCAGTGTAGCTTCACCAAAAAGAGATCACATCAGACTAGCTTTATTTCCTCTTTTGAAAGGGTTCCTAGCCTAGCAGATCAAACTACTATAGATACAGGATATCTAACACAGGGTTTGGCAGTCTCCCATGTCTTCCTTCTGGAGCAATAGAGAATTATGAGCTAGAAGACAAACAACTATCTGTTTTGGAAACAGATTGCATGGCTAGGGCCACAGAATATTCATTAAGGTGGAGTGTCAACTTGGAAGGAGATTTCAGTGTACCAGGGATCTGGCCTGGTCTTCAACTGCTAAAAATTCTTCTAAAGGACTTGAAGGTACACATGGCATGCTTATCAAATCTTCCCATGATACAAAGTTAGGAAGGATAGCTAAAAAGTTGGACTACATAATCATGATCAAAGATGATTTCAACGGGCTAAATAAAATGAACCAGATGGAGGAAAATGAAATGTAAAAGAGAGAAGTAAAGTCCTATGCTTAGGTTTAAAATAAATTTCAACTTTATAACTATAAAATGGCAGAGGCATGTTTAGACAACAGCACTCATATGAAGAAGTTCTACAGTTTTTTAATGGCCCCAAAGCCAAAAATAGCTAATAGTATTAGACTGTATTAATAAAGATATAGCCCAGAAAAGGGACAATAATAGTTCCTGGTGAAGTCCTATATGCTGGAGTATGATATCTAGTCTCTGAGAACTAAATTTTAGAAAGGACATTTTCCAACTAGAGAGCAGCCAAAGAAGAATGACCAGGGCTTTGAGGGAACTGGAAACCATGTGATGCAGTGACCAGTAGAAGGGACTGGGAATATCTAGTTTACAAAAGTGAAAACTAGGGAAGGAGGAGATGGTAACTATCTTCCAATATTTGGAGAGCTGTCATATGAACAGATTAGCATTATTCTGCTTGACCCCAGAGGACAGAACCAGGAACAACTTAGACTCAATGCAGGAGAGATTCCTGTTCAAAAGATGGGTTTGACTACATGACCTTTGATACAACTCTGTGATTCTTTTGGGTACAGGCCCAATGACAGGACTGCAAGTCTTTTACCTAAAGGTGAGAATGGATAAGTTTAGTGAGGTTCATTACCAGGCAGGCCAGTCGACAATTTCGAGGCCACAGCAATTCATGATCGCCAAATGTGAGAGCATAAAAAGTTTGTGATTAACATCAGAAAAAAGGAATATAAACAGACAAAATCATGAATTTTTTAAGTATTCAACACATTTTGAGAACAG
Organism: Notamacropus eugenii; assembly: GCF_028372415.1. Lineage (NCBI taxonomy): Eukaryota > Metazoa > Chordata > Mammalia > Diprotodontia > Macropodidae > Notamacropus > Notamacropus eugenii. The sequence goes on along the minus strand of NC_092875.1, from coordinate 418,151,724 downwards.
AATAAGGTAATTTTATTTGGTTTTGTTAAAGATCAAATGTATAATGTACTAAAAATATCAGAGTACAGGATCAGAAAGTGATTTGATAAGTACCGGGAATTCCCAGATGAAGAAACTCCTAACAATGCAGGTTAGCATCTCCTCAATAACTTAGTGAGAAAGTTACCGAGAGCATTGAGAAGTTCAATGACTTGCTCCACAGGATCACCCAGTCGACATGTGTCAGAAGCATCAGTCAATCACAGACTTTGAAAGTCAGCTTTCTATCTACTGGACTCTCTGTAGGAACTAGTTAATAACTTTCCTTGCTGTTCAGTCATTTTCAGTCGTGTCCAACTCTCCATGACCCCATTTGAGCTTTACTTGGAGTAATTTGCCATTTCCTTCTCCAGATCATTTTACAAATGAGGAAACTGAGGCAAAAAGTGTTAAGTGACTATCCCTCCTAACTTTGCATCATGGGAAGATTTGATAAGCATACCATATGTGCCTTCAAGTCATTCATAAGGATATTTAGCAGTTGAAGGCCAGGGCAGATCCTTGGTGCACTGAAATCTTCTTCCAAGTTGACATTTTACCTTAATGAAGTTAAATAACTTGATTAATCTTCCTGACTCGAGGCCCAGTACTCTATCCAATGCACGACCTAGATGCCCAAGTTAATAACTAAGGCATTTTAAAGACTGAACCACATTCCCCAAATGACGATTAGATAGCTTTAAAAAGTCCACTCAATAAAATATTTGAATTTGATTTATAATAAAAATGTGCATGAGAGAAATATCTTCCAAAACATGTCATCATCATCACTGTTCATATACACTACCTGAAAATGACATTTCCTGCACGATCTGCTTTCCAGGCTTTTACCAGGGCAAAATCACCTGTAATGGCTCTCTCCAAAATATAATGATGGCCATCAAATTCCCTCACCTGCGGGAAATAAAATACATGCATGTTGGTCATATGGGTTTGTCTTAATTCCTATACAAGATCTAATTACTTTCTGCTACTTATTTTTAAGGAAATCTATTTTCAAAGCTTGGTTAGTGTTATTTACCTCCTATCATTTTCATGATGCACCTCTAAGAAATGAAAACCAAATACCGTTTGTGCCTTGAGCTCCCTGGCTCCCTCTTCTTGCTTTAATATTTAATGGAATAAAACAGTTTTGCAGGCAGGGCTCTAATCTTATTCCAACTATACCACCTAGTGGACAGAGTTCAGGATACACTTTGAGAGCAAAACTGGACCGATTTAGTTTTCTGGTTGGCCTGAGTTCATAAATATAGCCTTTCCTGCTGAAAATCATTCTGATCAGAACAAAAATGAACCACTCTCTGACGTATAATAAATCTCCCAGCACCACGGGGCATTTGGAAGATGAGAGATCACTGTAAAGGACCTCAAGTAATTATATTTCCAGTTTCTTTTAAGTCAGCTGTTTGGAACTTTCCTCCTAAGTGTATAGATATAGGGCTGTAGGGGACATTGGGGATCACCTTACATGTAAAGTATATTGCAAACTGTAAATTTCTTGTTAGTATGAAACCCCTCAGTTTACGGATGAGGAAAGTGAGTACTGAGGCAGCTAGGTGGGGCAGTGGATGAAGTGCCTGGAAGAACTGAGTTCAAATCTACTCTCAGATATTTATTAACTCTGTTACCCTGGTAGAATCCAGGTTTGCCTCAGTTTCCCCATCTGTAAAATGGGGTAATAACCACACCTACCTCCCAGATCTGTTGTGAGGATCAAGGGAGATAATAAATTGTTAACTCATGTAGCACAGTGCCTGGCCCATGGGAAGTACTATTTAAATGTTGGTTATTATTGATATTACAATTATGGGCATTAAGAGACTTACCCAGTTTTAGAACCCGGGTCCCCTGACTCCTAATCCAGTACACTTTCCTCAACTCCATGAAAAATCTTTTCTTACTACAAAAGGTGATTTAGCTTTCCAGGATGTCTCACAGAAGTCCCAGACCTGACGTAACAGTAGCATTCACATAATGATAAAAAAGATAATAACTAGCATTAATGTAGCATTTACTATGGGCCAGGCACTGGGCTAAGCACTTTATAGTGATTATCGCATTTGATCATCACAACAACCCTGGGAGGTAGGTGCCTTCGTGATCCCCATTTTATAGAGACAGAGGTGAAAGGACTCGGCCATGCCCACGGTAACAGACTAGATTTGAACTCAGTTCTTTCTGACTCTAGGCTCGGCACTGTACCACAGCGTGCAAGGTCTTTTCCCATGTTAACTCCTTGGAATCTCACAACGATCCTAGGGTAGGTATATCCCCATTTTAAAGATGACAAAACTGAGGCTAAGATGTTTAAGTAATTTGCCCAGATAGAGAATCTATCCATGATAATGCTGTTTCCATGAGGAAATGAGTTCAGGCTTCCTCAGTTTGGTAAGGGTTCCGGTTGTCTTGAGGAGGGGCCCAAGCACCAAAGGAGATGGAGAATGGAGGGTAGAGATGAGGGGCAAAAGAAGTTTGGAAGGGATAGGGTTAAGACCATGGCATTGGGGGGAAAGGGAGGAAAGACTGTGTACGAAGGAAGGAGCAAGATAATTCCTTTGGCACAAAAGGAGACTGGGAAAGGGAAAACCATCAGGGAGAAAGAAGTGGTGGTGGATCAGCAGTCTGCTTTTCTTTTTTCTTCCAACTATTTGCTTTTGGAAAGTCCAGAATCTTCTGCCAGAATCAACCCACCACAGACGTGCCTTATTATTTTTCTTCAAAGAGATACAGGGATAGGACCACTTGTTTCCTTTCTAGCCCTGGATTCAAACCAGGCTCTCTGGTCTTCCCTGACCCACTATAGAATCTCCCATCCCTGAAGCAAGGATAAAGCCCTGAGCTGCTTGAGAATGGAGACTTGTCTTTCAGCTTTCTTTGTATCCCCAGGGCTTAGTATAATGTCTGGCACACAGTGCGTGTTTAATAAAATGTATGTTGACTGATTTTTTTAAAATGTGTTCCTTCCAATATTGCTGTGAAGTGAGTACTACAGTATAAATCCTATTTTACAAATGAGGAAACCAAGTCTTAGAGCAGTAAAATGACTTGCCCAGGGTCCCAAAGCTGGGAAATGGAAGGGCTGACATTTGAACTTGGCCAAGTCTTCTGACTCCAAAAATTCAAGGTTCTTTCTGCAGCTTCCCTACTAAATTTTTTTTGGGGGGGGGAGAGGGGGCTTTCTTAGAACAGAGATTCTTGGAAAGTCAGTGGAGCCCCCTGTAAATTATCAAAATGTAAAAACTAACATTTGGTACTGGGGTTCAGCTAGAAATTTCACCAGATTTATAATAAATTACTCCCTTCCCACCTAGAATATATGCTTTGCTTCTTGTACTTAAAAATAATATATAATGTTGCAGTTCTTTTATCCTACGTATCAAGACAGGACATTTCTAAGGTAAATGGGTTTCTAGACTAGAGTTCTTCTTACCTCTCTTGGTTGGCTGGCAATTGCAATGCTGCCATCTTTGCTATACTTGATGGGTGCACCTCCTTCCTGTACCAGTGTGCCATACCCTGTACTGGTGAAGAAGGCTGGAACTCCAGCGCCCCCTGCACGAATCCTCTCTGCCAGTGTTCCCTGTGGGTGAGAACCATCATGAGGCATTGAGTACTCTAAGCACTCTTCTGCGCATTTCCCTTTATCTATAGAATTATATATACAGCCAGACATCATCTTCCTAAACTTTTTAACATAAAAAAACACTTTAAAGACACCCTGTAGCTATGTAACTGATTTTTTTCAAGCCAAGCATAGAACCTGATATTCATCTGTTAAATTCCATAAAACAACCATAATGGTTTGCCTTATTATAATGCTTTAAGGTTTGCAAAGCACTTTACAAACATTATCTCATTTTAATTAGTCTGTCTTGGTAGTCTATTTGACTTCTTTTTGGAATCTCTGTCTTCATGCAAAACAGATAAGAATTAATCTTTGTCTACATCCAGGTCATTGGTAAAATAGATAATATTAAAGAGTAAAAATCCCCAGGGCAATCTAGTAGAGATCTCCCTTCATGACAGCATTAATTCATTAATGCCAGCTTTTTGGCTCAGGTCATTCAATTATCTCCACCTTAGGAAGATCTGAGGATCACCTGGCAAAATAAGGTACATTATTTTTTATATATATATATATATATATATATATACATATATATATATATATATATACACACACACACATATTATATATGTTTATTATAATATATACAATGCATAATGTATTATAATATACAAAATATAAGCATATGTGTAAGTCATATTTAATATATTAAATATGCATTATACATTTCATATATTAAACAACACTTTGTTTATACTGAATATTTAAATGTTTATATTTTGTATATTAAATAACGTAAGTATATGAATGAGGTCCTCTCTTGAGCTCAAATTCAACAATTCAAACTCTACTGGCCACATTGTCCGAATGTCAAAAGTATGTTTGCTCAGAAAACTATTTTACAGAGAATTCACACAAGGCACGTGCTCACATGGAAGTCAGAAAAAGTGATACAAGGACGGGCTTGAGGCCTCTCTGAAGAACTATGAAATTAATTGTGATACATGGGAGACATGGGCACAGGATTGCCCAATATGGTATGCCCACATCAAAGAAAGAAGGCGCTGTGCTCTATGAGTAGAACAGAATTGTAGTAGCTCAAAGGAAACATGAGATGCACAAATTTAGAGACACATCTCCCTCCCAAATGTTCATGTGGACTATTTGTGCCCGACCTGCAGCAGAGCCTTCCAAGCTCACATTGGTCAGACACACTGTACCTTGGCCCCAGCATAGTGATGTCATTTTGGTCCTCTTTGAGCATGAAGGACAACAATTAATCTAGACCACAATGATATCATGGAGACTGTCAAATGCCTTGAAATTCAGGCATTCAACATCTATGCCAGGAGTCCCTAACCTTTTTTTGTGCCCTTCTGGAAGTCCAGTGAACCCCATGAACCCCTTTCTCTGAATAGTAATTATAAATACATAAAATAAAATACACAGGATTCCCAAGGATACTAACTATACTGAAACAATTATCAGAATATTTTTAAATACAAGTTCATGGACCCCCAGCGTAAGAGTCATTGTTCTATGACATCGTGAAATTATTCTTAACAACTTCACCTACCAGCTGTCAATCAGTTTTTCACTTCCAGGTCTCCCCAGCACTTTTCTCTTGGACAGTTCCCTGTGTTCTGAACATTCCCTGACCCCTTTCCCCATTTCAAAATATATTTGTCCTATGACTATCATCCCAGGTCTACGCTAAGTCTCAACTGATTAGAATGTTTCCAAGAATATATACAGAGTTGAGAACTGGCTAAGATGTTAGCCTTCCCAAATAATCTATTTTGCATTTAACAGAGGGCTTTGAGTCTAGCCCAAAGTAACAAGTTACAGCTGAAATTTCAGGCAATGAGGCAACCAAGCTGGGGAGACAGTTTGTGGCCTGGAGGCTTTGGCACCCCTGAAATAAAAACTTCACAAAGATGATTGTGTTCCATTCTGCCTAACCATTAAAGTTATCTCTGTGAACATCTCCAACTAGGAATGTTTTAACCTATTAACATTCATTGTATGCTATGTAGTCAGGGCTTTAATTTTTTCTTTTTTTGGTCCAGATCTATAAATTCATTAATATATTCCCCCTCAAAGTACAAAGAAGCAATTGCTCTTCATCTTCAAGACTGACAGGTTCAATAATTTGCCCAAAGTCAAACAGTCAGTGGATATTGAGAGGCAGGAGGAGAACCCAGTTCATTCTAACTCCAAAGCCAGCTCTCTAGTCTCTGCCCCAAACTGCTTCTCTACCTTCAACTTTACATAAATAAATAATTCTATTAAAATTCGTTAACAACATGAAGAATTAAAATGTTCTTTTAAATATCCTTTACTTTAGTGTGCTTTATTTTAAATGAAAATTTCTATAGGTATATCAGGGTAGCTAAGTGGTGCGCAGTGGGTAGAGCATTGGGTGTGGAATCAGGAAGACAACTTCATGAGTTCAAATCCAGCTTCAGATACTTAATAACTGTGTGACCCTGTACAAGTCACTTTACCCTTTTTTGCCTCAGTTTCTTCTTCTGTAAAATGAAATGGAGAAGGAAACAGCAAAAACAAAAAACAAAACAAAAAAAAACCTCTCCAGTAACTCTGCCAAGAAAATCCCAAAATAAGGTTATAAAGAGTTGGACACAACTAAAATGATGACAAATGGGTATTTCCATTTACAAGATCAGAAACCTAGAACTAGAAAGACATTAGGGGCCATCTTGTCCAATTCCTTATTTTGGAGATGAAGAAACTGAGACTTAGAAAAGTTAAATGATTTGACCAAAGTTACCCAGGTAGCATTTCATTTTTCTACATGAGCTAGGTGGTACAGTGGATAGAGCACTGGAGTTAGGAAAATCTGAGTTCAAATTTAGCTTCAGATACATATTATCTGTGTGGTCCTAGGCAAGTCAAATCACCTCTGTTTGCCTCAGTTTCCTCAACTGTAAAATAAGGATAATAATAGCATCTACCTCCCAAGTTTGTTATAAGGCTCAAATGAGATAAAGTGTAAGTAAGCACGTAGTAAATATCCCAGCAATAGGTGTTTAATAAATTCCCCTTCCCTCCCCTTCCCTTCCCTTCCCTCCCCTTCCCTTCCCTTCCTTTCCAGGTTTGCTGCCACTATTTCGGATTAGGCAAACTTTGCAACAACACAGAGTTTGGAAGAGAATTCCACCATGATGCACCAATGTGAAACCACTTGAGATGCCCACTCAGGTCCCAGGGAGAGAACAGCAGGGCCGAGCACGGTCTTTATTTGAACAAGGCCAGTATTGCACTCACTAACACTTGAGTAAATTATTATCTAAATTTCTCACAAAGGTATATAAAAACTTGTCAGTGCCAATACTATATATCATATGTATACATATATACGTATGTGTATGTATGTATGCATGTGTGTGTGTGTATACAGTATGCATGTATACATATATATACACACACATACATCTATCTATATACAGGATCAATTCTACATAAGACCAATATTCTATAAAGGATATAAGACCCAAAAAGGGAGATTTAGGCTCAGCCAGAGAGAATGAGAAAAATAAGGTATGTACATCCCACCAGTGTAAAAGGGGAGAACAGAGGAGAATACACAAAATGTATTCAAAGGTGAGTGAATACACCACCATGAGGCCTGCTGAATTAGTTGTCTTTGCATTAGACTATAAGCTCCTTGATGGCAGGGGCTTGAAGGCAAGCACAGGATTTTGCCTATCTTTGTATTCCTAACCTTTAGAAGAATGCCTGGCACAAAGGAGGCACTTAATCAATGTTCATTGACTGACTGATTAGAAGCTGAAGATCAGGGCTATTTGAAAGGAAAGCTCTGCAGTATGACGATTCCGTTGGTAGTACAATATTTTGTCAAGTACATTTGGCAACACCATAAAATAGACTAGTTGCAGCTATTTGTAAGCTGGTATAGCCTTAGGCAAAAATTGTTACTCTCCCATATATATAATCCCCAGACAAAATGTGAAAGTCACGTTTCTTTTTTTTAATGTTAAAAAATATTCCTGTCACAGATATTCACTGCCAACTCAGTAAAGACGATGTACATCGTTTTTATCTGACACAAATCAATATAGTCTGCATGATCTCCAGAATGAACGCCAAAGGACCTGTGGCTCTGATGAGCAAATTTAAAGGTCTCCATACCTACATGCTATAAAACTTACCCTAAACTATGACAAATATTTGAATTTATTAGACGATCATGTGGAAAATAGCAACAAAATGTTTAAATACATGGTAAAAATCAGTTGTTTAAAAATATCCAGTAAACTTACTTTTAAAGTAACTTTTAAATGGCATAGCAGCTTGTTAGAGTGTCTAGCAAACAAGAATCACTAAACATGACATATTAAGTAAAATAACAGAGGGATGAAATTATGAATTGGCATTATCTCCCTGAGTTTGTATTTTTTAAGCAGGGACTAGACCTATGTTTTCACTGGTAGAGAGACTCCCAAATGAGAAATGTCTCCCTGCCCATGCAGGTCAGCATCAACTCTACAGCTGAGAGTCTTAAAAGAGTTACTTAGAGCGTGAGAGGTTAAGTGACTTGCCTAGGCCACAAAGCCAACATGTATTAGGATTTTAATTCAAATCTTCCTGGCTTCAAGGACAGCTCTTGATCTAATTTGCCACCCTGATTCTCATTTTAAGCAGAAAAGATCAAAATGCTGATAGCAATTTAAAAGGGTGAATTCATAAGCAACGTTCCTCAGTTTGACAAAATAACATTTTCTCACACACTCACCAAAAAAAAAAATTGTATAGGGAAAACACCAACTTTTAAAGAAATCAGTACTATAGATGATATTGATTTCATAACCCAAAGAAAGTACCTCACCTGCGGTGTGAGCTCCACTTCCAATTCACCAGCTAGGTACTGCCGTTCAAATTCTGCATTTTCTCCCACATAAGAGGAAATCATGCGTTTTATTTGCCTAGACTTAAGTAAAAGACCCAAGCCGAAATCTTCAACACTATAAGGAAAAGAAAAAGTTTTAAACGAATGAATTTGTAAATTATTTGTAAATCACAAGAATTTCTGACAGCTAGTTCTATCATCACACAGAAAAAGGGAAAGGACCAAGACTGCTTTATTTTTTAGGGCAAGTAGGTGGCAAAGTAGATGGAGCTCTAGGCCTGGAGTCAAAAAGACCTGCGTTCAAATCTGGCCTCAGACACTTACTGTGTGACCCTGGGCAAGTTATTTAACCCTGTTGGCCTCAATCACCTCATCTATAAAATGAGCTGGAGAAAGAAATGGCAATCACTCAGTATCTTTGGCAAGAAAACTCCAAATGCGGTCACAAAATGTTGGACACAACTGAAAATGACTGAATAACACTTTATTATTATTTCACTTTCAAAAAACATATCTAATATATCTATATATCTAATAAAATATATCTAAGGCTACATTTTATGACAATAGCAAAAGAACAAAAGACTAAGAAATAGTAAGCATTTTCATACAAGGACACTTCCTAAGAATTCTTAAGGGATGATGCATGTATATATATGCAAAAGAATATAGGGTCATGGTGTAACATGGTGTTACCTTAAAACAAGGTAAACTGAGGTAAACTGAGGCAAACCCAAATGGGTCATGAAAAGTCAGATACAAAGGAAAAACAACTAAAAACAACAAAACTGAGGCACAGCTAGATGGTGCAATGAAAAGTATGCGCCTAAAGTCAGGAAGAGTCATCATTCTGAGTTCAAATACAGCCTCAGGCAGTTACTAGCTGTATGACCCTGGGCAAGTCACTTAGCCTGTTGGCCTCAATTCCTCATCTGTAAAATGAACTGGAGATGGAAATGGAAAACTACTCCAGTTTCTTTGTCAAGAAAACCCCCAATGAGGTCATAAAGGGTTGAAAATGAATGAACAACAAATGACAACAAAACCTGAAGCCAAATGAAAGGGACCACTCCCTTTTAAACTTCTGGGGAGTACAGAACAAAGAATGGGACTTCGCAGATGGGTAACAAGTTATGATTGGTTAAAAGAACTCAATATCATGAATGCTATATATCTATATATGATATATATATGTATACTATATATATAATATATATTCTATATAATGGTGTATACCTGTATATGATATATATAGTATATACATATATTATTTATATAATATACATTATATATATAATGGTGTATGTTTACATATGATATATAGTATATACATATACCATATATAATATACATTATATATATAATGGTGTATATCTATATATGATATATAACTCAATGTCATGTATGGTTGGTTATAGAGCTGAAGCATGGGGGGACAATATGACTGGTTGGAAATAAAGAATAAGCGGTTACCAGTAACCCCCTCCTTCCCTCCTGTGACTAAGAAACATTCATTGTTTGAGTCTACCAGCAAGATTAAAGATAATGGACAGAACTTCTCTGGATAGAAAATCAGACATCCTTCAAGGATAGGTTGGTGGTGTAAAGATACCAGACCAGACTCCCTGGTATCACCCACATATTTCAAGGAAAATAGATTTTCTTGAGGCAAGAGCAGACTAGTGATTAGTAGAACAGGATTTCTAAACTTAATTCATTACAGGTCAGTTGAATTTCTGAATAAAGTTTGGAGACAAATGGTTCAGAGACTTAGGCAGTTACAAGCCAAAATCAATTAACTTTAGATGGGATCAATTTTTAAAAGGACAGATTCAATCTGATCACTGTGGAGTTGTACCACAAGAAATAGTACATGGAAAGTCTTAAGGTGAATTGAAAAAAAAGTAGGTCAAGAAAACAGAATCAGGGAAACAACAGTGGGATCTCTCTCAGCAGGCAATCAATGGATTCTTTCCATTTATATTTTTCCCTTGGATCTAAGATAACAAGGCAGTTTTCCTTGATAATTTGTTGAAATATGATGTCTGGGCTCTCTTTTTGTCCATGGTTTTAAAGTTGTTCAATAATTCTTAAATTATCTCTCCTTGTTCTATTTTTCAGGTCAGTTGTTTTTCCAATGAGATATTTTACATTTTCTTCTCTTTTTTTATGCTTTTGACTTTGTTTTATTGTTTCACATAGAGTCATTAGCTTCTACTTGCCCAATTCTAATTTTAAGAAATTATTTTCTTCAGTTAAGAATTTGTACCTCTTTTTTCAGTTTGGCCTATTTGCTTTTTAAGAAGTTTTTCTCTTCAGTGAATTTTTGTGCCTCTTTTACCATTAGGTCAATTCTCTTTTTTTAAGGTGTTATTTTCTTCAGTATTTTTTGTGCCTCTTTTGCAAAACTGTTAATTTTCTTTTCATAATTTTCGTTACCACTCTCATTTCTTTTCCCAACTTTTCCTCTACCACTCTTATCTCTTTCTTACACTGTTCTAGAAATTTTCATTCCACTTTTGTCCAATTAGCATTTGTCTTTGAGATTTTGGTAGCAGCTGCTTTCACACTGTTGTCTTCTTCTGAGCTTGTGTCTTGGTCTTCCCTGCCACTCTGATAGCTTTTTACGTTCACATTCTTTTGTTGTGGTTCGTTTTCACTTTTTTTTCACAGCTCATTTCTTGAAACTGAACCTTATGTTAAAGTTGGGTTCTTTAATGCTACTATATTCAGAGCTAGTTCTGGGGCTCTGCAAGTTTTCAGTGCTTCCACAGTGGTGATTCAAAGGAGAACACAAGTCACTTAATCTTGTTAAGTTCTGTTCTCCTGGTCTTCGCTCTGGTCTCTAACTAGGAAGGGCCCCTGCTCCTCTTTAACCATATGTACTAGTGGTCCTCTCTGCTCCCGCCTCTTTTTGATTGACCAGAAATACTCCTTTCTGCCCTGGAACTGGGCATAGGAACTATGACTCAGAATGGCATATGGACAATAGAGTTGCCAAACAGCTCCCTGTCCCGCAACTGATGTCAGCTCAGGTTGTAATCTCTATCCGATCGGTTGTGCAACCCAATCCCCCTCCCCCCCTTACTATCTCTGGTCTCAGAGCTCCTGAAGCTGCCTCCAAGTACCTCAGGTGCTGCCTCCACATGTGCTCTCTGGGTCAGCCCAAACCCCAATGTCACAGACCTCTCCAGGCAACCCCCTAAGCTGTCTTAGGTTAGAAAAATGTCTCATCTTGACCTTTTGTTGGCAGAATTCGATTTGAGCCAGTTTTAAATTTGCAGGGGAATGTTAAGAAAGTTTGGCTGAGTTACTGCTGCTAAATCTCTATCTTTAAGAAGTTGAACACTTGAGTAATTATAATGACTAGTCATGGCTGCAGAGAACCAATCACAAAAATACTACCTCCTTTTCAATAAAGGAGTAGTGAAGGACTCTGGGAGTGGAATATTGCATATGTTATCAGACTTTTATCTGTGCAGTTTATTTTTTCCCTTCCCTCCCCAAGGGAAGGTTTTATTAGCAGGATGCCCCGAGGCGAGGTATAGCTAGAAACAACAAGTGTAAAAATAAAAGGCATCAAGTAGATTTATTTTAAAAAATAAACAGAAGGATCTCATTACTGAACATATCCCAAGGAAGGAAAAGCCAGAAACAGTGGTTTAATAGATACCAAAATATTCACAGCAATCATTTGTGGTAGCAAAGGACTGGAAACAAACTATGTACTGACTTAAGAATGGATGGTGAAAACAAAACCAAAGGAATGAAAAATAGAAGACAATGTGAAATATCTCATTGGAAAATCAACTGACCCAGAAAATAGATTCAGGAGAGAGAATTTAAAAATTATTGGTCTACCTGAAAACCATGATGAAACAAAGAGCCTAGACACCATCTTCCAAGAAATTATCAAGGCAAGCTGCCCTGATATTCTAGAACCAGAAGGAAAAATAGAAATGGAAAGAATTCATCAATCATCTCCTAAAAGAGAACCCAAAAGGAAAACTCCTAGGAATATTATAGCCGGATTCCAGAGTTCCCAGGCCAAGGAGAAAATATTACAAGCAGCCAGAAAGAAACAGTTCAAGTATTGTGGAAATACAATCAGGATAGCACAGGATTTAGCAGCTTCTACACTAAGGGATCTAAGGGCTTGGAATATGATATCCAGAAGTCAAAGAAGAGAGTGTTAAAACCACGAATCACCTACACAGCAAAACTGAGTATAATATTTCAGGGGAAAAAATGGAATTTCAATGAAATAGAGGACTTTCAAGCATTCTTGTTGAAAAGATCAGAACTGAATAGAAAATCTGACTTTCAAATACAAGAATAAAGAGAAACATGAAAAGGTAAACAGGTAAGAGAAGCAAGAAGAGACTTATTAAGGCTGAACTGTTTACATTCCTATATGGAAAGATGTTATTTGTAACTCATGAGACCTTTTTCAGTATTAGGGTAGTTAGAGGGAATATAAACGTAAGCATGTATGGGTATATATGTATGTGTATACTGTATATGTGTAGGCATATATATACGTACATGAGTGTATGTGTGTATATATGTATAGATAGATAGATAGATATGCATAGACAGAGGGCACAGGATGAGCCAAATATGAAGGGAGAATACCTAAAAAAATAAAATTTACTGTTGAATGGGATGTACTAGGAGCAAGAGAAAGAGAGAGGTAGAATGTAGCAAATCAACTCACATAAAAGAGGGAAGAAAGAGCTTTTGCAATGGAGGAGAAGAGGGGCGGAGATGAAAGAGAATAAGGGAGCCTTACTCTCATGGGATTGGGTTTAAGGAGGAATAACACACACTCCATTGGATATGAAAATCTATTTTACCCTGCAGAAAGGTAAGGAGGAAGTAGATAGGAGAAGGAAGATAACAGAAGAGACAGCAAATTAGGGAAAGGGATAATCAGAAGCAAACACTATTGTGGGAGGACAGGTTAAGGGAGAGAATGAAATAAACTGAGGGCAGGATAGGACAGAAGGAAATGTGGTTAGTCTTTTGTAATGTAACTATTGTGAAAGTGTTCTGCATGACTACACATGTATGACCTATATTGATTGCTCGCTTTCTCAATGAGGGTAGATGGGGAGGGAGGAAGGGAGAGAACATGGAACTCAGAGCTTTAATAATGAAAGTTAAAAATTGTTTCAGCATGCAACTGGGAAATAAGATGTACAGACAATGGCATATAGAAATCTATTTTGCCCTACAGGGAAAAAGAGGGGTGGGAGATGGAAGAAGAGAGGGTAATAGAAGGAAGGACAGACTAGGGGAAGGGGTGGATGGGGTGCATGCTGTCCTGGGGTGGGGAGAGATGGGGAGAAATTTTTGAATTCAAATTCTTGTGGAAGTTAATGTTGAGAACTGAAAAATAAATTAATTATATATTTTTTAAAAGACTGGTTAGTAAAAAAAGACCAAAATTATGATATATGAATGTAATGGAATATTATTGTACAGAAAAAAAGGGCAAAAAAGAGCAATAAGAATACAAATGAAAAGATCAATAAAAAGAAAGATGAACTCTAAGTAATGAAATTAAATCAATAAGGTTCCTAGAAAACAAGTAACTACAATCTCTCCCATAGCCAGGAGGTGAGGAACTCCTGGGACAGAACACCATATATACAATCAGACAAGGTTTTGGTAGCAAATAATTTAACTTAATTCTTTATCTTTTCTCTGGGGGGAGGGAAAGGGGGCATAACTAATTGGTAGAGAGTGGGAAATGACTTCAATGTAAAGACGTAAGACATCAACAAAAGACATTTTTTGGGAGAAAATTATGTAGACAAGGGAAAGAGAAACATACAAAGAAATCTGAGGTGGAGAAAAAGGTAGCTGAGGAAACATAACCAGTGACCTCAGTCTTCTCAGTAAAGCAGAAGGCAACAGAATTTTCAGAGTGATGGATGGGGAATAGTTTTCAGGCTTGAAGAAAAAAGTTTGGAAGTTTATATAACATGATAAGGGCCAATGGAAGATGCATATTATTTTTAAAAAATAAACACTGCCAAACATTAGCAGTGAGGAGGCACTGAGAATGTATATCATAAATTTATCATGGACTAATCAATAATTTTATAATTTTCTTCAATAATGCTTCAAAGTACAAGAGTTGGAGTAGGAGTGAAAAACAACAAGGTAAAATATAAAATCAACAAGACTTCCAACATTGGAAAGTCAAAGGGGTAAGGGATTCTAGGGAAGCAGCAAATGCACCCATTAATGTGTCTGATCATGTACTGATTGACATGACATTGTCCACTGGTGCAGGCTTGATTCATTCTTTAAAATAAATTTTTAACTGTACTGTCCTACTTTACATGAGATATATAGTGTTTGTTCTTTCCATCTGCATGCAATCGACAAGATTTATGCCTTTTCAATATTTCTACCAAAGAGTACCCCTATCCAAAATCTACCTGCAACACCAATTTAACAAAAAGTGTCAGTGGCAAAAAAATGCTAATGACTTCATGAAGAATTTTCTACTTGAAACCCCCAAAACACCAACTTTTCTTTCCTCTTTCCAACCAATAAAAAAGTTAAGAAATATTTAACCACTAGATGGCATAGAAAACACATTTCTTAGGCAACTTCAACACATCAAAAAATTCAAGATTTCAATGGTGTACTTTTACCCATGCAGCCAGTAATTCCAACAAGTCTTAAAGGGGGAGTTCTTAACCTCTTTGTGATATGAATCCCTTTGACAAAGTCTAGTGAAGACTATGAAATCTTTCTTAAAATGTTTTTAAATGCATTAAGATGAATATGCAGGATTACACCTGAAATCAATTATAATGAAATAACTATGGAAATATTATTAAAAAAAAAAAACAACCAAAAAACCAAATTCATAGACCTCAGGTGAAGATCCTCTCTGCCTTAGGAAATAATTTCAAGACTGATTGTGGTCCAAAATGTTCATCACCTGGTAACTAACCTTCTGCTTATAAGTCTATCCAAACTTACCTGCTCTAATCCTCAAACTAGTCTATTACCTAGAAATGGTCCCTAAACTGCCTTCCATCTCTAAATCCTGCACTGAGGCTAGACTGCAATCCCTCTACCCCCACCCACACTCAAAGTACATTCAGCCTGAAATAACGTCAGTTTCTGTTTCACTTGCAAATTTCAGAAACTCTAGTTTTAGAAACCTTATTCAGGGTCACCTCAATAAGGTATTGGAACGGGACTTTTGAAGAGCTTTTTCAGGTATCAGAGAATATTACATGTTAGGTTTCTAAATTATTAAAAATTGAAATTGAGTGTAATAAAACTCCAATTCCTTTGTCTCCTTCTCCTCCACGTTCTCCCCACCTGGACACAGTCCCTGGATGTCTTGGCTCTGATAAGTAAGTTTCTGCTTTATCTCTCCAGGCTCCATTCCTGAACCTCATCAGCCTCATCAAAATCATTTTGATTTCTGCTCTTTTATTCCAAAGTGTGAGACCTATTACCATCTTGCCCTTTCATTCCCCCACCTCCACCCCAAGTTGGCATGGCATAATTCATGAACTTAATACATTCTCTATTCAGTCATCCAGATGACAAAGAGCAATAAAATGACCAAAAGCAGATATTTAAAACAGATTTCAGATTAAATAATCATGGTATATTAGCAATGAAAAATTAGCAATTTGCAAGAGAGAGAGAGAAAGAGAGAGAGAGAGAGAGAGAGAGAGAGAGAGAGAGAAGCAGAGACAGTGACAGAAAGAAAGGGACACAGTGAGACAGAGAGACAGGAAGACAGAGACAGAGAGAACATGAGTTTCTTGAGACAGTGGAGACAATATCAGATTTAGAATCAGAGGACTCTAAGATCAAATCCTGTTCTAATGTTTATTAGCTATGGCACCTGGGACAAATTGAGCATCTACTTCTGTCTTAGGTCCCTTCCCTTCTTGCTCTAAAATCTGTTCCTTTGGTCACATTAAAGAAGCCTTTTCATCTAACATTTAGTAGAGGACTATGTATTTCAATGTTAACAGTAAATTTCAAGTTTTGTGTTTCTTTTTTTGTTTGTTTGTTTAAGAAACAAAATTCTACCAGAAGTGAGAAGTTACTTATTTTAGAAGCCCGTGCTGCTATGATTTTAAGTGTGTCCACTGGCCGTCAAACTAGTTAAAGAAATAAAGCCAGCTAAGTGGACCCCCCACACACTGCTTCTGGTCCCTGGATATGTCATGTTTGCCTTCTATCAAAGGGTCTCATTTTTAAAATATATTTTTATTACAATTTTGTTTAATTATAATCCAGCAATTTATCAATGACTTTCAAACTAGCTGCTGAGGACACTTACCCTGCATTATTACTGACAGCTGTAAGTCCCTTTACTCCAGTCTTCAATAAAGCTCCTATGAGGTTCTCTGGAATTCCACAGAGCCCAAAACCTATAGTATTCCCAAAAGAATGAGCAAAGTGTGAGAAAGTCAGCATTTTCTTTGGGGGACAGCAACACTTACCATTTAAATCTCTTTTTCTTTTAATTTAAAATGATTTTGTAAATGGGAAAGGGAAAGAAAAAAACCACTAATTAGGTGTGACTGAATTATAGTTGTATTTCAGTTCATGTAAAACTAAAAGAAAAACTATTGAGAGAGCTTTGATCTACAGTGCAATACTTGTGATAACTGACAAGTCATGAGATACATCTTCTATTTCCATTACTTTCGTATTGTTATCTTGTTTTGGTATTTACATCCCGTGTGGCTGATTGTAATGGGCAGTCTAGGAAGGAGAAAGACTGCTTGCCTCAGATTCAGGAAGACCTGAGTTCAACTCATGCCTCCTAACACTTGGGTACGTTCCTTGAGGGAAAGGACCATTTCCCCTTTGTCTTTGTATCCCCAATGCCTGGAGCATAAGTACTAACTAAAAGCCTGTTAGGACAGTAAGGTGAGGCAGCAGATAGAATGCAGGGCCTAGAGCCAGGAAGATTCCTCTTCCTGAGTTCAAATTCAGCCTCACACACTTAATAGCTGTCTGACCCTGGGCAAGTCACTTAAACCTGGTGGCTTCAGTTTCCTCATCTGTAAAATGATCTGGAGAAGAAAATGGCAAAGCACTCCAGTATCTCTGCCAAGAAAACCCCTAATGGGGTCACAAAGAATCAAACACCATTGCAAGGAACTGAATAACAAACCATACCCAGGTAAAGACACCAAGACACCAAGTCAGGTGCTGTGAGGAACACAGAAAAGGCAGGGCCTCTGCCTTCTGGCGTTTACAGTCTAAGAAAAAAGAAAAGATATGTACACAAATAGCTATGATAAAAGGCAGAATGTAGGCAGGAGTACAAAATCCTATGAGGAATAGAGGAGAGAAATGCCATTTCTTCCTGGAATTAGTGAAAGCTTATTCATGCTTTTTCAAAATGGCATGGTGCCTCAGTTTCTAAAAGCAAGGAGCTGGACCAAAATTACCTGTGAGGTCTCTTCAGGTTCTACAAATCTTAGCATATAGCTTGTAAAATGTTTTACCCTGCTATTAAGACTATTATCAGCATGACTAAGACAAGTAAAAGTTGAGTTTTCCATCATAACAAGAAGGAATCAGGAGAAAGGAGACGCATGCATACATATGTACATATACACACATATATACACATTTATATGTAAATATAAAATATATGTATTTATGTGTGTATGTGTCTCTGTGTGCATGTGAGTGTTTATGGAGAGAGAGAATTAAATGTGGCTATACTTCGAACAAAAGAGAACCAGAAAAATACAAGTTCTATTTCAGCAGTCAGCACACTGCAATGGCTAAAAATCTGGCCTTGAAGTCAGGAAGACCTGGGTTGAAATCCCACCCCTTATATATACACTGGCTTTATAATCCTGGACCAGACCCTTCACTGCCTCAGTGACTGAGCAACTCATAGAGAAAGTGCTGACCTACATACACTGGGAGCTTCCTCCCCCCAGAATTCCCCATACCAAAGGAATCACAGTCTACAAGTGTCACCACCCCTACTTCAGGGTTGTTCTTTGATCATGAACATGGTTGAACCAGAACAGTGATGACGCCACACAATTCCACCATTCATGTTGCTGTGTTCCTTCAGCTGAATAACAAGATGGGTCCACTCCTTCATGCTGAAAAGGAGTGGATTTACTCACCACCAACTAGGATTGTGGATCCATCTGGGATGTCTTTGACTGCTTCCACTGCATCATTATAAAATTGAGTGTGATGGCAAGTGCTGGTGGAAAAGTAGCAACCACAACCCTACAAGGAAAAAACGAGGTCAAAAGGAGTCATTGGAATCTGAAAGCAACTTTACTTTAGACAAGGGAAGTAGGTAAGTAAAGTGATTTTTCATTTTTCAGACACTATTTACCAATACAAACATGCAAGGTATTTTGAGGTTTTAACAATGTACAAATTTCCTTCTCCAACACAGAAGACAACACTGCTATTTACCTAGAATACACTAAGTGAGGATGTATTATTTTTTAGGAGTCATCACAGCAAAGTGGACGTAGTACCTAGTATACAGCAGGTACTTCATAAATGTTTACTGACTGAGTACAGTGCTGAGCTTGGAGTCAGGCAGGAAGAGTGTTGTTCAAATTCTGTTTTAAATTCGTATTAGCGTGATGACCAACGTCACTTAACCTATCTGTTCTTCAGATAAGTTAATAATATATAGAAGCCAGTATGTATCATTACATATACTATCATATTCAGAGAAAAGTTGGCCACATCTTTTATCCACTTTTCTGAAATAAAGCATTTTGATGATGATGATGATGGTGGTAACCTCAATAATAGCTAACATTTACCAGGCACTGTGCTAAAAGCTTTAAATAGATTATTCCATTTGATGCACTCACTTCCACTGAGTCTGAAAGTATATACAACATACCATACCCCTTTGTCCCCCACTTCTGCATAGAAGAGAGAGGTATATGTTCTCAACTTTTACTGGGGCCAAGTTTGGTCAGTCATTTTTGTTTTTTTCATTCATGTTGCTGTAGTCATAATGTATGGTGTATTAAGCACCTACTATGCACCAAAAATTGTGCTAAGCACTTCACAGTATTTTCTCATTTGATCCTCACAATAACCATGCAACATAGCTGCTATTATCATCCCTACTTTATAGAGGAGGAAAGTGAGGCAAATGGAGGTCAAGTGATTGCTCAGTGTCACACAACTGAGCTCATGTTTGAACTCAGGTCTTCCTGACTGCGGACCCAGTGCCACCTAGCTACTCATGCTCAAGATTTACTTTACTAAATCCTATACACCCAGAGCATTTATAAATCCCATTCATAAAAGAGAAGTGATTTGCATTTTTATATAGGAAGATAACAATACTGCATATCTATTAAGAGAATAATTTTTTTAATTTTAAATGTTTATTAATTTTTCTTTTTAACATTCATTTCCATAAAATTTTGAGTTCCAAATTTTCTCCCCATCTCTCCCCACCCACACCCCATAACGTCTTGCATTCTGATTACTCCTTCCCTCAATATGCCCTCCCTTCTATCATCCCCTTCACCCCTTTGTCCCCTTCTCCCCTACTTTCCTGTAGTACAGTATAGATTTTCATACCAAATTGAGTGAGCACGTTAGTCCCTCCTTAAACCAAATGTGAAGACAGTAAGCTTCACTTTTTCCTTCTCATCTCCTCCCTTTTCTCCTCCATTGAATAAGTTTATTTTTGCCTCTTTGATGAGAGATAATTTGCTCCATTCCATTTCTCCCTTTCTCCTCCCAATATATTCCTTTCTTATCACTTAATTTTATTTTTTATATCATCCCTTCTTCATCAATTCACCCTGTATTCTGTGTGTGTGTGTGTGTGCGTGTGAGTGTGTGTGTATAATCCCTCCAACTACCCAAACACTGAGAAAAGTCTCAAGAGTTACAAGTATTGTCTTTCCATGTAGGAATGTAAACAGTTCAAACTTAGTAAGTCCTTTATGATTTCTCTTTCCTGTTTACCTTTTCATGCTTCTCTTGATTCTTGCGTTTGAAAGTCAAATTTTCTTTTCAGCTGTGGTCTTTTCATCAAGAATGCTTGAAAGTCCTCTATATCACTGAATGACCATTGTTTCCCCTGAAGTATTGTACTCACTTTTGCTGAGTAGGTGATTCTTGGTTTTAATTCTAGTTCCTTTGACTTCTGGAATATCATATTCCATGCCCTTCGATCCTTTAATGTAGATGCTGCCAGAACCTGTGTTATACTGATTTTATTTCCACAATACTTGAATTGTTTCTTTCTAGCTGTTACTATATTTTCTTCTTGGCCTGGGAACTCTGGAATTTGGCTACAATATTCCTAGCAGGTTCTCTTTATGGATCTCTTTCAGGAGGTGATCAGTGGATTCTTTATTTATTTTACCTTCTTGTTCTAAAATATCAGGGCAGTTTTCCTTGATAATTTCATGAAAGATGATGTCTAGGCTCTTTTTTTGATCATGGCTTTCAGGTAGGCCCATAATTTTTAAATTGTCTCTCCTGGATCTATTTTCCAGGTCAGTTGTTTTTCCAATGAGATATTTCACATTCTCTTCCATTTTTTCATTCTTTTGGTTTTGTTTTGTGCTTTCTTGGTTTCTCATAAAGTCATTAGCCTCCATCTGTTCCATTCTAATTTTTAAAGAACTGTTCTCATCAGTGAGCTTTTGAACCTCCTTTTCCATTTGGCTAATTCTGTTCTTTAAAGCATTCTTCTCATTGACTTATCAGGGCTCTTTTGCCATTTGGGTTAGTCGATTTTTTTAAGGTGTTAATTTCTTCTGTATTTTTTGGGTCTCCTTTACCAAGCTGTTGACTTGCTTTTCATGGTTTTCTTGCATTGCTCTCACTTCTCTTCCCAATTTTTCCTCCACCTCTCTTGATTTTCAAAATTCTTTTTGAGCTCTTCCATGGCCTGAGACAATTGCATAATTATTTTGGAGGTTTTGCCTGCAGTAGCCTTGACTTTTAGGTTTTCCTCTGAAGACCTAAATGGTTCCTTCTCATCCAGAAAGGATGGAAGAAAATACCTGCTCACCAAGAAAGTAACCTTCTATTGTCTTATTCTTTTTCCATTTGGGGGACATTTTTCCAGCCAGTTCTTTGTCTCTTCTTTTGAATTCTTTGTCAGGGCTGAGATTCAAATCAGCTGCTCAGTTCCCCCAGGGGCTCTAGGTGGAGGGCTCCAAAAATGAAAGCTTCTGCTGCAGGGGGTCCAGACCAAGTTCCCCTCTCCTGGGTGAAGGGACCCTCCCACTGACCTTTGAAGCTGTTTGTGGGTTGAGCAATCTGGGAACTGGTACTGCTGGTGGCTCCTTGAAGTCTGTTCAGGGTCCTGTCCCTGCCACATCAGGCTGCAGTCCAAGCTCCCTGGGCTGCACAGCATGCACTTTGTGCTTCCTGAGCTGTGCTGCATTTTCTCAGCCAAGAATATTTGTAAAAAATATTTTTCCCAAGAATGACAATAGATTTGTGCATTTTTACCACCATCCCAAGATGTTAGAAAGCCAGAGGTACAAAGACACTGTGTCAATTGAAAGTAAGATAAACTGAGTCCATTCAATTTATTGGTAAGGTTAGCAATAACCAATAAAAGTGGGGTATCTCAACTCAGTCATTCAAAAGACCATGAGGTAAGGCTTGCTAGCCTTCAAATAGTTTTAGGAAGTACAAGAGAACAAAGGACAGGAAGCATAAAACAATATGTTTAGTTACAAAGTCTGAAGTATTGTAGTTGATGGAAAAACAATATGATTAGATGGAAGTCAGGAATGCAAGGCTAGCAATAATCCCTGCTTCTATCTTGTTGCTATGAAAAGATCACTGATGGTGTCCACCGGTATGGATAACAGTCCAGACTCCAGACTTTCTTGAAGGACAGCAAGGGTTGCAGAGATAACAGACTTCCTGGTGCCCACCTTCATCTTTCAAGTCTTGTCATGGAAGATAACAGATCTTCCTTAATTGCAAATGGGCAGTAAGATGTTTAGAGACAATATATTTCTTTGAATTAAGGTGATTTATGGGACAACTTAGCTCTGTAATAGTAATTTAAATGGGGAGATATTTCCCATTCATTAATAGGCCCATGTCATATGAAAGTCTGACTCACATGGAGCCTGTAGTGGGAGAAGTTTGCTGAATGAATGGAACAGGAAGAGGTGGAGCTAGAGCTGAGCTGAGAGGAAATTTAATCAGAATCTAGTCAGAGCTAGAAAGGATGAAGGCAGGCAGGCAGTTGGCTAGCGTGAACGAGAAAACTTGTTTGTGATTTGTCTAATGGAGCTGGTTTGTGGGAAGCCTAGCTGGGAGAAGGTTTGGGGGTGGTATTATCCTCTGTATTGTTATTGTGTATGGATTTTTGTTACTATGATGGATTTGGCTTTCTGGCATCTGAATAAATGTTTTGGTTCTGTCTTCCATGTGGACAGTCTGTTGTATTTCGCAATCCAGAATTGCACCAGGATATTCAGGCTGCCGTGGGCACTGTGAATATCACATTGGCACTACAAGCTCATAAAGGAAAACTGAGTTTCTGAGATTAACTCAGAGACAAAGAAACATGGTTTAGGCAATTTTACAATATATTGAGAGTGATACAGAATAGAATCAATTACTAAGTAGAATCAAAATCAATTTGATTTTCTCAGTTCCCCTGTTTGATCTGGATCAAAGCCATCAACAAGAAGGGAATGTATTTATACTTGGTAAATATATATAAAATGGTACTTTTGTGATAACAAAGAATAAGGAACAAAGTAGATGCTCAACAAATGGGGAACAGTTCAATAAATTGTGGGACATGAATGAAATAGAATATTATTGTGCTATAAAAATGATGAATGTGGTGGATACAGAGAAGTATTATAGGGAAGGAAAGATTTATGTGAACTGATGATCAAAATGAAAGCAAAAAGAACCAAAAAACGATATGCACGACTACAACAAAGTAAGGGGAGAAAACCAACACACACACACACACACACACACACACACACACACACACACACACACATACGTGAATGTAGGAAAATTATAAAGATTAAACATGACTCAAATGAAGAGATAGAAGAGGATATCCCCAATGCACTGCTTCATGGAGTTGGGAGGCCCAACTCCCAGGTATTGCACAATGCACATGGTTTCAGATTTTTTTCAATATATGGATGAGGTGTGCTTTCTTTCTCTTCTTTTTCTTTTACTTTTTTTTGTCATTAAAAATACTATTTGTAATATAAGATGGCTCTGGAAAAGAGAGGAGGAGGAAGGGACACTGAGAAAAACTGATGATGCAGAAAACAAAAGACATCAATGAAAATGACTTTAAAAAAAAGAAAGCAAGAGTATCATCTATTTTAAACTCAATTAACAAATAAAGTTAATTAGTTTTTACTGAAAAGAGATCATTGATTCCTTGACCTTATTAGTGTCATGCTCTAACCATCTAAGTACATCAACCCCAGGAACATGTTGAGAATGGCAAGCATAACCACTCTTACACAGTAAAAGCAATAATCAGAAAAAAGGAATCATGAAAGACTAAGTCTCTATATTCTATCACAAAGCTTTTCTTCTATCACCAGACTGTGTCACTATGTGGGATAAAGACTTAGACAAAGGAAAAATTTACAGACTCAGAATCATCGAATACTAGAGATGGAAGTGACCTAAGATGTCCTTCAGACCTCTTCTTTTATAAATAAGGAAAACTCAGAAATTAAATGATTTGCCTTGACCCAAAATCATGTAGCTCATCTATACATGGTGTGTAGACAAGGGCCTATGGTACCACCAAGGGACAATTAGATGCCTCTGCTAGATACATGCACACAGCTGTTTGGACATCACCAAGACAAGAGACAAGAGGAAATCACACTCCATTCTAAAGGATTCATTATGGTCTTGCATAAGTTGCAGACTGTGAAGTGATGGACTGAACAATGGAACAGAATGAGAAGACCTGGCTTTGAATCCCAGGCTGTAGCAGCAAGCACCGCGGCATACGTAGGAGGACCTGCTGCACAGGTTCTTAGATCTGTTTTTCTAAAAGGAAAGCAACCTTTTAGAGGTCAACAACGTTCTTTAACTACAATCACCAACAGAGAAAATACAAGCAGAGAAATAGAGACAAATATACAGGGCTTCTAACTGTCTGCCAAATAGCAGTGCGTACATCACAGATCAACAGACAGAGCCTGTTGTCTGACCATTACATACATACATAGTTACCAGAGAGAGAAGTACCAACATCTGGGTTTTCAAAGCCAGGGGGCTCCTTTATGGCTACCCAGAGTCTCATCTGGCACATGAACCTCCTTACAAAGAGTAGGCTCCCAAAGCAAAACCTCACCTCAGGGTATACATATATACACTTTTTAGAGTCAGAGGCCATGATCCTTCTGACCCAGTGCCTCATTAATTAACAAAAGATATGGGCTTCCTACAAAACAAGCCTCCCCTAATCAAGCTCCCCTTAATAGGCTCCAGGTGAAGCCTATTATTAATGGGGGAAGAAGACTTTTCATTAACATAAATCTCATTAACATTATACAGACTTTGCCACTTAAGGGAATATGGGACCTTGGACAAGTCATTTAATATCTCATAGTCTGAGTTCCCTCATCCATAAAAGAAGGGTACTGAGAGCTCTAAGGTCACATCCATTTCTAATATTCAGTGATCCTGAGTCTGTATATTTTTCTTCTTCCCTTGTGTTTTCATTATAAAATGTGGGAGAAAAGGAGTGATAGAAGTAACACCTTCTGACACCCTATATTGAGATGGAAAAATTAGGCACCAAACACAAGCGTGAAATTGTCCAAGTCCTAAAAGGTTTGAATTTCAGCCCTGAAATTACTAGTAAATATTTCATTCAAGAATTTAGCATTCTGATAAACACCTGTAAATATATACTCCCTCTTGCAATTTGACGAACACAACAATTTCAGCAAACTATCAGACTCAGTTGAAGTGTTTTTTCCCCTCTTATGTTTAATTCTTTGTTCCATGGGATGGCTTGCTAGATGGCTGGTTGGGGAGAGACATATTCAGAAAAGAATAGGAAATAGAAACAAATGAATATCTGAATGGCTTGATATCTATGGCATAAAAAAGATTAAATAGCTTTTACTCCATAGTGCACATTAGTTAATTGTAAATAGTGGCCATATGTGCCAGATATGGAGTTGGTCTTTTTCTTTTTACATTTTCAGTGAGGAAGGGGGTAAATACTTGTAAAAAGAAACTTAAAAGGGAGGAAGACTGACACAATCATGAACTCTATTTTCAGTTCTCCCTGTTCTTTGATTTAGGATCATAGATCTTGACCCAGAAGAGAATTGAGAAGTTATCTATTTGAAACCTCTCCTTTTACAGCAAGCAAAGTGAGACATGAGAGAGTTTCCTCCATGAAAAGTTTGGACTACAAGGATGATCTTCAAGATCCGTTCATAAATTCTATGAGCCAATGAAAAATCAATAAAGGATGCTTAATTAAAAAATTAAACATGTTGCATAAATCGAGCAACTGATATGTATTAGGAACTATGTGTCTGAAAAGGAAGATATAAAAGATATTTTCCTGACCTCAAAGAGCAGAAAATCTATTTGTAATATAAACTGTCCACCACTGTTTCATCTAGAATTATACAATATTTAATTAGGTGTTAGGTGTTATGTTACCAGCATAAGCTAGCAATTAATTATCAATTAAGCACTTTTTAAGCACCTGATGGGTGCTAGGCACTAAAGCTAGAAGGTAGGAAGGATTTTGTAAGAGAAGTAGGGGAGAACATTCCAGTCATGGGCGACAGCCAATTTAAACAGAGTGACAGGGGAATGGAGTGTCATTTTACCAAGTAAAAAAAAAAAAAAAACCTACACAGTAGATTACAGAACTTAGAATTATAAAGGACTTTTATTATCTAGCTACTTCAAGGGTTATTAAAGACCTTCATAAGTTATAAGGAGCTAAATAAAGGTGATGCATTATCATCATCATTAATAATATCTAACCATTTCATTTTGGATAAAGGGTTAAAGTGATCTGACCAAAGTCACACAACTCATTATTGATAGAATCAGAACTAGATAGAACCCAGGTCTCACAGACCCCAAGCCAGTGGTCTTTTCACTACCATTTCTAAGTTAGCGCAAAATACCTTAAATGTCCTTAAATACCTTAAAGTCTAAAATACCTTAAATGAGGCAGCATCTATCTTCTCTATGAAAGGACTGTTTCAGCTATCAAGCAACATTCACTATGTGTAATAATAAAAATTCTGTGATGATGAAATGAAAAGAATCACAATTTTTGCCTCAAATTGAACTCTTTACTAATTTTAAGTCATCAGGCGATCTGATGCTTGGTGTGTACCAGGTACCTGCCTGGTTTGCTTCAGTTTCTGTTCTAAGTTTTATGCCTAATGATCCACTCGGGAGTGGATCAACTTGGAAGCTGTCCAGTTCAGAAATAGACACATTCTCTAGAAAGAATAGTAGCACTGTCGTTGTTACCCTAGTGTAGAAGGTAACATAGTTCCGTTAAAAGAGATTCATTAACTTCACCGGCCAAGATCCTAACAACAAATACCTATCACAGTCTGTTCTGTGCATGACACCTGTTGGACACATCCCTTCCCACTTTCCTTTTAAGGAAGATGAAATCTCATTTACTAAGCAAGTCCCAGGTCTGGTCATTTAAGGTCAAGTGAACCTTGAGACAGACATAAGGAACTCTAAGTGGATTTCTCATTAGAAGGAGAGGGAGAGAGGGACGGAAAGAGAACTCTGGAGGGAGAGAGAGGGATGAAAGGAGAAAGAAGAGGGGGAAAAGAGAGAAGAGGGACAGAGGGGTGGGCAAAAGGGCAACGGAGGAAGGGGCAAGAGAAGGGAGAGAGGAGAGAGGTGAGGGAGAAGTAGGGAGAAAGAAGGTAAGGGTGAGAGAGGGAAAGAGGGAGAGGGAAGGGAGGAAGAGTCGGGGTGGGGCACGGAAAAGGGCAGCAGGTGCCAGGAACTGGCTGGCAGAGGAGCCTAGAAATGAGCCAGGGATCTTCCTGCCGCCTCTAAGTAATCCTATAAACAAGAAGGATATCAGCCAAGTGTTGAACAGAACCGGTTTGGGACAACTCTTCCTCCCCACCCCTAAAAAAAACTTGGACAAGAATAATAAGGTCCCATTGGATGAGCATGGGAGGGATGGGAAAAGAGGAAAGCGGAACCCGAACATATCTGCTCCAGGAGGGCGTCTCCCCACCCCACCCCATCCCCCAAAAGTCTCCGAAAGTGAAAGGCGCCCTGCCGAGAACCAGGGCTGCCATTGGCCGCGGGCTCCAGCGCCGCCTAGACCGTCACGTTAGTTAGCGGCCGGGTCCGGCACCAGAGCCCGGCACGGAGATGAAGGCACTCCTAAGCCTCCCTCCGGCGGCTCCCCCTCTTTCCCCTCCCAGGCGTATTCTAAGTGCACGCCCCACAGGCAACACCCCGCCCCTCCCACCCACATCCCAACCCAGCTCAGCTACTTCTCCTCCGAGGCGGGGAACTAGAGCGCGCCACCCGCCTCCCAGCTCAGGCTTCCGTCCCCGGGCTAACTAGCCCGGGTACCTACAGTCACTCTCCGTGCCCGTGCCCTGGTCCCATCTATGTCGCTGCCCCGAACAGGGACACACGGCACACACACACACACACACGCACACACACACATACACATACGCACACTCTTGGGTGGCTGCCCCCACCTCTTCCCCTGGCACCGTCCTCTCACCAGGCGCGCCCATCCACTTGGGCACGCAAGAGCAGCTGCATGCCCTGGTGCGGGACCAGGACAGAGAAGGGTGGAGGAAGCAGGTTGTCAGAGCGCGGCCGCTACACATGGGGCCGGGGTCCTCCCGCCGCCACCCCAAGTTCCATCTCCGGGATGGAAAGGTGGCCAGGGGAGGACAGCAGGGGAACCACTCCGGCACTCGCCGCCTCGGGCCCCCTCACACCGCTTTACCTTGGCTAAGGCGGGTCCGCTCCGGATGCCCTTGGCTCCAGGGTAGGAGATGCTGAGTCTGAGCCCCGAGGAGAGGAGTTTGTAAGCCGCCATCTTCAGGATGGTTACAAGCCCGGAAGGATGAGAGGGAGCCCGTGCAGGAGCGCCCGAGTCCAACGGCTCCTTCGAAAGTGGAGCTGGCACCTGTACAGCAGCTCCCGAGAAACGCTCTGCCTCCGCGGTCACCCAGGGAGGGGCACCTCGGAGAGGAAGGAGCGTCTGCTGGGAGGGCTGGAAGCGCTACCCTTGGCACAACGACGGGACGTCCTCTTTAACCCTCTGGCACCCTGGCTGAGCCCGAAGGGGCGGGGCAAAAGGCCCCCCCAGAATGGAGGTGAGGGTGGGAGGGCTTCCGAGCTGCGCCGCGCTTGAGAGTGGAACAGAACTCGGCTGACTTAGCTTCCCGGGGTCCGGGATGGGGAGGAGAGGTGGGGTGCCAGGTACCCAAGCTGCTGGGTTAGCCTGGCAAGCGTCAGAGTCCCAGCCAAAGTAATTAAATTAGATAAGTGCTTGCCAGGGAATTCGGTGGCAGCATCCACCGCGGAACCCTGGAAGACTGTTCTGGCAGATCTTGTTTCCCTGCTAGATCCCACCCCCTCTTCCAAGAGGCTGCTTTCCCTGGGTCAGATCCCCGCACACCGGTGGAGCAGCCTAAGGATGGAGCTGCGGGGTCCTCACCCTCCCTACCTGCAGGGGGCTGGATTTAAACTAGTAACAACTATGTGTGTGTATACATATATGTATGTATGTGTGTATATGTACATATATAAAATATACTTTTTTCCCTAAAATTAAAAAAAAAATTAACTCGTCCCTCCCTCTACTTCCCTAACGGTATAACTATGGGGTCAAATTCAAATAGAGGGTAGGTGGGATACTCAACCTCACCTAAGGATCCAGGGGTTAGTCTCTGGACCGAGAAAACCCCTTATTGACAACAATCTTCTGTCGTGTTTCTATTTAGTTAGTTAAACATTTCCCAGTTAGGTGGTGCGCTCAGTCACCAAGCTGTGTAATTGACACCTCCGCTGTAACAATAAATTTGACAAGATTAAGGTCAAAAGTGACTGAGACTGACCTCCATTAAAACTAGAACCCTGTTGGGAAATTTCTCTGCAAACTTGGACTTGAACTACAGCTTGGCTTTCCAGTTCTCTTCAGTGGTAATTTTAGGGAAGGAAAAAAAAAATACTGCTTTATACTATCTGTCCTCACCCTGGGATCATAGATGTAGATCTGGACCTCAGAGGTCTTTATCTCCATCCCTATCAATTAACAGATAAGGAAACAAAGAGCTAAAGAAAGAGGTTAAATGATTTTTGCCCAAGGTCACAAAATTGGGATTTGAATCCAGATCCTGAAATTCTAAATTTACTTCTCTTTCCTCCTCCCCAAGCTGCCTCCCAAATACTCTGAACCTTTAGTTATCAGTATCCATTTTCTGCCACTTTCCTGAAGCTTTCAGGGAATGTTGGGAAACTAAAAGTGTCCCATACAGGCCTACCACCATTAAAGCATCTTTTTCCTCATAGTGTCTCAATAGTATTGTTGCTGTGTGATCTCATTTAGATTTAAGTGAGGGAACGCTATGGAAAGTCACCAGCCTCACCTTTTCCTCCAGAATCATCTGGGTGCAGTGGGTCAGCTATAGATCAGGACAACTGGAGATGGCCCTAGAAGCAGTGGGAGACCTTTGCCTTTTTAAGGCATTCTCTCTCTTATTTCTTTCTTACTTACCCTTCACCTGATTAAATATGAAATGAACAAGGAAAGAGGAAGACAAGGAGGAGGGGGGAGGAGAAGGGGGAAGTGGAGGAAGATACTATGTATAGGATACTATAATGAGTTTGGGGGGTATTTTTAATTGCTTGTATTTTTTTGGTTAAATATTTCCCAACAACATGTAAAAATTTAAATATTTTATTTTTCCCAATTACACATAGAAGCAATTTTTAACATTCTTTTTCTTAATTTTGAATTTCATATTTTCTTTCTCCCTCTCACTCCTCCCCCCTCCTCGAGAAGGCAAGCTATTTGATATCAATTATACATGTGAAGTCATGCAAAGCATATTTCCATATTAGCTATGTAGCAGATGAAAACACAAGCAAAATTTAAAAATTAAAATAGTTTAAAAAGTATTCTTTTTATGGGAAAATCTCTTAACCTCAGTTTCC
The DNA here is from genome assembly GCF_028372415.1 of Notamacropus eugenii. Taxonomy (NCBI): domain Eukaryota; kingdom Metazoa; phylum Chordata; class Mammalia; order Diprotodontia; family Macropodidae; genus Notamacropus; species Notamacropus eugenii. Next base: position 418,121,005 of record NC_092875.1, on the reverse strand, counting down.
TCATCAGTAATTTAGGGATAATATCTGAGGGAAACAGGAAGATAAAAAGCATTTATATGGTATCTACTATATGCCAGGCACTGCACTTTTTCAAGTATTACCTCATTTAATCCTCACAACCACCCTGCAAGGTAGTTGCTATTATTATCCCCTTTTTATAGTTGAGGAAAGTGAGACAGTTACAGGTTAAGAGAGTTGCTCATAATCACAAAGTTAATAAGTGTCTGAGGTTGAATTTGACCTTGGACTTTCTGATTTTAAGCCTAGTACTCTAATCCACCTGAGGTACCTACCTGACAGAATTGTCATTAAACTTTAAAAAGATTGTCCATAGAAAGCCTTTTAAGAATGCTAAACAAATGTCAGGTATTGTTAGGATTTTGTCTCTTAAAATTCTAAATTCTTAGGAAAGGACTATAAAAAGCATCTAGTTCCCACCTCTGACATTACAGGTAAGGAAATCGAGGCCCAGAGAGGTCCAGTAACTTGCCCAAGACCAAACAGATAGTAAGTGGCAGAGCCAAAATTTAAACCCAGGTTCTCTGACTCCAAATCCCACACTTTTTCAACTGTTCTTGGTTAAAATAGTTACATTTTCCACTTTCAGCTCCTCTAGTGACTGTGATTCATGCATTGGAATGTATTGGCAGCTGCGAGGTTTTGCCTTAATAAATCACCGGATAATATTTAGTTTTCAAGGCAGCTTGGTAAAGCAGAAAGAGTAATGGTTCTGGATTCAGAGAGCCTGGGTTCAAATCCTACCTCTGACACTACCTATATTCTATACTCTGTCTTAGATTTTTCATTTGTAAAATGGGAAAGAAGTGATTTCAACCTCTAAATTTATGACCCTAGGATCTTAACAGTGCTCCCTCTACTGCACCTGTACTCCTGTATCTGAGAAAGTGATATAATTACATATGCTGTACTGATGGGCTTCAGACTTTCAGACTTTGGGAGCCTCCCTGAGCTCCCCTTGAATCTTCCCACTTAATCTGGCCTTTCTTACTGAAATCTAATCTTCTCATTAGTTACAGGCAGTCTCAGGAAGCCCATGGGCTTTTCATTATCATTCTACTCAGGACTCTGTTGCACCCCCCCCAACCCTTGATCCCATCAAAACCCTGTTTCCCCAGGCTCTGACCACTCCCATCAAGATGTGTATTCATCCACATACTGCCCCAATCAAGATCTCTGGGTTGCCCCACCTGCTTCCCACCTAGGTGCCCCCTAACCTCCAGTTGTTTCCAGGCTTTGACCCTCCTTGGATTCCCTCCTTGGACTTTTCCTCAAGACCTTTCCTAAACCCCTCCTCCCATCACCCTGGACTACCAGACCACCCACCAGATCCCTCCTATAACTCTTTTCTGTATTTAAGTTCCATCTTGCCTCCATAAAGGCGCTCAGATTCAATCCTGCTCAGACTCTGTCTAGCTGGGATTCTATCTGGCCCGCTTGTGAATACAAGCATCACAAATGCTTAGGCTCCTTAAGAGGCAACCCAATTTGGCGAATCTTTAATAAACTTTGTTTTCTTTGGCTTTAAGAAGGCTTGAGTCGAATTCATTCGAGCACGACCCGGACTGTCGGTATTTTGGGATGCCCCTCCACCCCTCAACCTCGTCAGTACTTTAGTATGAACTTCAGTCAGTCAAGCATTTGGTAAAATCTATCTCCTTCAATGAATCAAGTCAGTAATAATTTATTAAGCCCTAATTAGGGGCAGCTGGGTAGAAAAGTGGATAGAGCACTGGACTTGTAATCAAGAAAACTCATTATAAGTTCAAATCCAGCCTCAGACACTTAGGAGCTGTGTGACTGTGGGTTAATCACTTAACCCTGTTAGCCTCAATTCCTCATCTGTAAAATGAGTTGGAGAAGGAAATGGCAAAAACTCTCCAGTAGTTTTGTCACAAAAATCCTAAATGGGGTCACAAAGAAGTGGACATGACTGAAAACCACTGAACTGAACTGTGCCTTGGACTAGATATTCTCTTCCAATTCTGTGAGGTACAATGGATAGAACTGTAGACCTAGAGATTAGAACTGAGTCCAAATCTGTGGCCTCAGATACTGCCCAGCCGCATGACCTAATGCAAAATGTATGCTTGCCAAAAAGACTATTTTATGGAGAACTCACATGGGGCAGGTGATCACATGGTGGCCAGAAGAAATGATACAAGGACACTCTCAAGGTCTCTCTCAAGAACTTTGGATTTGATGGTGCAACATGGGAGACACTGGCACAGGACCACTCAGCATGGTGTGCCCACATCAGAAAGGGTGCTGTGCTCTTTGAACAAAGCAGAATTGAGACAGCACAAAGTAAATGCGGGATGCGCAAATTTGGGATATCCACCCCAAATGTTCACACAGACTATCTGTGCCCAACCTGTGGTAGAGCATTCTGAGCTCGTACTGGTCTGATCAGCTACAGTCAGACACACTGAAATTTCACTTTATCATCGTGATGTCATTTTGGTCGTCTTCCAGGATGAAGGACGACAACCAGCTACATGACTTAATGTAATGCTAATGAGTTAAAGATCTTCCTCACTGTTGTTGGGCCTGCCCATTAAGGGAACCTTGATTAGGACAAGCCTACACCCTCTGTTAATTTTCTAATAAGACACAAGTTCTCAAGGATTGTGATGTCCTCTGGGTCTGAAAAGTGTATAAGTGCTCTGAGGTGAGGTTTTACTTACTTATTGATTGGAAGTGTTTGGCCAGATGATGCCCCTCTCTCTTTGAAAACCCAGACGATGGTGCTTCCCTTTCTGTTATCTGTGTATGTATGGTCAGACAATTATCTGTCACAGTTGATCTGTGATGTATATATTGCTTATGTCAGACAGTTGGAAGTCCTGTCTGCTGATTAATCTTTGTTTCTCTGTATTTTCTCTGAAGTTCAGGGTGCTGACATTTTCCCCTGAACTAGGTGTTTGATTAAAGTGATTGCTGACTCCCCCAAAAGTTGCCTTTTCAGAAAAGCAGATCAAAGAACCTGTGATAGCAGACCCTCCTGTGTATGTTGGGGTGCTTGTTTTTATACCCTAAGAAGTCACTTAACTTCTGTCTGCTTCAGTTTCCTCATCTACAAAATAAAGGTAACAATAGTACCTATTTCCCATGGTTGCAGTGAGGAAAAATAAGTTAATATTTGTAAGGTGGCTTTACAAACTGTAAAGTGTTATATAAATCCTAATTATTATTTTTATTAAATTCATTTCTCTGAGAAAGCTACTTCCAAGGGAGTTGCATTTCTCATTTCATTTTCTTTGGTAGACTTAGATATTTTCCCAGTTCATTAAGTATAACAGGTCTGGGAGCAAGCCTTTGAATACCTGTTTGTAAAACACAACCAGAAAGCACATGGTAACTTTTAACAAAGTTAAAAATTTTCAAATTGTCATGTGGGTCAGAAACAAAGAATAAAAGCATGTCTCACTTTACACAATAGATTAATTCCTCAAAAGTCATATGCAGAACAGCTTTATGACTCTAATGAGGATATTTCAAGGATATTAGAACAATTTCTCCAATGAATCATTTTGCAAACCCGGAAATTATTTTGTAAAAAAATAATTACCTCACAAATGTATTTGTTTTGCAAGTTCACATTTTTATATAGTACTCACATAAAAGATAATCGATAAATGTTTTGGTTGGATGTAGTAATTTAGATTCCAGAGGGTCAGTGATGAATCATGCCACCTAGCCCCTCACCAAGGAGTAGTAGATTCAAGGTGCAGAATGTGATAAGCATTTTTGGACGTGGCAGATATGTGTGTATGTTTTTAATTGACTTTACATACGTTAACAGGATTGTGGTTTTGGGGGTTTTTTTTCCACCATTGAGGGGAAGGGTTAAGAAAGAGAGAGAAACTAGTTAAGAGGCAGTTAGGTGGTATAATAAATAGAGTACAAAACTTGGAGTCAGAAAGCCTTTATTTAACTGCCTCAGATGCTTATTAGCTATGTGACCCTAGGCAAGTCATTTAACCTCTGACTCAGTTTCCATATATGTAGAATAAGGATAATTACACCTACTCCATAGGGTTGTTGTGAGGAATAAATGAGATAATATGCATGAAAGCACTTCAAACTTTAGAGCGCAATGTAAATGCTGGCTATTATTAGTGATAGTGTTAATAAAAAAAAGAATGAGAGACATTTAAGCATTTAATAAAACATAAAAGGAAGTTCAAAAAAGAAAAATAGACAATCCAAACAGCTTTGAAAGAAGGGATATGGATACAAACATAGCCCCAAGAGTTAAAAATAATATTAGGGCTCACTTTGGGAAACCCCTGGTTTATTTTCTAACCTGAAGGCTCTCTAAAATCTATCTCTCTTATCTTAACACATCATAAAACGTCCCCCTTATCCTGGACCATAAAATTCCTTGTCTCCCCCAACCTGTTGCAAAGTCTCCTCTGTCTCCCTTATCTTGTGTCATCCATCTTCCTCATCCTGTCCCTAAATCTCCAACCCCCATTAGAAACCCTAAAAATTGCATCCTTTCTGTGTATATAAGGTTGGTCCTTTTCCTATATCAGTGCCTTTGTTTGTGTGTTTGCCCTTCATTGCCAAAGAAGATCATGCCATCAGAGAAATAACAAGACTTGAGCTTGACTTTGTTTTGAGTGAGGGCTGTGCAGGTCACCAGCCTCACTTCTCCTCCAGAGCAATCTGAATCCAGTGACCAGATATTCATCAAGATGACTGGAGATGATCCAGGATGAGGCAGTTGGGGTGAAGTGACTTTCCCAAGGTCAAACAGCTAGTGAGGGTCAAGTGTCTGAGGTGAGATTTGAACTCAGGTCCTCCTGACTCCTGCACTGGTGCTCTATCTATTGCACCACCTAGCTGCCCCACCTAATATAAATACCTGATATAAGAATCTTAAAAAAAAATTTCCGAGGGTCTAAATAAAATGAACTGTCATTTTTAAAAAATTGCATTTAGTTAGTTTTAGTTTTCAACACTCACTTTTATAAGATTTTGAGTTTTAAATTTTCTCCCTCTTCTTCCCCTCTCTCCTCCCCAAGATGGTACAAACTGATATAGGCTATACATTTACAATCATATTAAACATGTTAAAATTAACTAACTTTTAAAAATGATCAGATACTTTAAAATGAGAAGACAATTTCACTTTCTTTATAATTATCAATAGAATTTTATATGTAAAATCCTTAATCCAATTTGGAGAACTTATTACTAAAAGCTCGAAATTTCCATACATTTTAGCATCTTGCTAAATGTCAGGCCCACTGCTTTTGTGTCAATAAAATCTTCCAGTGCTACAGAGAAGGTCTAAGTGAATTCATTGACATCTGAACCAGCTCTCCCATCTCTCTATTCAACAGAAGTATGTTGAATTTATTATATATTTATAACATATTTTTCTTAAAGCAAGCTCTACATAATATAGTTTTGCAGCTTCCATAATATCTTCTTTCTTTACTTTGCACTTAACTTTTGTGTTTGTAAAGTTCAGGGGAAAAAGGGGGGAAAAGTGCTTCAGCAGAGATCACTGAGGAGGTTGAGGGGTGCTCATGGACCCCAAGATACCGACAGTCTGGGTTGTGCTCGAATTCAACTCAAGCCTTCTTAAAGCCAAAGAAAACAAAGTTTATTAAAGATTCGCCAAATTGGGTTGCCTCTTAAGGAGCCTAAGCATTTGTGATGCTTGTATTCACAAGCCGGCCAGGTAGAATCCCAGCTAGACAGAGTCTGAGCTGGATTGAATCTGAGCGCCTTTATGGAGGCAAGATGGAACTTAAATACAGAAAAGAGTTATAGGAGGGATCTGGGGGGTGGTCTGGTAGTCCAGGGGATTGGGAGGAGGGGTTTAGGAAGGGTCTTGAGGAGAACTCCGTGGAGGGAATCCAGGGAGTGTCAAAGGCTGGAAACAGCTGGAGGCTATCAGGAGATATCAGACAATGGAGGGTTTGGGTGAGAAGCAGGTGGGGCGATCCAGAGACCCTGATAGGGGCCATATGGGAATGGATACAGGTCTTGATGGGAGTGGTCGGCAGCCTGGGGAAATGGGGTTTTGATGGGATCAAGGATGGGGGCGGTGCAACAGAGTCCTGAGCAGAATGATAATAAAAAGCCCATGGGCTTCCTGAGAATGCCGGAACAAAAGAGAAGATTACATTTGAGTAAGAAAGGCCAGATTAAGTGGGAAGATTCAAAGGGAGCTCAAGGAGGCTCCCAGAGTCTGAACCCCATCAAGTAGATAGGTAAGTAAAGTAAAAAAGAAATGATAGATATGTTGACAGGGACAAAAATTAGTCCAAGAATTTAGTACTACTCAGAATAAAGCACCAGTCTCCATACTGCTTTGCTAGTGACAATTTTCTTAACAGGCACCATTTTTATTTAATATTTTCAATAATATTCTTCCTCATTGACCAATCTATTTTTAATTAGGCATTCACCAGGTACAGGACAGTGGAATAATGCCCTAAAACTATCCACTGCTACTAGAGGATCATTAACATGATAGTGGCACTAGGTGGATGCAGTGGATAGAGCACTGGACCTAGAGTCAGGAGGATTTGAATTCAAATTTGCTCTCCAACACTTTCTCTGGGCAAGTTGCTTTTCTGTTTGCTTCAGCATTTATAAAATGAGCTGGAAGAAAAGAGCAAACCACTCCAGGATCTTTGTCAAGAAAACCCCAAATAGGGTCACAAAGAGTAAGACACGACTGAAAAACAACTTACCAACAACACTGTTGTAAGGAGGGAAGGGAATAAACATTTATATAGTACCTACTGTGTACCAGTCAATGTGCTAAGCACTTTACAAATATTATTTCACTTGATCCTTACAACAGTTCTGTGAGGTAGGTGCTATTATCATCCCCATTTTATGGTTGAGGAAACTGAGGCAGAGAGGGGTTAAGTGGCTTGCCCAGGGTCACAAAACTAGGTTAGATTTGAATTCAGGCCTTCCTGTCTCCAGACCTAGCATTCTACCCCCAAAAAAATTAACATGTCAGGGCCAAGTCCAAGAGAGAAAGTAAAGTAGAGGATCGGAAAAAGTGTTCTAAGATTAAAAAAACAGACTGGAATGCTGCTAAACTCGCTCTGTTACATCTCAAACAGTCCTGTACTATAATTGTCTCCTCTTCCCTTGTCTCAACTCAGACTGTTCCAAGTTAAATTCTTGTTCTTCCTCTGGAATCACTAAAATATGCCCTACTATATATTTGTATGACTGTCATATGAGTATTAGCTTAAAACTGTACTGAGATTTTTTGGGACACTATAAAGTGCTGTCATCTCAACGTGGTCTTATATTATGTAACCCGTCCATCAACGGTTATTTGCATAGAATTATCTTCATTGGTGGAGACTGATTACTCAGTGCTCCCTGCCTGTCTACACCAATGGGAGGAGAAACCCTGGTCTTCTTCCAGATCTCACCAAACTCTCTCAGGAAGGCAGGCTCAGAGCATGGAGTAATCAATTTCCACCAGTGAGGATGCTCTGAGGCAAAGACTTTGAGCCTCGCCTTATGGTTATTATTAACCATCCTACCCTGTCCAATAAATTACTGTGGAACAGCCCATCAGGCTCTCTCTACTACCTCTTCAGGCTGTCTTGTTTGTACAGGTTGCCTTGCCCACATGTTATGTTGCAAACAGACTTGTATTTCAGTTATAACTTTTCCAACCCTAGTTCTTTTTACTTTTTTTTTTTTTAATAGTTTCTCTGGCTCCTTAGCATAATGTTTGGCACACAGTTTAAGTGCTTAAGTGAAAATGCTTTTTTCTTTCACATATACATTGAACTGAATACTGTCAGCCTCATTTTTCTTGTAGTGAAATATCCAAACTGATATACCTCCTTCTCTTTGTGTCTCTGTCTCTGTGTCTGTCTGTCTCTCTCTATCTCTCTCTCTCTGTCTTTTCCTGTGACTCTCTGTCTGTGTTTCTGTCTGCCTTTCTGTCTCTATCTCCATTTCTGTCTGCTTCTGTCTCTTGTGGCAGTCTGTGTATGTGTTTATCTGTCTCTTTCTTTGTCTCTGTCTCTCTGTTTCTGTGTCTATGTCTCTGTCTTTATCTCTTTCTGGGACTATCTATCTCCATGTCTGTTTCTCTCTCTCTGTGGCTGTCTTTGTCTTTCTGTGTCTCTGTCTCTTTTCATATCTCTGTCTCTGGGTCTCTTTCTCTGTCTCGATCTCTGCATCTTTATGTCTGTTTCTATTTTTCTCTGTGGCTCTTTTCAGAGCTTTCACAAAATTTCCTACTCTGCTCTCATTTAGAAGGAATCTCATTCTCATGCCTTAGAAACCTACTGTATTTCCTACCTAGGGAGTTTTTGTTTTTATTAAAAGGACCAAAGGAGTGAGGAAAGAGGAAGAGAGAAGCCAACTTGTTTAACCCACAGGAACAAATCACTCATGGAATTTCAGGCAAGACTGGGAGAATTTTTTATTTTTTTACAGAAAGGGAAAAGGCAACTCTGTCAAGTCCCTTAAGCCACACTGTGTAACTGATGACCTATTCTACCCCCGTCAGAGTCCAGCCCTGGCCCAGTAACTCCACAAGTATTCAGGTAATCCACATTTTTCTTTCTATATAGGATTCTTTCAAAAGTCTTTTCTTTCAAGTAAATTACAATTTTCTTAGAAGTTCATTTTCAATTATGATTGCATTTCTAAGCCCAATTCTCCTTTTTTATTGTTTCTATTCTAGAGAATGCCCAACAGTTCAGCATCATGTGCATATAACATACCTTTCCTTTTCCAACTGTTAGAAAAATATTCAAAATCAATAATGATTCATGATAGAATCAGAAGAATATGAACACCCATGGAATTTGCCTAATTAAATTTCCATTAATTCATAATTTTCTAAAACATAAAACTGCATAGCATGAATTCAGACGCATTCCTGTTAGAACATAAACCTTACGAGATGGTACTAAATGAACGATTTGTAGCTAAGGTCATAGTTCAACTCAGCTGTCCAGGCCACTTGGCACCCAGAAACAGATGGAGAGCTACCTATACATGAAAGCTGATTTCTCTAAATCACTCCTGTAACACAAGTTCAAGAATTTTCAAAATAATAGAGGTTCATCATATTTTAGACACTCTTGTCTGTTCAACATGGTAATATATTGATCTGATGATTCCCTCATAAAGCTAGCTGTATAATTATATTGAAATTGTTTGTCTGAAATCTTAAGGTCTTTTGTGAAGAATATTTGATACATGCTTTTGTTCAAAATTTGATGAAGCTGAAATTTACAGTAGCCAATAGCAATTCAAAAAGTCATAAATGCCGAACCCTAGTTATAAGGATAATTTTCTTTTTGCTCTCATTAAAAATTCAAACACTAGGGCCAAAGATACAGAAGCATGTTTGCCTATTTTAGGGGGAATTACTAGTCTTTACCTTTAATTTTTCAACCTACTTCCCCTCAAATGATTTCAAAAGAGATGAAATAATGTAATATTAATCAGCAGCAACTACTTTGGCTAATGAGGAAATGACAATGATAAATTCCAAAGTCTACCCTGTACTGTTCTGGAGTGGAAAAATATGTGTGTGTGTGTGCGTGTGCGTGTGCGTGTGCATGTGCGTGTGCGTGTGGGTGATGTAGACCTAAACCGCTAAAGAGGGAAAACTGAGACATTTTTGTTTCCATCTTAGAAACAAAGTGTTTCTTATCTTAAGAAATATTAGACAATTTCTAATCAGCTAATACAACCTCTCTACTGTGGGCTGGGGAAGGCCGTAATCTGAAAAGATGAATCAAAAACAACAAAAGGTGGTAGACTGTGCCTAAGGTGTTGTTGCATATCCACTTGCTTTGCAGAAACAGGTATAAACAGATTTTGGCAATTAGAAACCTCGTGATCCTTTCTAAGACTGACCTAGACAAATATATGATCTCTCTGCCATGTATGTGTAGACACTATAGCTGCTACTGAGAAGGGAGAAAATTCCTCTCCTCCCTCACTATGCAAGGGACAGTTTTAAATTCCCAAGCCATCTCATCAGTGAGAAGGGAAGAGAAAATGGAGTGGACCCTTCTACTCAACCATCAATCAATTTTGACACAGTACTTCCCTCCCCCAGTAACAAGGACCATAGAGGGACCCTAATAGAGTCCCACTAGCAAGGTACCAGGGCATGGGCTTATCCCCATATATACTCCCTGGGATGGACTCTATCATCCCAAAACTAAAACCCATGGAGATCAATAAGGAATTATGTCATCCCAAAGCCCAGTCTTTCATTGCTGAGCAATACCATGGTTTTCCCACTGGAACCAGAGTGTGCATGCCCAGCTCTAATGAAGATACTCCAGTCTAACAGATGGGAGCAATACCTCCTAATTGTCCCCCTTATATGTGAATGTAAATTTTGTAAAGGCAGAGAACATCTTTTATTTAATATTTATACCTTTATTAATTTATTTAATATTTATACCTTTTGTCTTAATACATTTTGCAGTTAACTGATGACTACTCTTGTCACAAGGTTCTACTTCATTAAACCTAGAAAACTGATGTGTTCGCCATATTTATTTTCTTGTTGCCAAGGCTAAAACTGTTGTTGTTTCTGATGTTCTGAGTATCTTAAAAACGACAATTGTTGGTTACAAAGGCATTCTATTGAGAACAAAAAGGCAATTCAAATGAAATCACTTCATTTGGTAATCACTGACAGGCATTAGTCAGTGATAAATTGCAGATGACTCCCCCCAAAAAGGAGGAAAAATCCTGATGGTAAAGGAAATCTCAAAGCAATAGCCAACAGGAGGGGGGTGGAGCCAAGATGGCGGAGTAGAAAGACGCACATACACATAGCTCTGAACCCACAACCCATAGAATGGCTACAGGGAAGTAACTCAGGCGAATTCCGCACCCAGAGGCCACGGAACATTGGAGCGAGGGAGATTTCTGTTCCAGAGAGACCTGCAAACCTCTCGTGGGGGGTCCTTCGCGCTGCGGACTGGGCGCCGGGACTGGGAGCTGAGTGCAGCCCTGCCGCGGCCGCGGCACCGAGAGGAAAAGATCCGAGCAGGCTTCACAGACAGGATCTCCAGCGGCCACGCGGGTCCCTCCACCCACAGAGGGATCTGCAAACCTCTCGCAAAAGGTCCGTCGCGCTGCAGACACAAAGCCCAGCCCAGACCTGCTGCGGCCACGGCTGCGGCACCGAGAGAAACAGATCCGAGCAGGCTTCAGGGACGGGATCTCCAGCGGCCGCACAAGTCCCTCCACCCACAGGTGACAGGGGTGGGTGAGAGAGTCTCTTTGGCGGGTCGAGAGGGGAGTGGGGTGCCCCCATAATACAGGCCCCCCCCGGGAGGTAGAAGCTGAGAGGCAGCTGCAGGCAGGGGCTCCCCAAGCGGGCGGGAGCCTGAATCCATTGCGGAAGGTCTGTGCATAAACCCCCTGAGGGAACTGAGCCTGAGAGGTGGCCCTGCCCCGATCTCAGCACCAGAACATAATCTCATACTGAATAGCAGCCCTGCCCCCGCCAAAAGCCCTGAGGCTGGAAGCAGCATTTGAATCTCAGACCACAAACACAGGCTGGGAGGATCAGGAGGTGAGGTGGGGGTGAGGAAAATATTCAGAGGTCAAGTCACTGGCTGGGAAAATGCCCAGAAAAGGGAAAAGAAATAAGACTATAGAAGGTTACTTTCTTGGCGAACAGGCATTTCCTCCCTTCCTTTCTGATGAGGAAGAACAATGCTTACCATCAGGCAAAGACACAGAAATCAAGGCTTCTGTGTCCCAGCCCACCCAATGGGCTCAGGCCATGGAAGAGCTCAAAAAGAATTTTGAAAATCAAGTTAGAGAGGTGGAGGAAAAGCTGGGAAGAGAAATGAGAGACATGAAGTCAAAGCATGAACAGCAGATCAGCTCCCTGCTAAGGGAGACCCAAAAAAATGTTGAAGAAATTAACACCTTGAAAACTAGCCTAACTCAATTGGCAAAAGAGGTTCAAAAAGCCAATGAGGAGAAGAATGCTTTCAAAAGCAGAATTAGCCAAATGGAAAAGGAGATTCAAAAGCTCACTGAAGAAAATAGTTCTTTCAAAATTAGAATGGCACAGATGGAGGCTAATGACCTTATGCAAAACCAAGAAATCACAGAACAAAGAGAGAAGAATGGAAAAATGGAAGATAATGTGAAATATCTCATTGGAAAAACAACAGACCTGGAAAATAGATCCAGGAGAGACAATTTAAAAATTATGGGACTACCTGAAAGCCATGATCAAAAGAAGAGCCTAGACATCATCTTTCATGAAATTATCAAGGAAAACTGCCCTGAGATTCTAGAACCAGAGGGCAAAATAAATATTCAAGGAATCCACAGAACACCGCCTGAAAGAGATCCAAAAAGAGAAACTCCTAGGAACATTGTGGCCAAATTCCAGAGTTCCCAGGTCAAGGAGAAAATACTGCAGGCAGCTAGAAAGAAACAATTCAAGTATTGTGGAAATACAATCAGGATAACACAAGATCTAGCAGCCTCTACATTAAGGGATCGAAGGGCATGGAACAGTATATTCCAGAAGTCAAAGGAACTAGGACTAAAACCAAGAATCACCTACCCAGCAAAACTGACTATAATACTTCAGGGGAAAAAATGGTCTTTCAATGAAATAGAGGATTTTCAAGTATTCTTGATGAAAAGACCAGAGCTGAAAAGAAAATTTGACTTTCAAACACAAGAATGAAGAGAACCATGAAAAGGTGAACAGCAAAGTGAAGTCATAAGGGACTTACTAAAGCTGAACTGTTTACATTCCTACATGGAAAGACAATATTTGTAACTCTTGAAACATTTCAGTATCTGGGTACTGGGTGGGATTACACATGCACCCACGCTCACATACATAGAGACAGAGTACACAGAGTGAATTGAATAGGATGGGATCATATCTTTAAAACAAAATGAAATCAAGCAGTGAGAGAGAAATATATTGGGAGGAGAAAGGGAGAAATTGAATGGGGCAGGTTATCTCTCATAAAAGAGGCAATCAAAAGACTCATTAGTGGAGGGATAAAGAGGGGAGGTGAGAGAAAAACATGAAGTCTACTCTCATCACATTCCACTAAAGAAAAGAATAAAGTGCACACTCATTTTGGTAGGAAAACCTATCTCACAATACAGGAAAGTGGGGGATAAGGGGACAAGCAGGGTGGGGGGGATGATAGAAGGGAGGGCATGAGGAGGAGAGTGCAATTCGAGGTCGACACTCATGGGGAGGGATAGGATCAAAAGAGAATAGAAGTAACGGGGGACAGGATAGGATGGAGGGAAATATAGTTAGTCCTATACAACACAACTATTATGGAAGTCATTTGCAAAACTACACAGATATGGCCTATATTGAATTGCTTGCCTTCCAAAGGGAAGGGGTGGGGAGGGAGGGAGGAAGAGAAGTTGGAACTCAAAGTGTTAGGATCAACTGTCGAGTAATGTTCTTGCCACTAGGAAATAAGAAAAACAGGTAAAGGGGTATAGAAAGCTATCTGCCCCTACAGGACAAAACAGAAGATGGAGACAAGGGCGGTGAGGGATGATAGAAGAGAGAGCAAATTGGTCATAGGGGCAATTAGAATGCTTGGTGTTTGGGGGGGGAGGGGATAAAAGGGGAGAAAATTTGTAACCCAAAATTTTGTGAAAATGAATGTTAAAAGTTAAATAAATAAATTTAAAAAAAAAAAAAAAAGCAATAGCCAACATCATTACTTTCAAGTATTACCCCTACCTGAATAAATCTAATCATCCTCTTGTGAAAACAAAGTTCAAATCAAAGTCAACAAAAGCAAGAATAACTTGACTAAGTTCACTCAATCTGGTGGGGGATGGCAGAAAGGGAGTAGTACATCATTGGTAGTGGAGGGGAGTCTGCTCTACTCCACGGATCCTCCAGGTGTGGCACTAGAACTCATCGTCTCCTTGCAGAAACAGGGGAAAGCACCAGGATCTTCTGCTACAGGGAGGAGATGGGGTACTTTTGGCAGAGGCACACCTTGTTGCTGACCAGATATACCTCCTCTTCACTGGGTAGGACCAGAGCCCATGCTGCCTACTGTGAGCAATGGGACAACAAAAGTCTGTCCAATGATCCTATGCTGGGATAGTGCATGAGACCCTTCTGGTAGAAGCCCAGCCTATTGTATCCTGCTATATGGATTCCTATCCCCCATCAGGTGAAAGAGGTTCTTGGGGCTTGGGTTGGTTGTACAGAGGTGTTTGATGGTCAACATCTCAACTACATGATTTAGGGGCAGGAAAACAGACCCATGCCTTTACTTGGTCCTGGGCACCTAGCTCTAGGGTTTAAAAACTGGGGGACTTTTGTTACCTTTGGGAAGGCAGCCTGGTCCTCAGTTTCCTCAGCTGTAAAATGAAGATGTTAACTAGATGACCTTGAAAGTGATTAAGTAATGAGGTCAGAAATCAGATTTGAAGGTTAAAGAAATAAGTGAGAAGAGAGGAAGTGGAGACAATGAATGTGGATAGCTTTTTTTTCTAGGCATTTGGCTATGAAAGGAAGAAGAGATAAAGAATGATAGCTTAAAAGTGAAGACATTTTTTAAAGGGGTTGAGGGGAAGAAATCTGGTTGTCTTTGTAGGCAACAGAAAAAGAATCATTAAATGGAAAGAGATTGAAGACAAAAATGCAACAGATCCTTCCTTCATGGAGCTTATATGTTACTGTTCTGGCACTCCTTAACACCCATGAGTGATACTTCCTAAGAATTTAAGGGAATTTAATTAGTCCAAGAAATTAGACAGTATTTCTGGGTGGACAAAAATATCTTGATATATTTAGTGATCAACCTTCTAGTTGCAAAGTTAATGTGTGAACACTTCCCCATCACCCAAACAGAGCTTTGCCCAAAGCACAAAACAGCACCTGGAACAACCCGGGAAAGGGACATTTATCATTAATATCAAATAGGGTAGGAGAGTTGTGAAAGGTCAGGAAAAACCAATTTTAACAGGTGGTTTGTTTGTTTAAGAAGTACTAGAATGATCCCAAAGGTTACTGTGACCAAAACAAAGAAAGCTGATCATGTCCGTTCAGTCTTTGGTGACGTCTTTAAGGCGGATGTTGTGGCTTTGTAGCTGTGTCCTTTGGACAGCTACACATTTGTCATCATTCTTATTCTCTCCATGTCTCAGATGTGGAGGCAAGGGTTGGGTATATGTACATGTATGTGTACACACACATACATATATATAATATATACATACATAATACATACCTATAGAAGAAAACAATTTTTTTCAATAGAATATAAGCTACTTTGAGGACAGAGGCTGTTTTCATGTTTGTTTTTGTATCTCTACAGTCTAGTACAATTGTATCTATTGATCTATCCGTCTAGCTATCTCAGAGTCATAAGATGTAGAAGGGACTTCAGAGGCCATATAGTTCAACCCCCATAAGTGAGGAAACAGGTCTAAGGAGGTCAAATGGCTTCCTCAATGTCACAAAGATAAAATGCATAGGAGGCAGGTATTTGAACATGGATTTCCTGTTCTTTCCATGCTGCTTTCTTTAGCTATCTTGCTGAATGTTCCCGACAATTAAAATGCATATTTTTTAAGTGGAAAAACATCAGTTGCTCATGGGTAGGCCAAGCTAATACAATAAAAATGACAATTCTGCCTAAATTAATTTACTTATTTAGTGCCATACCAATTAAACTATCAGATAATTATTTTCTAGAGCTGGATAAAATAATATCAAAATTCATCTGGAAGAACAAAAGGTCCAGAATATAAAAGGGACTAATAAAAAGAAATGCTAGAGAAGGTGTCCTAGCGCTACCAGATCTCAAATTGTATTATAAAGCAGCAAGTATCAAAACCACTTGGTACTGCCTAAGAAACAGAAGGGTAGACAAGTGGAATAGGCTAGGTACTCAAGAAACAGTAGACAATGAATATAGCAATCTACTGTTTGATAAACCCAAGGACCCCAGCTCCTGGGATAAGAACTCACTATTCAACAAAATTTGCTGGGAAAACTGGATAACAGTGTGGCAGAAACTAGGCATAGACCCACATCTGATGCCATACACAAGAATAAAGTCCAAATGGATACACAATCTAGATATAAAGATTGATATCATGGACAAACTGGAAGAGCAAGGAATAGTGTATTTATCAGATTCATCGAGAAGGGAATAATTTTTGACTAAAGAAGAGAGGAAAGCATTATGAAATGCAAGATGGATAATTCTGATTACATTAAACTGAAAAGTTTTTGCACAACCAAACCCAATGCAACCAAAATTTGGAGGGAGGTAGTAAATTGGGAAAGAATTTTTACAGCTAATCTTGGGGATAGAGGCCTCATTTCTAGAACATATAGAGAAATGAGTCAAATGTATAAGAATACAAGACATTCCCCAGTTGATAAATGGTCAAACGATATGATCAGGCAATTCTCAGAGGAAGAAATTAAAGATATCTATAATCATAAGAAAAAATGCTCTAAATCACCTTTGATTAGAGAGATGCAAATGAAAACAACTCTGAGGTACCACATCACACCTATTAGATTGACAAATATGACAACAGGAAAATGATAAATGTTGGAGAGGATGTGAGAGAGTTGGAACACTAATTCATTGTTGGTGGAGCTATGAGCTCATCCAACCATTCTGGAGAACGGTTTGGAACTATGCCCAAAGGGCTACAAAAATGTGCATACCTTTTGACCCAGCAATATCGCTTCTAGGACTGTATCCCCAAGAGATCATAAAAATGGGAAAGGGTCCCACATGTACAAAAATATTTATAGCAGCACTCTTTGTGGTGGCCAAAAATTGGAAATCAAGGGGATGCCCATCAACTGGGGAATGACTGAATAAATTATGGTATATGAATGTAATGGAGTACTATTGCACCATAAGAAATGATGAACAAGAAGACTTCAGAGAGCCCTGGAAGGACTTATATGATCTGATGCTGAGCAAAAAGAGCAGAACCAGAACTTTGGGCACAGCAACTATCACACTGTGTGAGAGTTTTTTCTGGTAGACTTGGAACTTGTAACAACACAAGAACTTAAAAAAAAAATTCCCAGTGGTCTTCTAAGGCAAAATGCCTTTCACAGTCAGAGAAAGAACTACGGAATTCATTCACAGAATGTAGCAGATCATTTGTGTGTGTGTGTGTGTGTGTGTGTGTGTGTGTGTATTATGTTTTGATTTGTTATATGATTTTTTCCATTTATTTTAGTTCCTCTACACAGCATGACTATAGTGGAAATGTATTCAATAGGAAAGTATGTGTAAATCCTATATAGAATTGTATGCCATCTTAGGGAGGGAGGGGGGTAATAGGGGGTAAGTAGGGAGGAAAAGAATCTAAGTTTTATGGTAGTGATTGTAGAACATTAAAAATAAAAAATAAATAAAAAGAAAAAAGAAAAATGTATATTTTAATCTAGATTTTTAAAATTAATATGTGCTCTTTCCCTACTCCCTCTAATGTAATTAGCTTATTCACGATACTGCAGTGGAAGCACATCCTTTACCTTTGCCAGCAGAATACTACCACTGATCATTGTACTAGACCAGCATTTTGTTTGTTCTCCATGTTGTCATTGTCTTGGCATCATGTTGTTGTTTTGCTTTTCTTTCGTGTAAGTTTTATTATAGTTGTCATTATAAATTCATGCTATCCAACTTTAGATGCCCTCACTGCATCAAGGCAGTCCGTGATTAATACCCTAACTCACTCCTCACAGAAACTATTTCAATATTTCTCTTTCCTCCTCAAAGCTATCAGACTTTCCTTTCCCATCTCTGCTCAGCTGAGAACCTCAATTGTTTTTAATGAGACAGTTGATGCCATTTTATGTGAGTTCTCTCTTCTAGTGTACTCTTTGTCTCAAAATTCCTTGACATAATCATAGCTATAAACCTAAGTGTTCCCTCACCCTTAAAAAACAAAAACAAAACTTGTCTCAGCCTACCCTCAGACTACCATCCTTTATCCCTCTTCCTTTTTTCAGTCAGACTCCTTGTAAGAACTGTCACACTTAATGCCTCCACCTTCTTTGCTTTCACTTTTCAACTCTTTGCAATCTTCTTCTCAATCCTCATCCTTCTCAATTGATGGATTGGTTTTGACACTGTTGACCACTCTCTCCTCCTGAATATTCTCCTCTCTGGGAACCCTGATAATACTCTTTCTGATATACTGCCTACTGATTCACTGACCACTCCTTAATCATGGAGTTCATATCATACCTCTTAATTGTGGGTACTTCTCAAAGTTCTTCCCTAGCTCCTCTTCTCTTTCTCTCCCTATGTTCTCAGTCACCTTATCAGCTCCCATGGGTATAAGGATCATCTCTATGAAAGCAACTGATATATCTATCTAGCCTAAGTCTCTTTTTTTAAAATTTTATTTTATTTTAGGCTCAAATGTCAGAACACAAATACAGAATAGAAAGAAGAACCAAACTTAAATATTGGAACTTTAATACAAAGTTAAAGAGAAAAAACAAGCATGTTGCGTGCATAGCAGAACATAAGAGAAGATTCAAATTATGTAACAATAAGTTTTCATTTCAAGAAAGCCTGTATGATAAACAATACTTGTATTGAAAGTTGTCTATCTTTTCTTTGCTTCCTTGTGAGTTCTTTTGTTCTCTGATGTGCACTTTTTTACTTTGTTCTTTTTTCCCTTCCCCCCAGTCCCTAGAAGTCTACAGTAAAGTTTAGATATGTTTCTCTATATCTATAGATATATTCATACACATATACATATATAGACATCTACTTTCCCAAATATATCTACTCCTGATCTCTGCCTTTTATATTTGAGCATATGTCTTTGTTTCCTATCCTTCATGCCTCCTTTATTTAACTTCTACCCACTACCTTGCCCTCCTTTTACTTGCCTACCCCCCTCCAAGGATCCCTCCCCTATCCTCCCATTCCTATAAATCTAAACACCCTTCTAAACCCCCCTTTTACTTATTCCCTCCCCCTCCCCTCTAAAGATCCCTCCCTTGTCCTCTCACCATCCCTATGCCTCTGCCATTTTATTTCTTCTGAATTTAGAAGATTTTTATACTCTTCTTATTGTTTGTATTGTGTCTTCATATTGTTCCTTCTTAAACTCATTCCCAGTACGAGAACTACCAGCCCTCCTCCCCCATCTAATTCCTCTGTATCAATTCTTCCTCTTGCACCTCATTTATATAAAATAACTACTCCTTTTAGTTGTTCCTAAATGGTTTTACTTCTTAAATTCATATCCTACTCAGATTTTCCCCAATCTTACTTATGAGTTACCCAATTATTAATAAGAATCATAGACATACATTTTACATTTTTATATATAAAAAGTAAAAAGTAAACAGTCTATCCTGATAAATCTCTTATAATCAGTCTTTCGTATGTACCTTATATTTCTCTTGGTTCTTGTATGTTAAATTTTCTATTAAGTTCAAAAATTTTTTTAACAAAGTCTTGAAAGTCTGAGAGTTTATTAGACAAAAAAAAAAAATCCTTTTTTTTCATTCCCAATACTTAACTTTGCAGGATAAACATTTTTAGCTAGAGCCCCAGTTTCTTTGCTCTTCAATATATTATGTCCCAAGACTTGCAATTCTTTAATGTCTCTGCTGCTAGGTCTTGTGTGAGTCTAATTGTGGCACCATCATATTTAAATTGTTTTAATCTTGATGCTTTTAATATTTTATCCTTGAGCTGGGGGTTTTAGAATTTGACTATGATATTCCTAAGAATTTTACTCATATTTTACTATGGAATTTGACTATGATATTCCCAAGAATTTTACTCTTTTAAGTGGTGATTGATGGATTTTTTTCTATTTCTACTTTCTCCCCTTATTCTAATGCTTCAGGACAATTTTCTTTAATTATTTCTTGTATTATTGTATCAAGATGCTTTTTTAAATCATAACTTTCAGTTAGCCCAGTTATTTTAATATTTTCTCTTCTTGATCTATTCTCCAAAATTGTTGTTTTTCTTATAAGATGTTTCACTTTCTCTTCTATTTTTTCATATCTTGGTTAATTATTTCTTGATCTCTTATAATTTCCCTGGCTTCACTATGCCCAATTCTAATTTTTAAAGTGTTATTTTCTTCCTTCAGATTATGGATTTCATTTTCTAATTGGTTGACTTCCCTTTTATAACCTTGTTTTCCTTGGATTGTTCTTATTTTTTTCTTTATTTTTTTCTCCATCTCTATCATTTAGTTTTTAAACTTTTTAAAGATCTTCTAAGAATTCTTTTTGGGCAGGTGACCATTTGATGTTGCTCTTTAGGGGTTTCTTTATTGCAATATTTTCCTCTGAAGATGATCCCTGATCATCTCTATTCCCATAATAGCTTTCTTTGGTTGGATTCTTTCTGCTTTGCCTGTGCATTTTTTGTGGTAATAGCTTAATTTTTCTAATCACCTCTAGCCCTGGGTTAGGGGAAATGGTGCCTCTTGCCCCAGATCTTCAGTTCTCCCCTCCTGCCTGGAACCAAAGCCAAACCTCTTACCTCCTATAAGTGCCTGCAGCCAGTGACTTTCTGCCCCACTGCTTCTGCACTCACAGGGCATGTGCTGGTTCCTTCTTGCCCTGCCTCTCTTCACAGCACAGCTGGGTCTGGTGTTCCTTATCAGATGAGGTTTCCTCAATGTTCCTGGGCTCAAATGCCCAACTCCCCCTACTATCTTTTGATAAAAGTTCCTGTTTCTTGGGGCCTCTCAAACCAACTAACTCTAGGACTTGTTGCTTATTAAAACAGGCCCTAGCCTTGAGGTGTTTACTCTTCGTAGGGACCAAACTTGTCCCGGGATTTTTCTTCCGATCTTCTTAAATTACCTCAGGAAGATCCCATTGTGCTCCTATTCTTACTTATCTCCATCCACACTTTGTTCACCCTAAGGTGTTATTTTAACTCTATTGTGGAGGAAAATATTGATAGCTTGGCATTTTCTGACTTCTTATGTGTCTCGCTGAGCTTCAGTTCTGCATCACCAGTTGTCTATCAGACATTTCAAACTGAATATCTTAGAGACATCTTAAACTCAACTTATTCAAAACTGAACTTTGTTGTTCCCCCCAAACCCTCCATTATTCTAAATATCCCCAATTTTGTCAAAAGTACCACCATCTATTCAGTCTACCAGGTTCATAACCTCAGTATTATCCTGGACTCCTCATTCTCCCTCATCCCAAATCTTGCTTTTTTGACCTCTACAACCTCTCCCCTGTTCCATTCATTGTATTTTATCCTCAGTGCCCAGCACAGTGTCTAAAACAGAAAAAGTACTTAAGAAATGCTTATTAATTGACCAATTAATTGATTTATCTCTAGACAGAAAATGGTCCAAATTCTGCATGATTTTTTTGGATAGCACATCATCATGGTTTTAATTAATCAAGTAAATTTGCTTCTGTACATACCTTAAAAGGAATGTGTATTTAGAAAGTCAAAAGAAGCAGAAGTTTTGTGAAAATAAAAGTAAGCAAAGTTGTCAAGTAATTTCTCAAACTTTTCCACCTGACGTTAGGTGAGTCAGATTTCTCTGAGCCTCAGTTTCCTCATCTGTAAAATGTGGTGAGAAGAGCATTTGTACCAGGTCAGTGGTTCCCATTTAGTGGGTTTGCAATGATAGTTCAAGGGATTTGTGCTAAAAATTCTATATTGGCACCTCATGTAGTAAATGGCAGCTAAGTGGCACAGTAGATGGAGTGCTAGACCTGGAGTCAAGAAGACTCACCTCTGTGAGTATAAATCTGGCTTCAGACACTTACCATCTGTGTGACCCTGGGCAAGTCACTTAACCCTATCTGCATCAGCTGCTCATCTATAAAATGAGCTAGAAATGGAAATGGCAAACTGCTTCAGTATCTTTGTAAAAAAAAAAACCCAAATAGGGTCACGAAATGTCTGACACGAGTGAAATGATTGGACAACAAATAAGTAGTAAATAATTGCCCAGCTGTGTTACAAATGTGTATCTTCTCATGACAACAAGCATGTGTATGTTTGAAGCATTATAGGTTTGCTTTTGCAGTGACATGAAATCATCTTGATCATATAAAAATAATTTTGGTGTTTGTGCAACACTTAAATAAAACTATGGCTGCGTCTGACTCCAAGCACAACTTGTTCTTACAGTTTCTCAACCTGTAGAAATAAGCCTTATGTTGCCACCTGTTGCATTATTAAGGATATTTTTCAATTTAAACTTATCATTTACTTATGTTACTACTCTTCTGCCTGGCAGATCTTCAAATGAACTTGTTGACGACACAGGTCACACATTCAGTAGTGCTTCTGTGAAAGAGTATTTGATGTTCCAGTGGTAGAAGAGAGGAAATTCTGAAGAGATTGCTTTCTCACAAGGACTAGTTTATTTATAAATATTGTTTAAAAATGAAGCAACATATAAAATTGAAGTACATTTATCATTTAATACAGTGCTTGTCATTAGTCAGGAGAACAGTAAATATTTTACAAAGTAATAAGTTATTCAATTTCATCAATGGGTTAGGTGGCTAAAAATTTAAAAATTAATTTCCATTTCTCAGTAGGCAAGCTTAATAAAATTGTCTATTTCTCACCTAAGCACTCATTTGGGTGAGCAAGCATTTTCACTTTATCCTTATTTCAAATAAAAATACAAAAAGAAACTCAATGCAGGACCAGATTTAAGACTGTTTGATGTTGAGTCAAATATTTTGAATATTTGCAAATAAAAAAAGTCCAATATGGAAAATAAATTTGTATGTGATTAGCCTACTATTTTAAACAACTTCCAAATAGTAACATATTTCATTAAAATGTTATTAATATTCAACAAAATTTGTAAATTAGATTTAATACAAAGTCTTAAAGATAATAGCAAGCATGTGAGGTTTTTCTGGATTGCTTCTTTTAATCTTAGAGAATGTCCCACGTAACAAATTCAAAATTATTTTGTAATCATAATTTTACTGAGTTTTCATAAGTATGAGTAGAATAAAATTAAGTTAGACACGATTATTGCTAAGGTCCCTTACAATTCTAAAATCCCTTGAGTATAAGAGCAAACTATTCTAAAGGTCAAGGAGGTGGTCATCTGCTATGCTTCCCTCCCTCCTCAGCCCTTGTGTAAAAAATGACAAAAATAATCTGACCCATGGATCCCAAGAATAGAAGTCAAATGACATGATTTTTGTTTCCTGTTTTTTTTTTGTACATTAAGCAATTACTCACTGAACACTTTTTGCAGGCCCTATGCTAGGGACTGAAAGGAGTGAAAAATAGTCCTGTCTTTATGCTCACAATCTATTCAATTAAGAAATGATCTGAATAAATACATGATTGTTTAAATGAGTAACAAATAAATGGTAGATAGGAGTTTGGAGAAGAGGGAAAACCCTGTGGGCTAAAATGCTTGGGGGGGAAGGGAGTGGAGATTTGAGTTGGATCTTGAAGTTTGAGGTAGATTTGGAAATACAGGGGTGAACTGGAGGAACATTTCGCAAGGAGTCAGGAATGAATGTAATATGTATGCACCTGTGAAAAGACTGGCCTGGATGAAAGAGAAAGTAATTTTTAAGGCTAACTCTGTGACCCCGTTTGGGATTTTCTTGGCAAAGATACTGGAATAGTTTGCCATTTCCTTGTCCAGCTCATTTTATAGACAAGGAAATTGAGGTAAACAAGATTAGATGACCTACCCAAGGTCACATGAGGCCATATTTGAACTCAGGAAGATAAAGTCTTCCTGGCTTGAAGCCCAGCTCTCTATTCACTCTACCACCTAAGATCTCTCCTCACTGTACGACCTCGCTGCCCTATTTTATATTAGTTATAAGTCAATAGTCTGGCCTTGGGTCATCTCAACTGTTGCAATGTAAAACAGAGCAGAAATTTGTCACAATGCCATCTCTTCTCCAGTCAAGCCGCCTTCACAGTATTCTTCCTGGAAACATTTTTTTATTTCCTGTAGACAAGTGTCAGACAATACAGGAAAAACATTCATCTTTATGTGTAAAAGAAATGTAACTGGTCAACAGCGTGGCGATTACTCTGTTCAAAGTAGATTGTTTGTGTAAACTTTATATTTCTGATAACAAGAATTAAGTAGCACTGAAGCTTATTTATAGGGTGAATTAATATCCTCTTCATTTTTATATTAATGTTCAGTTGTCACTTCTAGATTGATAGATTAGATAGAAGAGATTTGGGGGTTTTTTGGTTTTTATTTTGGAATAAGAACTATGTCTTTAGTATTGTCTAAGAACAATTAATCCAGGGTCGTTAATCACCCTGGAGAAGGATGACATTGTAACAAATTCATTCTAAATTGTGGAATGAAGTCACTGAAATAAGCTTCAAGCCAAACTCTGGGCTCTAACACAGAATGAATCAGAAGCTTTTAATTCAATTAAACATTTATTAATTGCTTATTTTTGTGCAAAGCACTTTAAGATGTAATGTAATCCTGTACTTACTACATGGGGTAGCTCACACAACATTTTTCTTTTAATCCCCTCCATCTGTACAGAATTATTTATTTTTCTGAATGTGAATCCTGACACTGCATCTTCTTTCCTGTGTGACCTCAGGTAAGCCACTTCTTTTCTCTGGCCCCATTCTCTCTTCTATAAAATGAGAGGATTGGACTAAATGGCCTCTAAGAACATTTTCCAAGTCTAAATCTTCTGGTCCTAGCAGCCCTTCAAATTGCATCGTTTCATAACATAACCTTTGAGGAAATGTGTAATTATGTTCATTATACATTGGCTGGGCATATAAAGAAGGCATTTTACTTTCTCCTTCAGTTTTTAATAATAATAAGCAGACAGTCATAGTCCTGTTTCCTTGTTTACATACGTTGATAACAACAGTACCTGACTGAGAGGCGATCACGTCAGTGTACCCCATAAAACAGGAAGTTGGACTCTCTTTGCTTATTTCTATATATCAGAACTATGACAAGGAGTACACGAAATATTTACAGAAACAGATACTTGCATTTTGTGTTCAGATAGGGTTTCCTTCTTTTATGGTGCCATTTGCTGTTACGCAGACCATGAAGGTCATCGTCTGCTTCCCATAGTGACTTGGATTTAACATTACCCAGGGTGTAGCACTGTATTGCATTTAGTAAATGTTTGTTCAATGTCAATTGCTGCCAATAAAGGTACTGTGATATATGTATGCCAGAAGATATATGTTGGAATGTTACTGTTTGTAACCAACTTGGGGTCTTCTGAGTTTCTTTAGAAGTCAATTAAATCTAACCGAATTTTACTTTTTCATTTATAAAAACATTTGCATTGATATGTTTAATTTAATATCATTTCTGGATATACTAGAAGTGTTCTGGTAAATGTTTAACAACTACCTCTCTAAATAAAAAATAGTGTGCAGAACATACTTTTAAGTTTAATATGAACTACTAACATCTTCTCCATCACTTCCTTAAAGTTTAGACAATCAATACAACAATAAATCAAGCTCTTATTTGTAGTGTTTACCAAGTTCTGAGGTATAAATGCTTACACTGAAAACTTAACAATTAGCTCTTGAAAACAAAGGACAAACACAACCTGTGAGTAGTCTGAGCTGCCTCAGTAGGGACCCAGGCAGTTTGGTAACTCAGTTTGTCCTTTCCCTTTCCCTCTCCCTCTCCTCCTCCTCTCCAAAGCAAGGTAAATTTTGATGACTGGAAGCTGTCCAGTTAACTTGGGGTTTACTGGTTGCAAGTACAAGGGAAAGAAATGTTTAAAAAAATGAAAAAAGGAGCCAATAAATGGTGAAAAGGGGAAGATTGTTAGGGCAGAAGGGAAAAGGAAGGGACCAAGGGCACATATAGAAGGGATGACCTTAGCAAGGAAAAGGGAGGGGATGGTGTCAAGGGGTTTTGAGGTGTGAGAGGGAGAAAAAAAAGAAGAAAAAGAAGAAGTTTGTGAAGATAGCCTCTATTTTCTTGGTATATAGTAGAGGAAAGAAGTGATATAGGAGGCTTGAGGAAAGATGAGAAGATTTAGAATAGACCTTGTGAAAAGTATGAAAGAGCGCCAACTAGGAGAGAATGAAAGAAATATCACAAAGCGGTGAAGATCTAGTTGAGGAAATATATTTGTAATAGGTACGGGACTTGCTTCTAGAGCATTCAGTAGTATTTGTGTAGGAACAAAGAGGACATTGTAGGGGGATCCCAGAGTTGCAAGATTTGAGCAGCAGTAGGACAGGGGGCCAAGAGTTTGACTGTAGAGGACAGACAATATATAACTGAGCTGGCTAGCTATCAGGGTCAAGATTTCAAAGGCCCTCAGGAAGGCCTGAGCAGTACTAATGGGCTAGGAGCTGAGAAAGCTGTAGAGTGACTGTGGTTGCAGTGGGGGAATGAAAATTAGGTTTAGGAGAAAGGAAGCATAGGAAAAATAAGGAAGGATAGTAAATTATGGATAGATGGAGGAATTTCAGAGGTCTGGATTATGGAAGTAGTATAATTATGGATGATGGAGAGAGCAAGGCATGGAATAGTGGAATAAGCATTAATTTTAGAGTTAAGGACAGGTTCAAGTCCTGATTTTGTCACTTACCACATGTGTGATATTGGGAAAATCCCTTAACCTCTCAGGGCCTCAATTTCCTCATCTGTAAAATGAGTGGGTTATACTAGATTATCTTTAATATTTCTTCTAATAGGTAGTCTGTAAATATGATCATCATTTCTTTAGTGGTTTAGATGTAGTAAAGGTGAAGGTGATAAAGGATGAGAAGATATAATGGGTAGTCCTCCCCTTTATATGGAGATTGGTTTCTCTACCTCTTCTCCCTAGACTGGCTTCCCATCCCTACTACCCCTCCCTGCTTTTTAATAGAGACCATGTGGTCCTAGAATCACTCTGACCAGGCTCCTGTGATCAACTTCTCAAAGGCCAAGAACTCCATTCAGTTTCCCATCATAAAGTCTTCACACAAGACTGAACTTCCTGCTCAAATCCATTCTCTCTGATAGAAACACCTCAAAATACTTAACTCCCAATTCACTGACAAACCTGAGATAACACTTAAAGGCTAATAAACTATAAATGATTCTAGTCATCTACCAGCATTGAGACCTATGAGTGACCCTCCAATACATTTACCTCTGATGAAGTGCTGCTTAGGAGACTCCAGGTTTCACAATTAAACATAAAACACCTTAAAACATAATATAAATATCAAATATTCCCCATACAAATAAGGACATCACAATGAACTTGAGATCCTTTCAATTCATTAGGTTTTAACCAACTGTAAAGAGAGCATTAGGAGCCTGAGGAGAGTAGGAAGATGGCAATACAGTTATCCCTTCCACATTACGAGGTGTGATGTTAACGGGATATAAGATCTTCCCTGCCTCACATGGAGCCCTGGTGCAGAGCCAATTAGGCTCTGGGACACAGGGATTCCCACACCTTCCCAATTAAGTGCTGATTTCCAAGCTTCTCTATGCCAATCAAATGGCTAGTCTTTGATTGGAAACAGTATATATTATATTGCTTGGAAGGAAAGGTGTGGGTGAAAAGAGAAACAGGCAGACAGAGAGAGAGAGAGAGGAGAGAGAGAGACAGAGACAGAGACAGAGAGAGAGAAAGAGACAGAGAGAGAAGCAGACAGAGAGAGAAAGAAGAACTTGTCTAGGGGAACTTGCTTTCAATGTCAGCGTTCCCTGCATTGGTGATGAGTAAGGTACTTTTTTGCCTTCTGGTGTCCTAATAACAATGTTCCAAATAAATATTTTGGTTTTGTCTTGGAGGAGGAGAATTTATTATATTTTGCGAATAAACTCTGGGAATATGTATGCATATTCATAGCATCTGCACACTGGCATTATAAGAGGTTAGAGGCATGGCATCCAGTGATCTGGAAAATCAGTGCAAATTTTTTTGATCCTCCCTTCCTACCCCAGAAGAAGTCTGAATTACTATGGTATTAAAAGAAAAATTATGCAATTATACAAGAACATATATTTATATTATGCATTACATATTTTATATAATTACTTTATATAATTTATTATAATATACACAATATATTATATAACTTATAAATTTTATACAATATATTATACATTTTATATACATATTACATAATTTATATTATACATTTCTGAGTTTTTGAAATGTTTTCCATGTCATTTGCTGGTCTTTGTGTGTTGTCTGGGGCTGCCACAAAACTCCCAAAACATTCCCATTTAAATTTTTTATGTTAACCTGCAAGATACTGAAACCGCAGTGGGGAAAGGTCTCAATGTGGAAGGGATAAGTGTTACGTGGGGACAGAGGATAAAAGATCGCAGAATGGGGAGGTAATAACCAGGGATGGAGAATGGGAGCACAGATTGGGGGAGAAGCTTCATCCACTTCGTAATTTTGTTTAGAGCTGGCTTATACTATGATCAATGAATATCTTTAGGTACACGTATATCTAAAATGTTGATATTTCTACAAGGACAGTTGTTGCACAAAGAGAGAAACTATATTTTTTTTAAAAAATACATGAGAGAAAGACAAAGTGAAGAGAGAAAAAGCAGGGAGACAGAAAGAGAAGTATGAGAATAAGGGGAAAGCAAGGCCCAGAGGTGACACAAAGAGAACAGAAGGCAAAGAATGAAGAAGGGGAGAAAAAGAGATCTAAGACAAGATGGGGAAAGAGGAGTTCCTTTTATCCAAAACTCAACAAGAATATAAAGTGAAAGGATTCCATTTTTATAAAAATTACAAAAGCTTCACAGAGAGACTTGGGAACTTGTTAGCCCGTTGTATTTGTATATGAGGGACTTATGAAAAACAGAAGTACCATGATTTTCACCACAGCTTTTCATTAATTTTATCATTTTTCTTCATTTGAACCCAATCTGATTTCATTAGCTATTCCTAATTTATTTTAGGGATGAAAAGTCAATACCAATTTGCATGGAAAATGACATATACTGAAATGGATCTATGATCGACCTCTCTCCTCTCCAGATCACAACCCATAAATGCTTGCCTGGCTTGTCCAACTCTTGTTCAGGCTCTCCCATGGACTTGCCCACAACGTACTGGGAGTTTTTCTCGATTTCTCCTGACTATCTCAAGGACACCAGTGGAGCCTGTAACTGGTCCGTTGGGCGCCCTTTACTTTCACCATGTGGCCAATCCATCTTCTTTTTCAATCATTTTTCTATGATTCCTTCGATTCCTTTACTCCAGGTCCTCTTGATAACTCCTTATTTGTCATATGTTACAGTCATGCTCACACTCAATAAAAGTTTCTCTATTGCTTTCTGGGTGACAATCTTTTTAACTCTTCCAAAATTAAAGAGTTCTCATAATAATGCAACAACATAGGTACAATATTATATTAAGATAGGCCTTTGCCTCAGGGAGAAGTTTAGAGTTATTTAAGTTTAGAATCATTTGTCAAAGTGAAGCATGAGAAGTGGCTGAAACAATAGGTGTAATTTTTGCATATTAAAAATGAGTTTAATAAGTAAATGAGGTCAAAGGCTTGTAGACTATGCAGAAGCCTCATTCCTGCATTATCATGAAAACAGCACTACAAATGCTAGTGTCTAGTCCTTCACAAGTCCTCTTACCTTTCCCCTCTTTACCTGTTCCCCATACCTGGAATTCTCTCCCTTCTCCTCTCTGCCTCTTGGCTTCAAGTCCCAAGTAAAATTTCATTTTCTACAGGAAGTCTTTCCCAATCTCTCTTAATTCTAGTGCCTTCTTTCTGTTAATTATTTCCTCTTTATCTTATATGTAGTCAGGATCCAAAAAATATCTTGATAGGCTAGAGAACTGAACCACATCAAAGAGGATGAAATCTCATAGGGATAAATGAGAAGGAAGAGGAGAAAAAGGAGGAGAAAGAAAGGAAGGAAGAAGAGAAAGAGGGTGAGGAGGAAAAGAATTCCTGAGTTATAAGATGGAAAAAAATATGTCCAGGCAGAAGACTGTCTGGGAGTTTCAGTAGAGGCCAAGTTCGAGTTCAACATGAATCAGCAGTGTGATGTGGTAGCCAGGAATGCTCATGTGACCTCAGTCTGCATTTAGACAGACACATCAGAGGGGACAGGGTTTTCAAGCTTTCTGCCCTTCTCAGACCACGCTGGAAGCAAGGTCTTCAGGTCTGGTGCCAGTGTAGAAAGGATGTGGGTAAGTTAGAGATGGCTAAAAATACGGCAAGCACAGTGAAGAGGCTTGAATCCATGGCATATGAGGGTTAGTTGAAAGGAGTGAAAATGTTTTGCTTGGAAAAGAGAAGAGAAGGGTGGAGGAAACAAGTATTTATAAAACATTTACTACATGCCAGACTCTGTGCTAAGGGATTTACAAATATTATCTCATTTGATCCTTAGGACAACCCTAGGAGGTAAGCTTTTTACAGTTTTATAGTCGAAGAAACTGTGGCTGACAGATGTTAAGTGACTTGCCCAGGGTGACATAGTGAGGATGTGTCTGAGGCCAGTTTTGAACTCAAGATCTAAATCTGTAAAATGCTTCCTGATTGTGACTCCAGTAGCTAGAGTAGCAGTTCTGCCACCTCTCTGCTAGATTATCTCTTCCTGAGAGGGATCATAGATCTAGGGTTAGAAGGGACTTTAGAAGCCATCTAGTCCAACCCTGATTTAACAGATGAGGCAACTGAGGCCCAGAGAGATGAAGTGATTTGCCCAAGCCCACACAGAAGTGAACACCAGAGGCAGCATTTGAACTCAAGTGCTCTGACTGTACAGTCAATTCTCTCTCTTTCTATTGTACCACAATGCTTTTATGGGAACATTTCATGGACAAAATGTCATTTCAGCTGAGTCTTGAAAGATAAGTTTCAATAAGCAGGGATGTGAAGGAGGCTATTTGTGGAATAGGGAATGACCTGAATGGGAAAAATAGGACATAACCAGTGTATGAGAATTCATCCAGTTTGGACACTCCAGCATAAAGTACATAGAGAGATGTGTAAGATAAGGCTGGAAAGGTAAGGTGCAGCCAGACAAAGAAGACTTTTAAGTAAAGGAGTTTGAACTCCTAGTACATAAAGAAGATTCATTTGTCAGCAGCAGTTAGTCTTGAGCAGCACCTGAGATCTTACCAAGAACTGGTGGAGGGCCTGATCAGTGAAGCTGCCACCTGCCCTCCCAATTTGGGAGGTGTCTCTCACAGATGCAGACAGCCACATGTCCCTTAGACTCTGCCCTGTCTCTAGTTGCCTAAAATTTGATCTCTGCAGTTGCGTACTACTCACATGACTTTTTAGCAATTTCACAGTCTGGTTCCATAATAATTCAATCTAGCCTGTTTTTCCTGCTAATCCCTGGGGAAATTAGCTTGTCCTGGATTATTCTCTTCTGGAGGGATGAATAATGATCCTATAAGAAAACCAGGACACTGAGCACAGTGCTAGCCCAGCAAAGATGCTTAATAATTGCTTATTGACTGACACCAAGATCTACATATCCTAGCTATTTCTACATCTAGACAGATGTAGAAGTATCCTAATGAGTACTACAAGGGAGAGTAGAGTAGATCAAAGGAAAAATAAATGTACAGAATTAACTTGATGCAATTAATACATGTTGAATAACAGAGGAGGTGATATTATTGTGAATATGATATAAAGAGGAAAATTATATTATCTATCCATCCATCCATCCATCCATCCATCCATCCATCCATCTATCTATCCATCATCTATCTATCTATCCCCAATCCCAAAATCCATTAGTATGGAACTCTATCCTAAATGGTAGAGATGAATGTTCTGCCCTGCCTAAGGGGCTGGGTGGAATGACAAAACTGGGAGAGAGGAGAGCTCTCCAGTCTTCTTCAAGTTCTTTTTAAGCTTTGAGTCTTTTTCAAGCTTTCTTTGAGTCACTGAGTCTCCTGGGACTTTAGGTACTTCTGCCTTCCAACTTTGAGAAGGAAGATGAATAAGATCAATTCTTGTTAATGTTGCTGAAGGAAAAGACTGAGACGCAGCTCACATAAAGAGGACCTGGTGGTCTCTTTCATGTCCCTATCCTCAACCTATTACATTAGAGATATCAGGGAATTTCCTCTTGGGTAAGATTTAAGACATACACTCTCTCTCTTTCTTTCTCTCTCTCTCTCTCTCTCTCTCTCTCTCTCTCTCTCTCTCTCTCTCTCTCTCTCTCTCTCAGTTGAGTTATCTTGCTTCCAATGGGGAGAGTTCCTTCACTCTGCATTGTTTGGTATGTATTTTCCTGTGTACACTTCCTCTGTATTCTCTTTTGTTATTTGGATAAACGGGTTTCTTTGCCATTCACTATGTATATTCATTGTGGAACTGATGTTTGGTATGAAAGAGATCAAGCCTTGGATACATAGCTTGGAGTCCCCCTTTTCCCCAATTTTGAAACAGTGATCAGAAGTTAGCTTGAACCTGATCACATCCCCTAGACCAAAAATATTTAAGCAAGCAGATAAATATAATTCTAGCCTGGTACTCCCTCTCTCTGAGGAGAGCAGAGTGGCCTCTGGCCCCAAACTCCTGCTTTCCTTCCTAGCAGGAAATAAAGACTCTTTTGGAGACATGTGGAGGGAAAAGATGCCAATTCTGCCTCATTTTGAACCATACAATAGCATTTGCCACAGCTGGGTCTCACTAGATACATAAACACATACACATACACACATATATACAATTTTAAGGTTTGCAGTGTTTCACATATATTCATTTCATTTGATTCCAACAACAACCCTGAAAGGTAGTTGCTATTATTACCTCCATTTTACAGATAGGTAAACTGAGGCTGAGAGTAGTTAGGTGGCTTGCCAAAGGTGAAAAGGCAAGGAAGCATCTGAGGCAGGATTTGAACTTGGATCTCCTTGACTCAAACTCCAGTAAGCTCTTCTGTGACCCTTATCAAAGAGGATATGTTAGCTTTCCATTAGATTGCTATGAAGTTCTCTAAGACAGTGATGTCAAACATAAAAGAGAGGGAAGATTTAACCAAACATGTAGATCTGATAAGGTACTTGGGTACTTGTGCTTGTACCCCACTTCTAAGATCACGTTTCTCCAAAACCTCAAAACACTATCCCTGATAGTTTTCTCCCCAGCCCAAGGACACCATCCCTAGCAATAACTCATGAGGGGTCCCCAGTAAGACAAACTATCTATCCCCATTACAAGAACAAGCTGACCTCTGTAGAAATTCCTTGTAAAAACAGGACTATCTTGTAAACACTGAACTATCATGTATTGATTCCCACAGTATACAATCCAGAGGTCAAGTTACAGACATCAACTCTCAAAGTTGTCTTGCTGCAGACATAACAGATCAAAAATACACCCCTGAGAAACCCCTTCCCCTGGTTTCCAGTAGTGAATGAGGTCTGTGTCTAAGGTTGTATGTTATCACCTAGTTAGCATATCTGCCAGATAATCCACTACTTTTCCTATATAAGCCTTAGTATCATTCCTTTTAAGTTACAAGTTCCTTAAGGAGCTCTGCCCACAGTTTATTGGTGTCACAATAAACTTTTGTCAACTTGACTTAAAGAATGCTTGAGTCTGTAAATTCATTTCAGACGACCCTCTCCCATACCCTTGAGGGGTCCCTGAACTTCTCAAACAACATCAGATCCTGGTGGGAGCATACAGATGTAGAAAAACGCATGATAACATCATTTTTGTTCTACTGTATTTTTATTTATTTTGTTAAACATCTCCCAATCACATTTTAATCTGGTTCAGTCTTAATCAGAAGTGTTGAAAGCCAAATGTTTGACACCTGTGCTCTAGGTAATTCTCACTAGAGATGTGCAGGGATCTCATTAAGCTCCTGTATAATTAATTATTCATAAACTCACATTCTCACAAACAAAACTTAGAATCTTGCTGGGGATGGAAGCTCAATTCCAGGTGGACAGTCTCGGGCGCGTAAAGGTGGGAACTTCTAAATCTTAGAGTTCTCACGAGGCCCCCCCAGGAAACGACTGGGAATCGAGGTGAACCGAGCTATCTCGTGTATTTCCGCCTCTTCCCGTGAGAAACGTGATGGGAGAGAGCTCTCCCCGCCCTCGAGATTGTCCCAGATCTGGGCACACTATTGTTATCTAACAGCACGGTATTCAGATGCAAACTATGCTGCTGGAGAGTTTAAGTAGGATCAGGAAAGCCTGAAAGTTCTCTTGGGCGGAGGGGCGCGGAGCGGACAGGACAACAAGGCTCTGCTTTTCCTCTCTCTTCTCTCCCCTCCCCCTCTCTCCCCACTTACACTTCTACTTCCAATCTCTTATTGTAAGATCTTTGCCTCCTTGGGAGATTCTTCGCTCCCTCCTAAGGAAGAATTCCCCTGCACTTGTAACTAGACCCTGAAATAAAGCTCAACCCTTGTTCGACTCTGGAATGTCCTTTCTCTCATACGAGCATCCGGTTTGGCCAACCGAAGACCTCCGATAGAGGTAAGGGAAGACTCGGGTAGCCCTCAGGCCTCTAGGACTGGCAGAATCTGATCTTCAATAAAAATACAGACAAAATGTCTGGGACAAACTATGAGGAAGAAGACATTATTTTTAAAAATCTTAACTTGGAAAATTCTCAAATCATTACAATGTTTCTGCAGAGAAACAGAAAATAGACTTTAGGTAGATGTCTGGGGTGTGTTGCCCAAGAAACAGCTTAGCTACGTATATAGATAAATGTTACCTGCTTGGCTGCTAGGATGTGAATTTTTTTGGTCCTCAGCAACCTATGAAAACTCCACATCCAAGAGGTGGAAAGATTGGATTGATGTAGCTGGCCTCAACACTGATGAATTCATAGTCTTTTTTGAAGTACTAAAGATTCACAGAATCGTGGGCTATGTTCCTTTTCTTCTCTTTATTACTTTCCCCCCAACATTTTATCTCTCCTAACATATCTATTTCTGTTGATGGCTATTAACTAAGTGAGTGAAACCTAGCAGTCATCTTAGACTCTGCCCTTTCTACCAATCTTCACATAAAATCACCAGATAACTGCTTTTGATCTTATTTTCACAATATATCTAGTTTACCTCCATAGTCTTTTTCATTTCTATGGTCACAACCTTAGGTCAGGCTCTCATTAATAGTCACTGGATTATGGTAATAGCTTCCTAACTGGTCTCCCCACCCTAATGCAGAGCTAGGATTACTCCTTTGCTCAAAAAAAGCACTCTACTAACTCCTCATTGCCTCCTAAATTGAAAGACAAGCTTCTCAGCCTCCAAACTCTCTATCTAACCTACCTTTCTAGACTCTTCTTTTTCATGTACCCCTTGTCGATTATTCCTTATGCCCCTGTCTCATTCTGCTCTTTTCCATGAAGGTCATTATCCAGGCCTGGAATGGTTCCCCCTTACCCACTAATCACTACTTGATGAAATGCTTCTTCTCATTCTTTCATTCAGGGTCCAGCTCAAGCTTCATCTCTTCCATGGAGTACTTCTAGCTATCAATCAATCAATCAATCAATCAGGTAACTGACAAAAAACTGTTCAGTGCTTACTATGTGCCATGCACTGTACCAAATACTGGAGATATACCTGTATGGATTTGCTCCTTTAGAGTTAGCAAAGCTAAAGGTTGGGAAGAACCGGCAAAGCCAGACACCCAGATAAATGAAAGGGAATCCCTTTTGGATGTAAAGAAGTACTCTACCCTATTAGTATCAAACTCAAATAGAAAGGGATCCCAGAAAGCAGCATATTGACTTGGAAAACCACAAATCAACATTATCTATGTGTATTGTATTTTTATTTACTTTGTTAAACATTTGCCAATTACATTTCAATATGGTTCCTGGGAGAATTTTATGGGCTTTTGCTGTCTGCTGATTTGATGCGTGGGCTCCACACCTTACAAAGGGTCTGAACTCTGAAGCATGAAGAGTTTAAATGCATATGAAAAGGAAAACAGAAACAATGAACTAGTCCCAGGACTGAATCCTGCTCTTTGTCTGGAGCTACTTACCTGCATAAGATCCCAACAGGAATCTGGGAAGTATAACTATTGGTCACCACAAATAAAGACAGAGTCTCTCACTGGGGGAAGTTAGAACTTTTGCAATTCCTGCCTG
This sequence comes from Notamacropus eugenii, assembly GCF_028372415.1. Taxonomy (NCBI): domain Eukaryota; kingdom Metazoa; phylum Chordata; class Mammalia; order Diprotodontia; family Macropodidae; genus Notamacropus; species Notamacropus eugenii. The sequence continues at coordinate 418,084,901 of NC_092875.1, read as the reverse complement.
GAAATAACAAACCTCTGAGCAGAAGGCTTAAGGGACCCCACAAGAGGAGAGGTTTCTGTCATTACCAGGGTAAAGGATAGGGCCTTAAAGAGCACTGTAACACTCTAGCTGGGGAGAACTGACAGTCCAACAGAATGGCCCCTCTAGACTGTGTGCCCTGTGAAAAGTCCAGTGGCTCAGTTAGTGTCCCTCTTAGTCTGGCAGCTGAGGAACACCTCCCCTACAAGTTTGCTGCTCTACCCAGCAGCAGCCAACCCCGGCAGGGAGCCAGGGCTACAGCTGAGCAGCCTGCATGACTCATTAGAGAAGTGAGGAGTCAGCCCAGATGAGCTGCAGAGTAGCTCATGCATCACTGATGCCAGACCCAAAGTGAACTTCATGAGATCCCTCTGGAAAAAGAATGGACAGTTCTACAATTGCTTTTGCCTCTGTGCTCTCTACATATGTATTGCAATACCATTGCCCTGTAACTTTAGGATCATTCTTCCTTAACATGGACTTTCTACATTTATGGGAGAGTGTGCCGTAGGTTTGGGACAGGAAGGCTTTGTAACTGTTGCTAGTACAGTACTGGGGAGTCAGGGTACTTGAGGCAGCAACAATGTGTCTGCTGAATTTTGCATGACTTCACATGTATAATTATTACATATTGCTTGCCTTTTCGATAGGTGGGGGAGGGGCAGGGAGAGAAAGAATTTCAAACTCAGAATTGTTAAAACAATGAATGTTAACAAATTTCAAAATGGAAATGGAAAATATTTAATGAAATAAATAAAGAAATAATTTTGAAATATGTATGCTGAGGTTCTCTAGTACAAGGGCAGGAGCTGGCATGGAGAGGGTGACTGTGAACCCACATTTAAATTTATTAAAAAAGGAGAGAGCATGTCTTGGTGACCAATAGATAATGGCTACCAGAGTTTGGATTAGGGGACAAATTTGGATTAGGTAAATCTCAAAGGACGAAGGGTTGCTGGATGATAGAAATGGAAGGAGAGTCTGAAATAGCCATTATCAGGAGTAAGAAGTATTCTGAGTACCTCACTAGGATCACCTTGTTGTGGAGTATGAGGGAAAATGGGTCAACTAGGTGGTACAATGGTAGAGTACTGGGCCTGGAGTTGGGAAGACTCATCTTCCCAGGTTCAAACCTGGCCTCAGACACTTAACTAGCTGTGCGACCCTGGGCAAGTCATTTAGTCTGCCTCAGTTCCCTCATCTGTAAAATGACCTGGAGAAGGAAATGACCAAACCACTCCAGTATCTTTGCCAAGAAAACCCCATATGGGGTCACGGAGAACTGGACATTATGGAAAAATGATTTAATAGCAATAGCAATGAATGAAATATAGCCAGTGCTGGATAGGAGAGCCAAGGATGCCATATCTTCAGAAGGGAGCCAGCTTTCAGTGAGTTTCAGAAGACAAATGGCGGTAGAAAGGAAGAGATTTAATGTGAAAGTTTGCTAATTGTGGAGTAGGAATTCCATTCAGAATACCAGAATGAGTAGGTAGATCTAGAAGGAGACATTGAGAAGAGTGGGGTTTGGTTGAGGCAGATGGGAATGAGGAAGTGATCTTACCAGTGTGGGCAGGGGGTGTGTCCTTCGGCAGTCCAGGTCTTCAGTATCACTAGGATGAGAGTGAAAGTTAGTAGAAGTCTCTTTACCATTGGGGAATGAGTCCTGGTAGGGTATTAGGGAGGTCCTCTCAAGACAGGCAAGTGATTAGAAGGCCACAGAGGCTTAGAATGTCAAAGCAGGGAAGGACTTTGGAGATCATTTGGACATATCTCCTTGTCTGAACCTACTTTTCATGGAATAACAACTTGTATTATGTTTATCTGTGCATTTGTCTCATTCCTCCAGCTAGAACAAGACCCAGTGTGGTATGATGGAAAGATAAATGAACTTGGAATTAGGAGACCAGAGTTTGAATCCCGACGAATGCAAGCTAGAGAAAGCCTAGCTATGGGAAAAATAATTTAATATCCAATATCTAATAAACATTTATTAAGTGCCTACTATAGGCTCTGTGCTCAACCCTGAGGATACAATTCATAAAGAATGATAGTCCGTGCCCTCAAAGAGCTCCCAATCTAAAGGAAAAGACCAAAGACAAAAGGAGGCAAGAAAACAAGGAGGAAGATACCAGCATGTACCTGGCACAGGGGCATCTCATTCAGTGGTCTTGAAACTGGGCAGAGCAGCAGATGCAAGGTAGAGAATTAATACCTCTGAGCCTGTTTCCTCATCTGTAAAATAGACCTGTATGGTATGCTGGATAGAAAGCACAGCATAGTTAGGAAGTTAGAAAGAACCGGGTTCAAGTTCTGGTTGTCTAACCCTGGGCTCTTCTCTTGACCTTCCAATGGCCTCAGTTTTCTGAAACTGAAAACCTCCAGTTTTCTCCCAAGGAGGCAACTACCTTAAAACTTCTCTGATGATTATTAGCTGTATTTTCTTATCTTCAAAATAAATATATCAATATTTACACTATTGATCTCATCTAACTGTTGTGAGAAAAGTGCTTTATAAGGCAACTCCCTAGATCTGTGAGTTGCAGAGAAGCTGATGATCTGCTTTGGAAGAGGGTGTTTCCTCAACCCCATCCCTCCCCCCAAAGCAAAAGCAAAAAATAACGCTGTTATTTTCCAGGGTTATTTTGGGGAAAGCACTTTGTGAACTAGAATGCTATATAAATGTAAGTTGTTGCTACTATTATCGTAAACTCTTGAGAGCGGGGATGACACATTATTTCATCCTCTTAGCCCCAGCATAGTACATTACACAGAGTAGTTGTTTGACAAATCTTAGCTGAATTGAAAACAAATATTGAGTTTAATTGAATTGCTCTGCTTCCTCTTAGCTAGTAAGGACTGTCACTTACGCTTAGGTCATGGAAAAATTTAAATGATATTTAAAGCCCAGACAATCTGCGTGCAAGCCAAGAGTTGGCCTTTTCATTAGTATTAGGGAAACAAGGTGGCATAGCTAACTCAAGTGAATTAATCTGTTGATTTGCACTTACATTTCTTGCAAATATGTAAGCTTAAGGAAAATGAAGTTATATGTTGGCAAAGTTTTGAGAAACAGTTCTTCTGGAAATGTGAAATCTTAGTCAACCATATCACTGTTCAGTTGTTAAAGACTGTACAGAACTATTTTGACAACTTTGACTGAAATGCAGCTATTTGTTCTGATTATTTTGAATGAAGAGGATTGCTTGAATGGACTTCTCATTTAGGCCAGAACAGATAAATGGACTTTCCACAAAAAGAAATGGTGGAAGATGGGGGAAATAATAATTTAAAAAACCCTCACCTTTATATAGTTCCCCTGTCCTCACAAGGGACATCATCGGGAACAGAGCAGTTAGGTGTAGAATGGAAAGTGGGGAAACTACAAATTTGCAACATATCTATGTTAGTGACCAACGTTTGACCAGTCTGAGTGCCACTTTGCCACCAACAAGATCTTATATTTAGATCCCAGGAAAACTGTGCAATGGAAACTTTTTGTCACATCAGTGCCATCATTGCCATGACTTTTTTCTTTTCCTTCTTCCTTCCCTCCCTCTTCCTTTCCTTCCTTTCTCTTCCTTTTTTACCTTCCTTCCTTCCTCTCTTTCTCTTCCTTTTCCTCTTCTAGGTGGTAGAAAATGTTTCTTATTTTTTAAAAAATCAGTCTCATTTCCCAATAACAGCACCCTCCTCAATAAAATCCTCCCTGTATCAAAAAAGTAAAGTTAAGCAAATTGACACATTGACTATTTTTCACAGCATATTGCTCATTCCACATCTGTGGTCTACTACCTCCCTACTGATAGAAAGATATATTAAATCATTAGCCATCTGGAACCAGCATTGATCACTGCACTGATGTAAATTCTGATGCCTTTTAGTGTTCAATGCCCCTTTTCATTGCACCATGTTGCCTTTCTACATTAGAAGGCATCAGGTCACCACTGGTGGACCACTAAGTGCCTAACATTTTTTCTTCTAGCAGTAGGAGCTGATAATTCTCTTTTAAAGGATCCTTATTAGTTCTGTACTCTAAATCTGTGGTGGTGATTTACTCAAATGATTTAAATTTAATTAGACTTTCTGGTAATACGAATTACTGATTTTTTTTCTTGTAGCATACACACTGTTATAGGTAGGAGCAAGGGTTTCTGTGTAGAGAAGAACATTATGTTGAAACACCTACCTGTCCACCCAGAGCTGCCTTCAATCTTACCTATACTAGCCCAGAAAAATAATTCAGGTTTATTTGCAGCAGAATTGAATTTCCACATTTGTCCAATTCCTGTACCTCCAGTTTTCTCCCAAGGAGGCAACTACTTTAAAACTTCTCTGATGATTATTAGCTGTATTTTCTTATCTTCAAAACAAATATATCCATATCTACACTATTGATCTCATCTAACTTGTAAAAAAAGAGCTTTATAAGCCTTACAGGATTATATCTGTGAATTACTACATTACTATTATTATTCTTACTAATTTATTTATTCTCCAGAGTTTCAGGCCCAAATTCTGCTCACAGAAATTTAAGAGTCCATTTTAAACATAAAGGCCTCTGGTCTCACCATTCTCCCCTCTCCCTTTCTGAAACCCACAACAACCTCTTATGCCCAAAGGGAAAAATATTAACAAAACTCCTCTGTCCCCAGCCCCCTTATTTGTCGAAGGGGATTTATAAGGTAATTAAAATAAAACTGCTCAAGACATTGGAAATCCAGGTTCAAGAAACCTGGGTTCAAGTCCAAACTCTGCCACCTACTAGCTATATCACCTTGAGCAAGTAATTTAATCTCTCTGGGCTTGGGTTAATTTGTGTGTGAAATACAGTTGTCTGACTAGATAGTTCCTAATATGCTTGCCATTCTGACATTCTGTGATAATAGTTTGTTTAAAATGAATATGGTAAGGGAGCTTGATATGCCTAATGCTGAGATCATACAACTGAAAGTCATCAGAAAAAAAAAAATGTCATTCCTTAGGATTAGTGGCAATGTCCACCTTTGTCAAATAAGCTGTCTCCTTATTCATGCACTATCTTCTTCCTAAGTTCATAAATAGTTCTTTTTTCTCCACTACCCCATTATACCTACTCAAAAATGGCAGCCCTCCCTTTGCATCCCACATACCTGACACTTTGGTCCTTAGAGTGGGGAAAAAGGAAAGAGAAAAGAGATTGCAAAATTAGAAATGCCGTGGTAGAACACACACTGAGGTCAATATTTTGTCTAACCCTGAGAGGTCTGGGATCTACTTTAAACATCCTTAACTTACCTTAGTAACATGGTGGATGTGACATATCTGAAATTATCTAAGCCTTTCTTGAATCCATTTATACTACTAGCTTACACAGATTTTTGCTGTAGGAAACCTTGTATTTGAATGGCTTCACCACTTGAAGGAGCTGGGATTCAGAGAAAGAGACACAGACAGACACAGAGACACAGACAGAGACACACACAGAGATAGAGACAGGAACAGGGAGACAGGGAGAGACAGACACAGACAGACAGTGGGAGAGAGACAGGCAGATAATGCGGGGGGGAGAAATACAGAGAGAGAATCTTCGCTAGTAACACAGATCTTATAACACATAACTCACTTATAACTTAGCAGAAAGTCTTTGGGAATTGCAGTTGCTGAAAAATTCATCACACTGCATCTAATGCAGTGATGAGCCTTTTTGAATTTAGCCCACTTGTTTCTCAGTCAACAGACATACTGCCAACATTGGCCCATATCTGAAGCCTTTCCAGCTCTGTAGGAATCACCAGAACTTATACTGTATATATCTTATATTTATTTATCTGTGTACATATTTTATCACTTTTGTAGAATATTAAGTTTTTTGAGGGCAAGAACAATCTCTCTATCTGGAATTTATATTGCCAGGACCTAGCACAACGAATGCTTATTGATAGACTGAAAAATATCCTTTGACCAGCTATCTATTGGGGAATAGTTCTTGGTCATATATATATGAGTAAATTCCCTTGATACCACATCACTTCTTAAAGTACAAATGTCCTTTTCAACATCCCAGCAAGTGTTATCCAGCTTCTTCCTTAATATACTCACTGATCAGGGATTCATTCTCTACTATGGCAGCCTGTGCTATTTAATAGACTTCTAATTTTTCTCCAACCTATTATCTCTAGACACAAATAGTACCATCTCTATGTGACAAGGCTTAAAAATACTCGAAGACAGTGCCTTCTCCCTTTAAGGTTGCCTTTTACCTATTTTGCATGTATATGTGCCAATAAGATACATGTTGTCTCTTCCATATGAGTATAAGCTCCTTGAGGACAGGGACAGTTTTTGCCTTTTTTTTATACCCTTAGCAGGATATAGAGAGTTGGCCTCAAAGTCAGGAAGTTCTGGGCTTAAGTTCCACTTTTACCACATCCTGGTTATGCGTCTCTAGGAAAGTCATTTGATTTCTCAGTGCTTTTGGCAACTCTCTATGGTACGGAAAAAAGGCTGACCTGAATTGGTAGGAATTTCCACACCTGGGGGTTCTCTATACCAATGAAATAATAGGTCCAGCCCCCACCCCTATCTGCCAGTGCTTAGCAGCACAGTACATGTTGTATATGTCCCTTAAATGCTTGTTTTCTGATTATCAATTAAAGGGTAATACTACTATTACTACTACTAATAATAATGATTAACACTTCTGTAGTGCTTTGTATGTGACAGGGACTGTGTTAAACACTTTATAATTATTTTCTCATATGATCCTTATGACAATGGGAGGTAGGTGCTACTACTATCCCTCTTTTACAGATAAGTAAACCAAGGCAAACTAAGGTTAAGTGACTTATCCAGGTCACACAGCTAGTTATTGTCTGAGGTTGGATTTGAATGCAGATTTTCCTGATTCCTGGCTGGGCACTTTATACACTGTACCATCTAGCTGCTGATAATATTCACCTAAAGTTTCTGGGCTAAAAGCCCCAAGTTTCTTTAACTAGTTCTCGTATGATCTTCATACGAGGTCTGCTTCTTTGTTCCACTGCCCTAAATTAGCTGAGTTCTCTCTGTGGAGATCATGTGGCCCAGCACCACAAAGCTTAAGTTTCAAATCTTCATGTTGCTTTTGGCATAGATTCCACTAGACTAAGGTCTTTTAGTTTTTGTTCTTTAGGTTCACTCTTTTTAATTTTTAAAAGAATTTATTCATTTATTCTGAATTTAAGAAGTACAATAAGCATTTCCATAACATAGTAGATTAGAAAAAAGATTATTGTACATGAAACTGCAAATCTATTATGTCCAAGTTGCTATTCCTTTTAAATAATACCATGCAACTCTCTTTTTTAATCCCTTTTTTCTTCACTCCTCCCTTTCCTGCCCTAGAGATGGCTACCATTAGGAATAAATACGTACATATGTTATATATGTAAAACCATTATATATATATATATATATACTTCTATTTATCAGTTCTTTCTTTAGATGTAAATAGTGTTTTCCTTCATATATCCTTTCTGGTTAATTTGGGTAATTATAGTAGTTAAAATGATTTAGTCACTCAAAGCTGTTAAAAATTATTAAAAATATTGTTGTTACTGTATACAATGTTCTCTGCTCATTTCACTCTTCATTATTTCATGCAAGTCTATCCATGTTTTTCTAAGATCATCAAGCTTATCATTTCTTATAGCACAACAGTATCCATCATAATCATATATTACAGTTTGTTCAACCATTTCCCAACTGATGGGCACCTCCACACTTTCCAGTTCTTTGTTTCTACAAAGAGAGCTGCTATAAATATTTTAAAACACGTAGGTTCTTTTCTTTTTTTGCTAAACATCTTTGGAAATGGGCCTAGTAATGGCATTACTGGGTCAAAGGGTATAGGCAATTTAATAACTTTTTGAGCATAATTCCGGATCACTCTCCAAAATGATTGGATCAGTTCACATTTCCACCAGCAATGAACTGGTGTCTCAATTTTTTTCACATCCCCTTCAACATCTGTCACTTTCCCCTTCAATCACCTTAGTCAATCTAATAGGAGTATTTTTGTTCTCCTTGGTGCGCTTTCTACCAAGTATCACTTTCCAGGAGCAGGAAAAGCCTGTGCTTGCCACTATGGGGCTGATCCCCTTGGGAAGTGCTTGGTCCAGAGATGGGGAGGGTGAAGTAGTATCTCACCAGAGGAGGGCACCAGAGGATCCAGCCATGGAACTTGAAGTTGAAAGAGTGTCTTCATAGATGGGGACGTTGGCTTCAACTGTATCCAGCAGTGGTGTGAAGATGGGATCAAATGAAATACTATTTGTAAAGATCTTAGCAAAGAGTTTGGCATATAGTAGGTGCTTAATGAATGCTTGTTCCTTTCTCTGGTATTTGCCACGGGGTTAAAGAATTCAGAGAACATTCAAGTCAGCCCTCTCATTGTACATATGAGGAATGCTGAGGCCCAAAGAGGCTGAGTAATTTGCCCAGAGTAACAGAGGTAGTAAGTAGCAGAGTCAGCATTGGAACCTGAGATCCTCTGATTTCAGGCCGAGTGCTCTTTCCCTGTGTGATCAGTCATGCACATAAAAGGAATAATCCGTTTGGTATTTTAACATGAAAATGTCAGATATAAACAACAGCTACTAAAATAAAACAAACCCATGTATTACTGTAAGTGATGCTGGTTCTGGCTATTCTCACCATTAGGGAGATCTTCTATAATTCCTAGGTAGAAGAAAGTGTGGATACCATTCAGTCTGATCTCTGGCTATCTCCCCCCCTTTTCCCCTAGGACTAAAAGGAGGTTTCATAGGATCACACACAGAAAAGGAGGGTTAACATCTTTGGGCAAAAGGGCAAAGGGGCTGGAGAAAGGGAGAAAAAAAAGGAAAAAGAAAGACCTCTTGGGTCTGTATCATGCACTACATAGATAGATTTTTTTTTGTTTTTTAGGGGATGGTCAATGTAGGGGAGAAACAGCCTAGATCTGACATCAGAAGATCTGGTTCAAACTCAGCTCTGCGTGTGTGTGTGTGTGTGTGTCTGTCTGTCTGTCTGTCTGTGTCTGTGTCTGCGTCTGTGTGTCTGTGTCCTTGAGCAACCTTTCTGGGCCTCCTTTCCTTAATCTGTAAACTGTATTGGCTAGACTAGACAAACTCTAAGGACCCTTCCAGCTCTTAACTTATGATCTAAATTTAATTCAATATATTTTTCTAGCACCAACTAGATGCCACACTAGAATGCTTTACAGTTTTCCCTTGTTTCTTGAACCAGACTGTAAGCTCTTAAGAGTGCACGATGGTGTCATGCCTATCTTACACGGTTGTAGTAAAGAAAGAGCTTTGTAAATCTTAAAGTGCAAATATTAGTATTATTTTACTTTTGTAATTGAACAGAGCCTGGAACATGAATACCCAGAAGAGCTTAATAAATACTTGTTGATGATCAGAGCTTGAATCTAGCTTCTAGTACTTACTAGCTGTGTGACCTTGGTCAAGTCACTTAACCTTTCTCAGCCTCAGTTTCCTCATCTGTAAAATGGTTGGTGCCTACCTGACCTCTGGGATTGAAGTGGATAGAGCACTGGTCTTGGAGTCTGGGGAAGTCACTTAAGATCTATCTGCCTCAACTTCCTCAACTATAAAAAAAGAAATAATAACAGCACCTATCTTACAAGGTTGATGTGAGGATCAAATGAGATAATATTTCTACAGTGTTATCACATTGTCTAGCACATAGTAGATCTTTTTTTAAATTTATTTTTAACACAGCTTATAACAGATAAAGCAATTCCAACTTTTGGTCAGGTGATACTTCTTTTTAAAGCATTTACAATATGGACCACAAAAGAAATTTTTTTTTTAAACATTAACCAGCTGAGACACAAATAATACTTATGTTGCTAACTTCACAAGTTCTTGGCCTAATTGTCTCCACAGTATTACTAAGAATTAAAGGACCTTAAGTTATTGTTGTTGGTCTAAAGTCCTATGCCTAATAGCTTAATTTAGATAACCTCGGATGTTCCCCTACCCATAATCTATAATTGAATAGATCTGGTATTAAGCTTGCAAACCTTTTGACTATAGGAAATTGCCACCAATAGTAGGGACATTGCAGGGATACCATATCCCCCCAACTTCATGTCAATTCCAGGCAGGATTAGATTATCCACTTGCATTCAGTCAGGCTTAAAGTCTGCCAGGTGTGAGTGGGGAAATTGAGTTAGGAGAATCCCATCTCAGCCCTTGCTGAACAGACACTCTCCCAACCTTCCCTTGAGATCACCTATGCAGTTCATACCAGCATCTCATCAGCTTACTGGCATCATGACTTGGAGGCTCAGATCACCTTTCTTGCTACCCATACCTGGAGTTAGACTCAGAAGAACAGTCACTTAATAGTGCCATAGCATCTAAAAATGGCAAGTTCCAATAACCAGGTTTCAAATATGATTATAGTTTCACTTTGGCTAAGGAACATCTTTTGAGTCTTAAGTGGCTTACTTGCCTTTCTATACATGTTCTAGTTCCTGACTAAATGGCAATCATAAAATCAGATTTACCATTAAAACCTTGACTTTTCTATCAATGCCAAATTTTACCTGCGGTTACCTTCCTCTAGGAAATTTAGAGTGAGATTCTTTTCTCCAAACTAAAGATGTCATTGATTTATTCTCAGTACATAGTAGATCTTTAATAAATCAATCCTTCCTACATTCTTTTCTTCCTTCCTTTTTTCCTTATGATGATCAAATGAGATATCATACATATAGTGCTTCAAGGCTGTAAAATAGTTATTATATTTTATATAATATACATGTTCAGGTCTACACCTGCTCCCAAACTTAGGAGTGCTGCACTGATCACTGACAGGTTATAAGGATCCTACCAATTAGGTGGTGCGGTGGATAGAGCCATGGGCAATGGATAGTCAGGAAGACCTGAATTCAAATACGACCTCAGATATTAGCTCAGGTGCTATCTTAATTTGTTCGCCTGTTTCCTCATCTGTACAAGCAGGACAGTAACAGCATCTGCCTCTCAGGGCTGCCGTGAAGCTCAAAGGAGGTACCATTTTTCAAGTGCTGGGCACGGTGCCTGGCACATACTAGGTGCTATTCAAATGCCAGCTATCATCGATCTCATCAGTGAGAATGTTCGGAAGGCTCTTTGCAACCTCCAAGCGCTACATGCCAACGATTGTTAATGTGCCTATTACTGAGACTGAACAGGGCCAGGCGCCCCTGACTTTCCGGTATTCGCACAGCAGCCTGCCCGCCGGCACTGGAACACTTAATGCTTTGGCAGCAAACCACGCGGTCTCCCACCCCCTGCCGGGCAGCAGCCGCCGGCTCCCTCCCCGCCTTTTTCCTGGGCCATCGCTGCCTTCTGATAGGGTCAGGATTAGGGTGGGGCTGGAGACGGCTTTCTATTGGTGGAGACGAGAGGGCGGGGGAGAGGCGTACCCGCGTTGACGCCCTTCCGCTCTTTTTCCCGTCTCCAGATTCCCCGGGGGCTTGTGTGGCGTGGGGAGGGAGAGGTACAAGGGAGGCGGCCCCAGCCCGGCTTGACCTTCACTACTTCGGTCCAAGCTTTCCTTTCTCCTCCTCCTCCTCCTCCTCCTCCCATCTCCGGCGCTTCGGGCCTTCCCCTCCCATGCAGATCAGGTGACCCTGGCTGGTCGCCGCCCTTGCCGCGTGACGGGCTCACGCCGGGCGCCCCTTCCGCCGCGGGGGCGTCATGGCGGCGGTCGGGGAGGGCCCCGGTGTGGCCCGCCTGGTGGGAGGACGAGGGGATCGGGCCCTGGCTCGCCTCCGGCCGCTCCGCGACGCGGCCGGCGGAGACGGTGAGAGGCGGGGGCGGGGAGAGGAGCCGGAGAAGGGGGATGAAGCCGGGGGGAGCCGAAGGACGGCTGGACCCGGCCAAGGGGGGCGGGGCGTGGTCAGGGAAGGAAACCCGCGGGGGGACGTGTGACCTTGGGCAAGTCGCTTACCGGTCCGGGCCGCTGGGGAAGGGTTTGGTCTGGATCCGAGGTTCCTAACCTGGGTCCGAGCACTATCGTTGGACTTGCATGGGAAAAGAATTGCAGTGTCATTGGTTTTTCCTGTAAGTGTGCGTGTGCAGAATGCGCCAATTTAGAGAATCCACCTCAGAAATTCACATGGACTGTTGGCGCCAGACTCGGGGTAGAGCATTCCAGGCTCTTATTGGTCTAATCGGACACAGTCCGATACAGTGTAGCCAGTCTACCGTAGTGATGTCATCTTGGTCCTCTCCAGCAGGAGGACTACGACCGTGTGTATATGTGTGTGTATATGTATGCATATGTATGCATGTACGTGTACATAATTTATACAAAATATTCATCTATGTAAAGGGACATAAATGTATACATTTATGTGTACATATTTAGATAGGTAGGGCAGGTAGGTGGCGCAATCCTGGGCTTCAAGTCAGGAAGACTCATCTTCCTGAATTCAAACCTGGTCTCAGACATTAGCAGTATGACCCTGGGCTAGTTATTTAACCCTCTTTGCCTCAGTTTCCTCATCTGTAAAATGAGCTGGAGAAGGAAGTGGCAAGCTACTCCAATATCTTTTCCAGAAAACTCCAAATGGGGTCATGAAGAGTTGGACACAACTGAAACTACTCAATGACAATGCACATACGTATGTGTATATATGGATATTATATATAATATATATTTTATATATATGCATATATGTATGCGTACACACACACACACACACACACACACACACACATAATTTTGTTCATTAAAAACATTCTGAAAAGGGGTCCTTAGGTTTTACCAGACTGCTGTTGGGTTCCGTTCCACCAAAAATGTCTAGAATCCCTAATCTAGAAGATTTCCAATATGCGTTCTCTTCAGATCTAAGATTCTATGTACCCATCCACTAGTCTTTGCATGGTTAGACAGAAGCTATGACCAGATGAATTGTAGATTGAGGTGGAAAAGACATTAGAGATTGAATTAAACCACCTCATTTACTGATAGCCTTTTCTCAATTCAAAGCACAGTGTCTTGCATATAATAAGCTCTTGGTAAATGCTCATTAACTCACTCCATTAGGTACCAAATAAATGTTTAATTGTTGAATTTTGTAACAGTCAATATCTGGAATCAACAAGAACAGTTTAGTTTCTCTATTATAGTTTACCAATGATATTTTTCAAAACTGGAAATCAAGTCGTTTAAAAGAAAGCAGAGGAAAAAACCCCTTTTTCATTTTATTACAGGAAGGTTGAAAAGTATTTGTTTCAACTGATCATATGTTTAATCTCCTTTCCCCACCTAGTTCTAGATTTTTTATTTGAAGTTATAAAAGTTTATCTAAAGTCCAGTACAAAATTGCTTCTATTAATAGAAGTCCAGTACTATATTATTTTTATTCTGAATTGTTACACATGTATGTATTATATCAACTCATGTTGGTAATAATGCATTTCATGTTGTATTCTCCCATGTTTCTAAAAGTTTTTCTATTTCCAGTTTTTACTCATACAATCAATACATATGTCAAGATGTCAAAATGTGTAACAAAACAAGTCATTAATGTAACTTTATGTCCAGAGGAAACATGGGAACCGTTGGCTGCTGGTCTTACTCTTGCCTTTTTCCCATCACTCATTATTTACTTGTGAGAAGCCCACTGGGAATTTCATTCCCAGGAACCTTTTATGAATAGACAGGGATATACAGAATAGGAAGAAAAGGAACAAAGTAAGGAAGTGCTAAGTTAGGGAAAGAAAAGAAGAATGAAGGGTAGAATGGAGTGAAAATATACCTGTATCAGGAGGGGCATCACAAAGGCATTTGACTAATTTGTTTCTCTTAGACTTTGATGGGAGGAAAAATGCTCACATTAAAACTGGAAAAGAGGTTAATAAAAGTGGTGTGTGTGTGTGTGTTGTATGTGTGTTACCTCCTAAGGAAATCTGGAAATTCAGTAAGACTTTTTATTTGATCATCCATGGCCTGACTGAAGATGGTTTCAGTTTTAAGAAAAAATGAATACTTTTAAATTGAAACTTTAAATGTATATAATTATTCCTATTTATATAACTATTTCCATGATTATTAAACATTTTGAAATGGGACAATACTATAAAAGAAAAATTGCAGAAAAAATACCAGGCCTAGAAGAAAAATCAAAGTTTGGAATGTATTCAGTGTTTTGCTACCAATATTAACTTTAAGGTACATGGTGGAACTAATGGTAGACCTGTTACAGAAAATGAAGTACAAAACAATACTTCTGGGAGAATAAAGGGAGATAATTGGTGGGGTGTGTGTTTTTCTTATTATTTTGGCAAAGTTACTGAATAACCATTGTACTAATTTCTTTTTAACAGATATATTTTTAATTCAGGCTTCTGCTTCTCTTGAGAAACTAAAACTCCTTTGCAAAGAAGATGAAGAAAATGTGAATCCATCAGTTCTTATAAAGCTTTACACACAGGTAGATTAATTTGTTGAAATAAACTTCTTGTGTAGGAATTTGGTGTGTGTGTGCGTGTGTGTTTGATGAAGCTAGTTAATTGGTTAAAATTTATGTTTCATTTAGCTTGTCAAAGTGCTCTTTTTATATAGAGATAGTTTGTTAAATAGTTGCTAGGGAAAGTAGGAATTGATGTGGGAAATGAACAAAAGGATAACTTCTAGCATTTTGCGTTAATGTAATTTAAACACTATGTTTGAGTGGAGAGAGAGGAAGATAGCTTTGTCCCAAAAAACCACCCAAAGCATAGGTTCTGGCCTCACTTTCTTCTTAAAGAAGCTTCAGGTATCTCTCAGTAATATATAAAGTCCTCTGTTTGGCATTTAAAGCCTTTCACATTTTGGTTCCAACTTAATGTTTTAGTTAGGTCTCTGCTACTCTCCTCACATCATTTTCCTTCCAGCTGAAGTGGCCTCTGTCTGCTGTCCCTTCTATGTTCCATTCCATCTCACATTCTGCCCCAGTTACAGGAATGTTCTTCCTCATTTCTACATCTGTTCAAGTCTCTACTCAAATATCACCTCCTACCTGAAGCCTTTTCTGATCAGTCAGTCATATCATTTATTGTCACCTAATTATGTGCCAGACATTGGACTAGGTACTTGGGGTGGGGAGAGGGGTGGAGAATGCCTGGCAGTAAGTGAAACAGCCCTACTTGCGGGGGGGCTTATGTTCTATCTGAAGAGACATCAAGGACATATATAAGTCTATGAAGAATAAACCTAAAAATAAATATAATGAGAAGAAATACAAAGTTTATTCGAGAAAGTTTGAAAGGGAAGGCACTGGCTGTCAGATCAGGAAAGGCTTCATGGAGAAGATGTATAAGGGAAGGAAGAAAAGGATTCTTTGAGGAAGAGATGTGAAGGAAGTGCCTTTCTGGCATAGAGAAGGGCCAGAGGGACACCAGGGTGAAAGGTTGTTGGCACTGTAACCACCCAAACTATTACTTGTTTATTTTTTTAATCCATAAAATAACACTTCATCTGCCTACTTACCTGGGTTGTGAGGATCAAATGAGATGTTTACAAGAGATTAACATAAGGCATGCCAGCTGTCACCATCTAACCTGACCTTCTTACCTTTACAAATGAGGAAATGATCATTTAGTGCTAAAGTAATTTGGCAAAGGGCAGACTGTAAGCAAATATTAGAGGCCGGTTATTCAACTAGATGATGCTACACGTCTTTACAAGTAAGAGATTTGTTTGTTTGTTTGGTTGGTTTTTTTATCCTATGGCAAGAAAGGGAGCAGATGACCTTAAAAATCAGACCATGGACTATATCCTAGAATTATACTAAGGCCATAGTGCCCATACCTAGCATTGAGAGCAAATGATTCAGAAGCTTTTATAACATTTTAAGTTTTAGAGTCACTTACTGTGGAACATTCTAATTGATTTGTGTATAAGTTTAGGATTAGAATAAGATACCAAAGCAATAAGAAACGATCAGAAAGGGAAGACATATTGTATTAAAGGAGTTTAGTTTTTTTCTCCAAAAGATTTGTCCTTAAAAAGTATCTGTGCGGTTCTGTTGTTAAAATATATTTTTGGATATTTGACTTTTAATCCCTTTTATTTTTTCAGAACTATGACTCTATGGGGATTTGAGTAGAAACGCCATCTAGACCCTCAGCACAGATGCTGTGTCATTGGTTAGGGCAAGGTTTTTGTGGCGTGCTACTCAGAGGCAGCATACCCAAATTTCAGGAGTTCATTTGTGAACTGTGAATTAGAACCCCTCAAAGATGAATAAATATGATGACTGCAGAATTTAGGGTTGAAAGGGATCCTAGTATTTAATAGGAATGTATGTGCAGAACCTATATAAAATTGTATGCCATCTTGGGGAGGGAAGGAGGAGGTAGGGGGGACATAAGGAAAAATAATAATCTAAGTTATATAGTAGTGATTGTAGAACACTGAAAATAAATAAAATTAATTTTAAAAAAAAGGGGATCCTCGCAGGCATCTAGTACCAAACACCTTTTTTTCCACAAATGAAGGAGTTGAGACCCCAAGAGAAGTGACTTGCTGAAGGTTTTATGTAAAATCATGTCTTTTTGACAAAGAAGGAAACCGTAGTAGATGTTTAGAGACCACCCACCTCTCTCATGCAGGAGTACCTGCTATATTACTGACAAGGAATTATTCAGTCTTTGCCTATCTCCTCATAATTTCTACTCAAGGTTCTATTTCTGGAGCTACACAGATGGTTTTTATCTTTTCTATATGACAACTTTTCAATATTAAGATGCCTGTCATATCCCATGCTCTGCTTTGATCTACAGACACCATCAGTTAATTCTCATCCGATGTGGTTTCAACTCCCCTCACTATTTAGTAACAGTTATTTATTAAGTGTGAGGTACTAAGCTGAGTGCTAGAGCGGAGATGAAAGATAAAATAATTGCTCTCAAAGAGTTTATATTCAATTGGAAGGCTATGAAATGTCCACAAATAAATGTAATGCAAGGTAGGGTGTGATATTTGTGGGAAGAGGGAAGGAGAGATTCAGACAGATTGCTCCAAGAAAATTTGACAAGGGAGAGGACATTTTCAGTTAAAGGAATAACACTCCTTTTTGGAGGAACTGACAAGATTCTCAAAAGTGAAAGTGAGGGAGGTTGCTTGGCAGCCTGTGGTAATAATGCCCAGAGTCTGGAAACAACGTGTCAAATTCAATGAACAGTCGTATTCCAGTTTAGCTAGAAAGTTATTAATCTGAAGTAAGACTGGAGAGGAGTTGAAGCCAGAAAACAGATAATAAACATTAAGCTAAGGAGCTTAGGCAATAGAGCTAGTAAATGATTTTAACAAGAGAGTGACGTGTTGGGGTTTTTAGTATTAGGAAGATTATTTTGGCATCTGTGTTAAAGAAAGCACAAAATCAATGAGGAGATGCTTGAAAGAGCCCGGATGGGAAGTATGAGGACCTAAGATAGAGTGGTGGTTTTGTGGTTAGAGAGGAGTACGGATGGAAAGCTGTGGAGATAGAACTGACAAGGCTTAACAGGTGATTAGATGTAATGGGTTAGAGAAGGCCCAAGATGTCCCAGGGTTCAGAGAGTGGTGGTGGTGTCAACACCAGAAATGGGGAACATTTGGTTTGGAAGTTTTGAGGTGTAGGCAAATGTATCTTTTCTTCTATTAATTGTTGGAAAGTGATACCTGCTCTATAGATAGCAGTCATGCTATTTGGGAGTATTATTCACTTGTCTTCCAGGAATACATTTTATAGTGTTTGTTGAGAAGCAACTATTGTGTCAAGGGAATGTGTTTTGATTTTTTTTTTTTTTTTAAGGAGGAGAAGAGAACCCAGCTCAGAGCCTTGGGGGAATACCTGTGTTTTGGGCAAAGGTAGAAGATAATGAACCAGTAAAGAGAGATCAAGAAGGAATAGATGGATGAGATGAGGGCCACAGAAGTCAAAAGGAAGAAAGAGTATCCAGGATTTGGGGATAGTTGAGGCCAGGAGGTTCAAATGCTACATAAAGTCAAGGAAAATGAAACTTGAGCAAAGGCCATTGATTTTGCAATTAAGAGGTCACCAGTTTTCTTTTGGTAGCAGTTTTACTGAACTGGAAGTCTGATTTCAAGGGACTGAGGAATCAATGGGTAGTGAGAAGGTAGAGACACTTCTCTCCTGTGTGTGCTAAGATTTGAACCTCTAACCACACTTACTATTAAGTCAAGACTACCAGCAAGACCTCGTGCCAGTCACTTTCTTGGCATGAGGGCAGACACCTCATATTGATTTGGGTGGCACCAGTAAGTCCTGGAAAGAGGAAAGTTCTCAACTGACAAATCAACACGTGTTTGGGACTCTTTAGGGTTATATGGCAATGACGCAGGGCTCAACAGCTCCAGGCAGTCTGCTCACAACGGAGGTCGCGTCTGGAGAGAAGGAAAATAATGGGGGGAAGTGGAGGAAGGGAGAAACTTCTTCATTGTGCAACAAATAACCAGAAATCTAAAATATCCACTAAAAGGCCCCTCCCTCAGCACCCTCTAAAGATACCTCCCAGGCTTGGCTGGGGCAGCAGATGCCTCTAACTTAGAGGTGTGCCTGCCAGAGAAGAAGCTAGTGGTGCTGCTCAGAACTCGTTTCTTCTCCCCTGAGGCCTTGTTCTGGGAGGGAGCTGCAGGGCTAGTCCCTAGCAGGGTTGGGGAATGAGTCTGCTGCTTTATTTTTGTGACCGACAGCACCTGGCCCTCGTCATACATCTCTTGAAGGATCTTGCTATTGAGAGTGGCACAGATAGGCATGAAGAAGCCCAGTCCTGGGGTCACTTCTGTGGGATCCTCCAACTTGAAGGAGCCTTCAAAGTCCTATATATTTTCGGTACTGCTGGATGTATCCACTTGTTCCTGCATTTTGCAGGAACATCCTTGCATGCTTTTTATGGAACCTTTAACTGATTTTCTTGGCTTCCACTCATAATCGTCCTCATCGTTATCAGCTTCACTCCCAAACTGCTCTGTATTAGATTTTAGATCCTCAACTTCCAAGGTTGATCTCAGGACACTAGTTTAGAGTTGTGGATGAATCTGCAAGGTGGAAGCATCTCTAGCCTACCACGGGGAAGGATAGATGTTGAAATGTTGAATTGCTTAGAGGAGGAACCTCTTTGGTAATTTTCAGGTATTACTTTATGCTGCTGATATTTACATGGGTCCTATTCTCCATTAGACTGTATCCCGTGGATGCAGGGACCACTTGAGTTCATATCTGTTGGGATTGGAAGCTCAAATCCGTGTGGACGGTCTCGGGCGGGTAAAAGTGGGACTTCTAAATCTTAGAGTCTTACGAGGCCCTCCATGAACAGCGGGGGTTCGAGAAGGTCAGACTGAGCTAGCTCGGCTAGCTCGGGTATTTCCGCCTCTCCCCGGGAGATACGTGATGGGTGGAGTCTCCCTGCCCTCGAGGTCGTCCCGGATTGGAGCACACCTAGTTACCTAACAGCACGGTATTGAGATGCAAACTGTGTGGCTGAAGATTAAGTAGGATTGAGGAAGCCAGAAAGCTCTCTCTTAGCACGTGTGGAACCAAAGAGGACAGTAGGGCTCCGCTTCTTTTCTCTTCTCTCTCCCCTCCCCCTCTCTCCCCGCTTGTACTTCTACTTCCAATCCCTTAAGCTTAGTCTCCTTAGGAAATCTCCCCCTCTTCCTCCTAAGGAAGACCCCCCTGCACTTGTAACCCAGACCCTGTAATAAAGCTCAACCCCTGTTCGACTCTGGAACGTCCTTTCTCTCATACGTTTATCCGGTTTGGCCAACCGAAGACCTGGGACAGGTAAGAAAGACTCGGGTAGCCCAATACAGGCCTCTAGGCCTGGCACATATCCTTCCCAGTACAGTCAGTTTTCACACAATAGGAACAGAATGTTTGTGGAACTGAACTTTTTATTGGGCAAGGCTTATTTCTCAGGAGAGTCAAAAGGGGCTTGCATTGCTACTTCAGGGGAAAAATATTTCTGTGTTTTCTCTTTACAATCACTCTGCCTAACACCTTAGCTCCATTTGCCTTTGCTAAAGTCAGTTTCTCCTCAGCAGTTACCAGCTCATATTGTGTATCTCAAATTTAGAAAAGTCATCCCTTTGGAATGACCTTATTTAAATACCTTCTCCCCCTCTCTTTTCTTCCAGGCTATATTGGACATGACATATTTTGAAGAGAATAAGCTGGTAGATGAAGATTTTCCAGAAGACACTTCTTTACAGAAAGTAAAGGAATTAATCACTATTCTTTCCGAACCAGAAGTTTTAGTTAAAGAAGGTAATCTGTATCCAAAAGTAAGTACATAACTACATCTGGATTATATTGGAACATGGATAATCCTTAAATTTTATTATTCTTACCCCTATGATATATATCCTATCTTGAGTAATGGTTGGATAGGAACAACCATATCAAAGTTCAGATTATACCACAAAGCAATATTTATCAAAATGATTTGGTAATAGTTAAAATCTAGGGGTTGGTTAGCAGAGCAGATGAGGTGCACAACATCCCAAAGCAAATAGTAACAGAGTGTTGGATAAGCTAGAACCCAATTATTGGGGTAAGAATTCAATATTTGACAAAAATGACTGGGAAAACTGGAAATTAGTCTGACAAAAATTAGGTCTAAACTAACATTTCACTCAAAGATGAGTCCAACTCAATACATGACTTAGACAAAAAAATGTTACTATAAGGAAATTAGAGGAACAAGGAAGAAACTACTTTTCTGATCTAGAGATAGGAAAAGTTCATTACTCCCCCTAAAAAGGATAGAAAAGATTATAGAATACAGAACTGATGACTTTGATTATGCAAAATTAAAACCTTTTTATACAGACAAAACCAATACAGTTAAAGTTAGAAGCAGAACAAGTAATGAGAGAAAATCTTTGTAGCAAGTTGTTCTGATAAAGGTATCCTATTCAAGATATATAAAGAACTGATTGGAATTTGTAAGACTAGGAACCATTCCCTAATAGATCAATGTTCAAAGGATATGAACAGGCAATTTTCAAAGAAAAAAATCCAGGCTATCAACAAACCATATGAAAAATGCTCCAAATCACTAATAATTAGAGAAATGAACATTGTAACAACTCTGAAGTTCTGCCTCATACCCATCAAATTGGCAGAGATGATAAAATAAGAGAATGACAAATATTGGAAGGGCTGGGGATATATAGACACGCTGACAAACTGTTGATGGAGCTGGGAATCTCTAACCATTTTTGAAAGAAATTTGAAGTTCCCCAAAGAGTCACTGTAGAGTACATACCCTTTGACCCAGAAATATCACTACTAGGCCAATACCTCAAAGAGATCAAAGGAGGAAAAAGACCCATATTTAAAAAATATTTATAGTCACTCTTTTTGTAATAGCAAAAAACTGGAAACTAAGGAGGTGACTACTTAATGGGGGATGGCTAAACAAAGTATGATATATGAATGTAATTGAAGTTTATTAAACCCTTTAGATATGAAGGACTAGATAGTGTCAGAGGAATTGGGAATGATAACATAGGGAGTATTTAGATTCTGCTTTAAGTTTCTCAAAGGATACATTTATTATGTATATTACCTCATTCCTAATAACAATCTTGAAAGTTATGGGCCATTAATGTCCTTATTTTATAGATGAGGAAACTGAGGTTTAGAGAGGATAGGTGACTTGCCCAGAGTCACACAGTTATACACTATCTGAGGCAGGGTTTGAACTCAGAGTTTTCCTGACTCCAGGTTCAGAACTTCGTCCACTGGGCCACGTAGTTGCCACCTAGAAGACTTCTGTGAAGTGAGCAGAACTAGGAAAGCCATTTATACAGTGACAGCGAAATGACAAGAACAGCATGAAAGATTTTGGAATTGTATCAGTGCAGTGACAATTTGGTCCAGAAGACCGAAGCTGAAGCATTTGTGTCCATCTCATGCCAGAGAGATGATGGCCTTAAAGTATGAAGTGAGGCATATGTTTTTGGACATGGCCAATGTAAGAATTTGTTTTGACTTGAATATGTATTATTGAATACATAGGAGTTTTATTTTTACTTATTTTATAATTGGGGGGATGGGTGGCAATGAGGAGGGAAAATAAAGGTTTGTTAACCAGAAAAAATTAAATTAAAAACACTCTTAAATGCTAAGAAAAAAAGTTGCAACCTGATTATACTAGTTCCTCATTTTTATATTTTACACATACATTTTAGGATATTAATAAAATGCATTAGAACAGTCTTAATTTTTAAAAACATGACTATTCACTTTTTTGCAAAATTCAGTATTCTTTATTTTCTCACAAAGAATGTTAGTGTTTTAATACTACTTTATTTGAATGTCTTTTCATAGTTAATATAGAAATGTCAGGGTTTTCTTAAACCTTGAACAAAATTCATCTGTTAAAAAATAAACCTAAGTTCATAAAGCTATAAATTAGGGGGTGATATTCTAGTCCCATCACAAAAGGATTGTTCATAATAGATTTTTTTAAACAACAAGACTTCATATTTCAAAAGATTATATCTAGAGCTAAAAAAGGAATTCAGAGGCTCTCAAGTAGAACCCTCATTTTATAGTACCAGGAGTGGTGAAGGGATTTGTCCAAGGTCACACAGCTAGTGAATGAAGCTGAATTGGAACCCAAGTCTTCCTAATGCTAAGACCAGTGCTGTATCCATTAAACCATATTGCTTCTCAAGTTTCATTTAAAATTGATTTCATTTGTTAAAAAAAATTGTTTTCAAGTTTTTTGGGTTACATATCTCATTCCATGTTTATTTTATTACTTTATTTAGTGGAACTAGAATAAATATACCATGCTAATACATCATATTTTAGGTAAGAGATGAGTTCCTGAAAATTTCAGTATAATTGATGACACACAAGTATATTTTAAATTCATAAGGTTTCTTCAACTGCATTGCACTCAATTGGCATTCTGTTCTTTGTAAATAACAGTTCTGTAAGAAAGTGCATATACTAGTGATATTTTCCCAATTAATATTTTATAAGCAAAGAGGCATGTATGGAAATAGACTCTTTAAACTAAAATCTACTGATCCTACTTTTAGATCAGGGATAATACACTCTCTCAGGCCTTTTGCACCAGCATTTATAGATTTGTTCAACATATTTCAAGCCCCAAAGTATTTCATTGGTAAATTGATTTGGAAAAAAGCTTTCCTTGGGAAATTTACTGTTAATATTTTAGTAAGAAAAGTTCTTCTTTAAAGTAAATAAATACTCCCTATTTTGCCATTGTATAAAATAAATTTTTGCATGTTTCATCTTCTGTGTTACAGGCATGGATTTACAACTCAGTGGATAATATTTTAAAAAATTTGTAAGCCATGTGAAAATTAGAATTTCTTCATCCAGTAATGTTTTGCTTTCAGCACTCTGATATGCTTGGAACAGAACTACTAGAATGCCTTTATTGGAGAAGAGGAGCGCTGCTCTATATGTTTTGCCATACTGTGACAGCAAGGGAAGAATGGCGATCAGCAAAGACATATGTGCTTAAAAAGGTAAAAAGGTATCTGTCATTGTGGATATGTTGTGTGGAGTTGATTGCTGGTTCCAAGAAAACTCCTTTTTTCCCAATTATAAGTAAAACTTATCAATCTTTATACGTGTATTTGGTCAGGCCAAAACATATTTGGTTGATAAGCTTTATCCACTTTTACACTCCTGTTTATTGGTTCTAACAGAAGAAAAGAAGCGGGCTTGTACTGCACCAGTCAAGATTTAGATCTGCAATAAGAAATAATTTTGTTACATTCAGATATTGATATTGCTTTTTATGGAGGTTGTAAAGTCTTCCCCTTGGAATGCAAAGTAAATGTTTTTTAGTCTAGATTGATCATATGTGGAGGGGGAAGGATAGCGAAAGAACTTTATTTATAACCTCAGTGTCTCTTCCAGCCCCAGGAGTGTGTGGTTTTGCTTTTTTAAGGAATGTGCCAAGTGTTGTGACAAATCTTGCCATTGTGAACGAACCCATTTCCTGAGTATTTGTTGCTTTGATGACCGATGCATTAATATTCATGTAATTGTTATGTATATTTAGAAACAGTTATCTGGAAAGGATCTGTCCTAGCCATAAATGCTGCAAGTCAGTATGTACAAAGTTTGTTGATTCAGCAGAATTCAGTCCTCTTGGATGTAGCCTTTTTGTTAATAGAAGTATTAACATTTTTTCAGTAATTGCCATGGCTATTTTTCTGTTATTATATCATGGACATTTTGAGCAGTGACAAAATGACTTTATGCCATTAAAATAATCATGAACCAAAGTTAATATCTGAAAAGTTTTAGTGACTTTTCATATAATACACAATTCTCTACTTTCCTTCAGTGCCTCATTGATGGAATCAGTTATTTGCTAAAGATGTTTAATTTTCGATGCCCTCCTCAACTAAATGAAGACGTTTCTTTTCAAGACATAGACACAGCTAAGTTACTTAGTGAAGGTAACCTGATTTTTATGTATTTAAAATTTAAAAATTCTGTGGATATTACATTTTTAGATTTCACTGTGAATCAGATGTATAGTTAGGCTTAGATGTGAGATATGAAAAGTATTGTTTTTTTCTTAAATTTAGCTGAAGATGAGAGATTTCTTATAATGTGAGAAAACGGTGAAATTATAAAAAGTTCTCTTAAATGATGAGAACTAGATATTTGGATCAGATATATGGGATTTCTCATTAAAAAAGGGAAAATAGGATGAACCAAATTCCTTTTACACTGACTTTAATAAGTGATTTTTATAATAATGATAGATTACATGGATCTACAACTTTACAGTTTTCAGAGTATTGCCTCCACAACAATTTAGTAAGGTACTTGGTACTTATTACATCCTTATTTTATAGATGAGGAAACTGAGGCTCAACCTTTGCCATTAGTTTTTAGAATGTTACTATAGATTGTGAATTCAGAATAATATTAAATAAATTGTGTTTTTCAACTATTGGCAGTTCTCTGCAAGGCATAACAAGTTTTTATAACCAGACTTTGTTGTCCTCCATTTCAATGATTATTCCTTGATTTATCGTTGTATAAAAATAGATTCTCATGTTTTCAGTTTGTCTAAAAGTAAGATTCCCAAGTTCAAATACTTTAAGTTTCATTTGTCTTTATTACTTCGTGTGATGTTGTTCTCTAAGATCAGAAATCTTAAGGAGATGTTTATCTTTAACTGCCTAACAGTTAACTGAGAAAGCTAATGACGGTACTTTTTCAAAAGTACTCCTTTTTACAGAAAAGTTGTAGCTCAGATACCTACTACATGCGTGACTAGGGCAAGTCATTTCACTTCCACATTAAGTTAGAATATTCTGCCTATCTATTTTAAGGTAAAGTAAGACATTCTATTTACTGTACTCCTGTTCAGTGCTTCATCATGCTTGGAGGTGTCCTTTGCTTTACAAAGGCTCTCCCAGCAGAGTGCTAGAGAACCAGCCTAGTATTGCAGAAGCCTTATTAGGAGGTGCCTCATTTTTTACTACACCTTGGGGTTGTTGCCTGCTTAGCTTTGGAGAGGATGGAGTCTGTATTGCAAGGAAGAAGTCATGAATCTTTCAAACTTTGCTGCCTCCAATAGCGATTCAGTTTATAAGGCCTTCATCCTTATTCTACCTCAGCTACCTGTACAGGGGATCATACTTCAGAGCTCACCACCTCCCCCAGACTGTGCCATTTTCATGTCCCCTGTCCTTCCATTTTCATTTGCCTCCCTCTTCATAAGCTCGCTCTCCAACCTCTGGTCTCACTGTAATTGCCTTTACCCTTTGTCAAGTCCATCATCTCTCTTTTGGTCTCACTTCCTGTCTTCACCTTATTGATCCTGTAGACCTGACAGGTTAGCTCTATGCTATCTTACTCTTGCCTGTTGGTTCCCTGTCAGTTTGCATCCCACAGTCCTCTCCCCCACCCTGCTGCAGGAGGAAGTCACTGTGGGTGTTGTCTGATCTCAGTTGGCTCCTCTGTGCTTCAGAGAGATCTTTTCATTCTTCCCTGACCAACTCTCTAACTAGTCACCAACTAGTGACTCTTCTAAGCCTGTTCCTCAAATACTTCTTTCTCATCCCATTCAGTAAGTCATCCTGCCTCCCATCCATTACCATCTCTGTAATCTCTCCTTTAGTCCCTTGACATCTCTTTTCCTTTGCTTTAGCCTCTTAGGAAGAAGTGGTCGTCCTTACAGTGCCTCTCTTCTCCACTTGATCAGATTTCTTGCCTCTGAGTGACTACCCAATCAGTCATTTCTTTCATCTTGAGTGTCTCCATCTCCACTGGCTCCTTTTCCACCCCTACAAACATTGCCTGCCTGACATGTACTTCTTCCTGTCTGTATTCCTTTAAGGTGTCACCCTCTCTGTGAAGCCTTCCCAGATCTCCTCACTTATTAGTGCTGTTTCTGCTCAAATTACCATTTATTTCTCATCTCCGTATATGTTGTATCCCTTCAACACAACATAACCTGAGAACAGAGGCTTATCTGTTTTTGTCTCATACCTCTAGTGCCTTTCTTTATGCTTTGTACATGTATGGTACTTATTAAATGTTCATTGAGTGTTTTTTTTACTACATTTCATCTTTTTATAATTCATCAAACCATTATTATTAATGACAGTTAAGTTATACTTGAAGACTTTATCTAGATTCAGTGATTGGGATATTCTGGTCAATTTAGAAACTTGTTTTTGTTTCATCAACCTTAACTGAAAACATTTCTAAAATGTTTTAATGCATTTTTCTGCCATAATCCATAAAGTATATTGGACATGGCAAAAACTTTTTTTTTAAATAGAAAATCTTGAAATGCTTGTAAGTCATGATTTTTAACACTTATGAAATGCATAATGTGTTGCAGAAGGCAGATATATGACCTTAGGCTGAACTTTGTTATGTTTTGGAAATTTCATAAAAGTATGTAGCTCTTGCAGTTTATGGTATTGTGACATACCTTCTCCAAAAATGAAATACAGAGAAAAGAATGCCATTTAGCTGATTGTTTTGATTGATCAAGTTGTGGTTGTTTAAAAATAGAGAGGTTGTTACAGAAATTTTTAAGGAAATACTAAAAAAATTAATTTTATAATTATAATCTCATCCTAAATGATTTTTCTAGGTGTGTTCAGTGACACTCATTTGCTGGCCATGATGTACAGTGGAGAAATGTGTTATTGGGCACTGAAATATTGTGTAAACGAAGAGCCAGAAAATTGTGACATAGACACCAATGGACCTGGGACAAGCATCATTTCACTCAGAGATTCCTTGGATTTTCGAGAAATAGGAGAAAAGATTTTAAGAAAGTATATATCTGTTTGTGAAGGACCCCTGAAAGGACAATCATGGGATACAACAAATGCAAAGGAAATACTAGACTTCTTTCAACATTGCCATCACTAGTACATTCTTACCTTTGCTAATTTTTTTCCTTTTTCACTACAAAAAAGATACTTTTTTCAAGAACTCTGGAAAATAAGACTTACTGATTCTAAAATAATGTAATTTTAGCTCATATTATACAGTGTAGTATGATTATAGATTTTTTATCTGTTAAGCTATCAACATCATTGATTTTTTAAAAAATTTTAAACTTCTGAAATAATATCTCAAATGACAATCTGATTATGTATGTGAATTGTTGAATATTTCTGACTTCTAAAAGAGAGTGCAGTGTACTTTGAATTTGAATGGGAAAGCCTCCAAATACCTCATGACTAAGAATCTGATAGTATCTTATTTAGCTATTAGAGAGTATGATAAGTTTTCTGTCTTCTTCCTCCCATTCCTTTTCACCAAAATCCATCTTCCATACTTCTGTAGTTGTGTGAAGGTTATCACCAACTTCCTAGTTGCTGAGGTTCATAACCTTAAAGGGCTGTTCTTTATTCTTCTGTCTCCCTTGCCCCCTACTAGTATATGGGTTGATCAAGGAGGTCTAGCACATTTGGTGTGAGGGCTTGCCAAGCCCTTTTCAAGGATGTTCATCCATCTTTGGTATCTACCTGTCTGTCACTCAACTCTCACCTGTGGCACCAAGAATCTGTAGCATGTGCAGTGGCCACACACCCCAGTAGGCCATCTAGGTAGAAGGGGCTAGACCAGATTAAGGGTAACAAGTCTTAAACCTGTTGGTGAGTGAGGGGGTTGTCTATCCCAAGCATATCAACGCTATGCAGAATGGGCAGATGAGAACAATTTGTTCCAGTGGCCATGAAGATGGCTGAAGGCATGTGCTGTGGATCACATAGAGGAGGCCTGCACAACATCCTGCCCTCAGATCGTACATTGTGCAGACATGTTTTACATCCTCTACATTTTTCATGGGCCACCCAAAATCCTTTGGAAGGCCACAAGTGGCATGCGGGCTGTATGTTGTGCAGGTCTGGCCTAGAGTTTGGTCATACATCAAAGATGTATGCATCCCAGGCCATCACCAGTCCCTGACTTTTTTTGCCATTGAACTTCAACGACTGGAAGAGAGAATGAGGCTGACAACTTTGTGCAGCTCTGCCTCATTTGATTAAAGTTCACACAGGATGACACCATCTTGTGATGTCAGTGTTCATCTTTGGAAATGAAGGATGATGAACACCACCACCAAGTCTTGTTGGTTTTACATCCACAACATATTTGACATCCATTTTCTTTCCATTTCTTTGATATGCTGCTCCAACCAAACTAGTCTGTTGACTGTTCACAAACTCATGTTCATGTCTTCCTAAAGTACTTTCTCAAACCTGTTGATGTTCCATGTCCTCCTAATGTACTTCCTTAACTTTTTAAAAAATTATTTTTTCATTCCAAATTTGACAAACATCAACAGACATGGATACTTCCATATACAGAGAACAGAAAACAAGATTGCATATGAAATCAAATCTTTTTTATGTCCTGCTTATTTCTTTTTTAAAATCATACGATATCTTCAGATAGTTTAAAATCTCTCTTGCTTATTGGTGTCTCCTTTGGAACCTTCATCTTTCTTCTGTGTGCATTCTCTTCAGTGCTTCATCGATGCACTTTTATTCATTTTTTTGCCATCACTATAATAGCTGCACCTCTCCCCCAAATGTAAATATAAATTCCCCAAAATAAAAATCCAGCTGTTTCTTGTAACAAGTATGTATAGTCAATAAAGCAGATCCACACAGGCTCTGTTGACAAACGTATTAATTTGCACCTTAATTTTGTCACTTTTTTGTTAGGTTAGTTATCATATTGCTCAGAGTTCTGAAGTCTTTCAAAACTTTTTCTTGATGATTTTATAGTAATATAAATCATTCTGGTTCTGCTCACGTCATTCTATAGCAGTAAATACACTTCTTCCTGATTTCTCCGAACCCATTCTTTTTTGTCGTTTGCTTTGGTACAATTATATCACTGTACCAGAATTTATGGATACTCCCTTAGAGTCCACCTCTTTACTACAACAAAAAGTGCTGATATAAATATTTTTGTACATATGTATCCTTTCTTTCTGTGTTTAATGTCTTTGGGGCCTAGTAATGGTACCACTGAGTCAAAGGAAGTTTAATTGGGGTGTACTTCCAAATTGCTTTCAGAATCTGTCTCAGGACTTGCATCCAAGCAGCCCTCATACCCAGGCATGTCCTGTTTCCCCATTGCCACCTTCTAGAAACCTCCTTTTCCTCCACAGGGTAATTCAGGAACCAGTGTTTGCATAAAACCTGTGTTAATATTCTCTGTCTTCCCTCCCCCCATGGTTTTTAATGCTCTTGCCTTTCTTGGTTTACCTTATATATGTATGTATATTAGCATTGTACAATCCCAGGAGAATACAAGCTTGCAGGCAGGAACTATTTCATCTTTGTCTTTTTATTCACTCCTAATTTCCTTAATATTTAATATAGTGCCTTGTATAAAATAGATGTTTAGTGTTTATCAATTTGAATTTTGTTCATCTTTCTTTGTGAACTTATCATGGTGAGAGTTCATCAACTGATTGTTTTGATTATAGGATATAATTGTGAAAATCTGTGTTATATAGCAGCCATGTTAAACAGGTTTAATAAATCTTAGCACTGCCACTGATTAACTATGACCTCTTAGGCAGGTTACTTAATCTTTCTGAGCCTGTTTCCATATCTATAAAATGGGAATATAATACTACCTGTCCTTCCTATCTCATAGGTCAGTTGTGGAGTGAAATAATCTTAAGTAAAAGTTGATTTAACTGCATTATTGTAATAAACACAATTGTCATTTTATAAAAACAAAAGTTTTCTTTCCATTGTGACTACCTGAGAAATATGTAGTTTAGTAAAGGAAGCAGTAAAGGTAGAATCACGATGCCTAGTTTCTCATTAATTAGCTTGTATATGACAGAACTTTTAACATCTAAATTTATATTTTCTGCTTACCAGTAAGAGGCAGAAATGGACATGTCCCCAGATCCCACATGTAACAAGTAGAGAGGACCCTATACTGCCACTCGGTGTGGGACTATTTCAGGAATCATGCTCATTGCATTTTATTAACTAAGGCAGGGCTTCTTAAACTTTTTCCACTTTTGACCCCTGTTCAAGTTTTGGCAGCAGTTTGGCAGTTGGTGTTGTGTGGCCTGACAGCATGTGCAGGACAAAGTGTGCATACTTTGTGTTCAGAACTACGGCTGCAGGGAAGTTGTGTGATGCAGCAGGGGCAAGAGCTGCCAGAAACACCTCGGATTCATTTCATGTTTGATTTTTAATTAATTTTTGGTTGTTGTGCATTCAGAAACCTTTCACTGTTGCCAATTTTTCACAACCCCATATGGGTTTTCGACCCACAGTTTAAAAAGCACTGATTACTAGGGGACTTCTGGAAGTATGGGACAAATGGTGATTTGCTAAGACTATGAGGGATTTTATGGGACATTCACAACTGTTGTGTAAGCTGAGAACTACTCTGCTTCCATCCATATAACTACCAGATTCATATTCCTAAAGCACATCTGACGGTCACTCCAATACACAAGAAGGTCCACTTATCGCCCTGTTGCCCTTGGGATAAAATGCAAACTTCTTATTTGGCATTTAAAACCCTTCACAACAAATCTTGTCTTTCCAGGCTTGGTGCATCTCATGCTCTACACGTTCTGTCTGTGTTGTAATCAAATTAACTTAGCTGTTGTCCTGTGTCTGCAGAAGCCTAGAATGCCCTTCTCATCTCTGCCTTGGAGAATCATTGGCTCCCTTCAAGGCTCTGCTCAAGTGTCCCGACTGCTAGTGCCTGTCAAATACATTGTATATGCTTTGTATCTATTTGAGTACGTATACGTTGTTTCCTCCTCCCTGCTTCCACCCCTCCCCCCCAGTATAATGTCAGCTGCTTGAGGACAGGTGCTGTTTGTATTCCCAAGACTAGCACAGTGGTGTGGATGTGGCAGGGGCTTAAACGAATGCTTGTTGGAGGAATGAGCTGCTGTTTGGGACTTCGCAGGCAGTCTTCGTTCAGGAATCATTAATTAAATGCTCCAGGCAGAATTTGGTGATATGCCCATTATTAAGTCTGGAGTCTCAAGAATATGAAAGAATAAATTAAGGGCAGCTTGATCTGCTCGGAGTTGGACATCAGTATGTTACTTGTAGAACTGCTGGAGACCATAAGTCCTAGGAGGGCGGGACGTTCTGTATTTTTGTCTCTGATGCCCAGCTGCTAGCGCTGTACTTGGCTCGGAGGTACAGATAAAATGCTTGTTAAGTGAATGACTGATCGATTCCAATGGATACCTTGCTTGGTTTTCACTTACAGTATTTCTGGTTCTCCCACTTAAAAACCTGTGTGCTTAGGGCAAGTTAAATCAGGGAACCTCTAGGTTTCAGTCTCCACAACTGCTGAGAGCACTGAAGTAGCTGGTTTCTGGTTCTAAAGGTGGAAATTCCTCCTAAGTCTTTTAAATAGTCTGCGTGAGAAAGGTGCCCTTTACTGTTTTTAATGATTCACGGCGGCCTTCCCGCTGAGCCACCCCCCTTCCCCACCAGACCTTTAAGATGGGGGGGAGGATGTGTGCCATGCTGACTGGTGGGAACCGGCCAAGCCGCCCAGCCACGCTCCAGCCGCCTTCTCTCTCTTATAATCCGCTTTGGGCACCAGAATTAAAACAACGGGAAGCACCTATTACATCCCAGACAACGAGTCTCCGCCAGCAGCCCACTTACATTCTAATGGGGGAGCCAAGTACATACAAAACTACGCGCGGCATAAATACAGCAGTGAAAGGCAGAGTAGCCTGGGAGGGAAGGCGCTGGCAGCTGCATCTTCGAGGAGGAGGATTCTTGCGGGGCTGGCATGAGTGGCAGCCGGTGCAAAGGCACGGAGATGGGAGATGGAGGAGGGAACGTGTAATGAAAGCTGAAAGAGACCAAGGCCACGCTGCGCAGGGCTTTCAAAGCTGAAGAGAAACCACAGGATGCCGCTAAAGCTGGCCGCGTGACCGTGGGCTTGGGTGGCGAGAGGTGGGTGCTCAGGTGCTGAACTGAGGGGGCAGCTGGGTAAGGAGGGAAGGGACGGGAGAGGTGAAGACGGGAAAAGATCTGGCCAGGGATGGAAGCTGGGAGGGCCAGGGCGCCGACGGCGAGGGCCCAGCCCAGGGCCCCGCGCGCGCCCGCCCCGCGCGTCCACGCCCCGGGCCCCGCGCGCCCCCGCCCCGCGCGCCGCGTGCCCCCCGGAAGCCGGGCCCGTCCGGGGCCAGCGTCGGCGGCCGCCCGCTGGAATGCTGCCCGAGCTCCTCCTCCTCGGCCCAGGGTCGGTACTGCGGCTCCAGGCCGGCAGCCATGGCGGAGAGTGAGCCGGGCTGCAGCGGCTCCGGCACGTCCCTGCCGCCCCTCAGTGACCGGAGCCGCCTGGAGGCGGCGATCCTGAGCGGCTGGAGGAGCTTCTGGCAGTCGGTGGGCAAGGAGAGGCCGGAGCAGGGCGCCACGCCGGCGGAGGACGAGGAGGCCTGCGCCCTGACCAGGCTGCCGGTGGGTGAGGGAGGCCCGGCGGCCAGTGCGCCTGCGCGCGCGGGGAAGGCGGGGGAGGGGCGAGACCCCGGCCCCCCGGCCCTCCGGCCCCGGCCCTCTGCCGCTGCCTGGGATTGGGCGCCTTCGGGCCTGTTTGGGCCGGCGGGCTGCGTGGCGGGCCGGGACGAAGGTCCTAGTGTGCCCTTTGGTTATCACCAGCATTGATTAAGCGCCTGCTGTGTGCCGCCCTGGGAGACGAACGTGTAGCAGCCCCCAGCTTGGTGTTGTCCGGCCCGAGGCCGGCCCTCTGCCCACCAGGCCGCGCTGCCTCGTGGTCCGCCGGCACTGATTAAGTGCCAGCTCTGTGCCAACCCGCAGCCAGATGCGGGGGCTACAGAGATAGTAAGCGGCTAACATGTCGGGAGCGCCTACTGCGCGTGCGCCAGGCGCTGTGCTGAGGTGCCAGGCCAGGAGACGCGGGCAAGCAGCCTGTGGCTTGCTGTGGTGATGCTAACATACGGCGCCTACTGTGTGCCGGGCACTCGTAAGCCCTTGTAAGGAGCTCGTCTGACGTTCGCAGCCTCCGTGCCCAGCTCTTCATGGCCCCATTTGGGGTTTTCTTAGCGAAGATATCGAAGTGCTCTGGCATTTCCTTCTCCAGCTTGTTTTACAGATGAGGAAACTGAGGCAGGCAGGCCTAAGTGAGTGTCATTTATCCCGGTGTCCTATGTGCTGGGTTCTCAGCCACCCTGGAAAAGAGGGGCTGCTCTTTTCCCCATTTTACAGATGAGGAAACTGAGGCAGGCAGGCTTAAGAGACTGTCATTTATCCCGGTGTCCTATGTGCTGGGTCCTCAGCTACCTCATTTGAGCCCCAGAGCCACCCTGGAAAAGAGGGTCTACTCTTTTCCCCATTTTATAGATGAGGAAACTGAGGTCTTGACAGGAGTGAGGGATTCTGCAAGGCTGAGGGAAGATGGAAGAACGTTTCACGCATGGGAGAAGCAACTTGCCCAGTGTCAGACAGCAAAGAAATGAAACCTGGCTCTCAAGAAGTTGGCATTCCATTGGGAAAAACACAGTATGGCCCCAGACAGCCTGGACACACATCTACATGCCAGGCTCCTCTGCTCTTCCAGGCAGCGATTTCTGTAGGAGAGGCTTTTGAAACAGCAGTCACCTACGGAAGTATATAATAGCAGCCAACTGTTACATGGTTTTAAGGTTTACAGAGTGCCTGACACATGAGATTTCATTTAATTCTCCCTATAACCCTTTGAGGTAGTTTCTGTGACCTATATTACTGATAAGTAAACTGAGGCCCAGCTATTCAGTGACTTGCTCAGGGTCACACAGTAAGTATCTGAGAAACAGAATTTGGACTTGGCTCTTCGTGATGTCAAGCCTTGTGTCTAGTAAGCAACACTGACCTCACTCAGAGTAAGCACTAAGGAGTTGGGACGATTCAGAAAGAATCCTGTAGCAGATGGTGCTTCCGCTAAGTCTTGAAAGAAGTGAGGGACTCTAAGGCTAAGATGAGAGGGAAGGTATTTCAGGCACAGAGGAAAGACATTGCAAAGGAAAGATGGAGTTCTGTGTGTGAAGAACAGGGAGAAGGGCAGTTTGACTGAACTCTAGGGCGCAGGAGGGAGTGTATCTTGGCTTCCCTGACTTCCTTCATGTCCCAGCTAAAGTCTCACCTTGGGGTCAAGACATCAGCCATCAGGGTGTCTTTGGTCTTCAAAAATAAAGGACAAACAACGAAATCCCACCTTCTAGAGGAAACCTTTCCTGATTCCCCTTAATTCTAATTCCTTCCCTTTGTTGATTTCCCCCAGTTTATTTGCATATTGTGCCCCCCCCCCCCCCCCCCCCCCCCCCCCCCCCGTTGAACTGTGAACTCCTTGAGAGTGGATACTGTCTTTGCCTTTGTTTCTGTATCTCCATGGTTTAGCATGATGGCTGGCTGGCACACAGTAGGAGTTTTAATAAATGTTCATTGACTATCCCAAAAGTCTTAGTGAAGTTTTAAGATTTAATAAATTGTACAGGGCACCTTCATTAATGAGGTTGGAAACAAAATTTGGGACCATGTTTTGGGTTTTAAAAAACAAAGAAGTTTATATTTTATGCTGAGGCGATGGAGAGCAACTGTAGTTTGCTGAGTAGAGATCTACACTTAAGGAATATGACTTCAGCAGCTGGGTGCGTGATGTATTAGAACAAGGAGAAACCTGAGGTAGGAGGGCCAAATAGGAGGCCATTGCAATGGTCTAGGCAGGAAGTAATGAGGACCAGAGTTAAGCTGGTAGATGCATGAGTACTGAGAACAGAACAGATATGGGAGATGTGGAGGTCCAAGTGACAAGCTTTGAAAACTGGATTGGATATGTGGAGTGAGAAAGTAAATTTTGAGAATGATGCTGAGGTTTTGAACCTGGCTAGGAGCCTGAAAGAATGGTGGTGCTCTTGACAGAAATAGGGAAATTGGGTAGAGAGGTAGATTTAGGGGAAAAGACAGTGAGTTCAGTTTTGGACATGTTGAGTTTGATATACTCTCTGTGACATGAAATTTTCAGTAGAATGATGCAGAAGAGGTTAAAGCTCTATACATGTATAGGTCTGGGAGTCCTTGGCGTAGACATTCCAAGCTAGAGTGCAGAGAAGAAAGAATTACGTGCCCAAGACAGCAGTGGGGTATCCCCAGAACTGAGAGACATGATAATATGGATGACGAGCCTCTAAAGAATACTAAAGAGAGTTTGTTAGGTAGGCGAATTAACAGAGAGCAGTATTCGAAATGCCAGGAGATAGTGGTATCTGGGGGAGAGGGATAGACAACAGTGTCACATGCAGCAGAGAGGTCAAGAAGTACTAGGGCTTGGAAAAGGTCATCAGATTTAGATTTAAAATACTGGTAACCTGGAACAGCGCAATTTCAGTTGAGTGATGAAACTGGAAGCTAGATTACGAAAGGTTGAGAAGTTAGAGGAGAGGAAATGGAGTTAATTAAGTGGATAGTTTTTTCCTAGGAGTCAGTAACTCTTATTCATGTTTTTCAGTTGTTTCAGTTGTGTTGACTCATTGTAACCCCATTTGGGGTTTTTGGCAAAGATACTGGAGTAGTTTATCATTTCCTTCTTTAGCACATTTTATAGATGAAGAAATTGAGACCAACAGAGTTAAGTGACTTGCTCAGGGTTATACACCTAGTATGTTTCTGAGGCCAAATTTGAATTCAGGTCTTTTTGACTCCAGGCTTGATACCGTAACCTCTGTACCACTTAGCTGCCTGAAACTTGTTAGTAATGAGTTGTTAATAAGAAACATTAGTGATGGTAGATTTTTTGGGGGGATTGGCAGGGTAGAGTTTCAGACCTTCTATTTAATTTGTTTAAAGAATTGGGATAGAAACTCAGAAACTCCTTCTGTAGATGCATATAGGCAACTTGTCCATGTCTTACAGTATTACAGTTGCCTCAGGTAATGAGAGGGTAAGTGACCATGGTCACCCCATTTGTGTTCAAGGTAAAACCAATCTGTTAATCATAATTTATGAAGCACCATCCTGGGTATGTAAAGACTGTCACTGACTCTAAGCCTGACCTAGTAGCCACTGCCATGCTGCCTCTATGATTATTATTTTTCATATGAAAAGTAACTTGAGGAAGTGAAGATGGCAGACTAGAAAAGTACTCAGCCGACTGTAGCACCAGTGTGATATCCTCTCCTGGCACAATTCTGAATTGCAAAAATCATAGACTCTCCACATGGAAGACAGAACCAAAATGTTTATTCAAACACCAGAAAGCCAAATCCATCATAGCAACAAAGAAATCCATCAGAGTAACCAAGATGTCTATATGCATTATCAGACCTTCCCACAAACACTCGCAGTCTCAGCTGCCTGCTTCCCCTGCCCTTCCCAGCTCTGACTAGTCTGACCAACTACCTCTCAGCTCCGCTCCAGCTCTGCCTCTTCTTGCTCCACCCACTCAGCAAGCTCCTCCCACCGCAGACTTAGGTGACTTAGGCTTCCAGGTCATTTAAACATGTCACATGGACCTATTAATTTATGGGAAAGATCTCCAAATTAAAGAAAAAATACATTAGCAGTACACTGACCTCTCCCAGATTCCCAGCCAGTGACTCTAAAATGACACCTCAAATAGAATTCGGAAGAAGCAAAACCTACAAAAAAGTTGAGTGGAACAATTTTCCATCCCATGACAATTTAGGAGATTGGCAGGAAAGATCTGTCTCACCAGGGATCTTGGAGGTGGCTGCATTGGTGGTGGCAGCAGCATCAGGAGCTCTCAGCTCACAGGTGGTGGTGGGAAGGGAGTCAGACAGATGGTTGGAAGGAGATTGCAAGGGACCCTTTGGTGGTTCTGGGTTTAGTCCCTTTTGCATTGCTCATATGTAGTTCTAAGTCACAGTCTCAAGGCCAAAAGGAGTGATAGCACTTGCAGCTGCATGGGAGCCAGGGACCTTGGTTGGGGTTAATTCTAATACTACATAAACTATTTGGAAAACTAGGGAAAGGTGGAGCCCTACCAAATTCCTTTAACAGCACAGATGTGGTACCAGCACCTAAATCAGGAACGAGCAAAAACAAAAAAAACAAGTCCAGTTTCTCTAATGAATATTACTGGAAAACTTTAAAATAAAATGCTAGTAAGGAGATTACAGCAATATATCACAAAAGTAATATACTATGCCTAGGTGAGAGTATATCAAAAATGCAGGATTGGCTCAATATTAGGAAGACTATCAGCACAATTGGCCATATCAGCAACAAAACTAACAGAAAGCATATGATTATCTCAATAGATGCAGAAAAAGCTTTTGATAAAATACGGCACTCATTCCTATTATGAACACCAGAAAGCATAGGAATCAATGAAGCTTTCCTTAGAATAATGAGGATTATCTATCTAAACCCATGAACAAGTATTATTTGTAATGGGGGATAAGCAAGAAACCTTTCCAGTAAGAAAAGGGGGGAAGCAAGAATGCCCATTATTACTGTTATTATCCAGTAATATCTAGAAATGCTATCTATTTCAATAAGAGAAGAAAAAGAAATTAAAGGTATTAGGATAAGTAACAAGGAAACAAAACTCTTACTCTTTACAAATGATATGCTGGCATGCTTAGAAAATCAACTAAAAAGTAGTTGAAATTAACAAGTTACAAAAAGCTGTAAGAAATGAAATAAACTCATAGAAATCATTGACATTTCTACACATTACCAAAGTTTAGCAGAAATAGATAGAAAGAAATTCCACTTAGAGTGACTTCGGCCAATGTAAAATAAGAAGTACTATATAAAACTGCAAGCCCTTTGACCCCAAAATACCGCGACTAGGCCTGCATCCCAGAGAGGTAAAAGAAAGAGGAAAAGGATGCATGTGTACTGTGCCCTTTGCCCCAATTCCTTCTTTCCCCTTTTCCTCCTATTTCCATGATAAGTGAAATGTATGTTTGTACCCAAAATGTGTGTGTGTTCTTCCCTATTTTTACCAGTTCAAATGTCAGTGAGGTTCAAGTATTGGCCTACCCTCAATTATGTTCCCTTCCCTTCCAATATATTCTTTCCCTTTGCCTATTTTTCATTTAGGATCATCAAGACATAATAGACCTGTTCCCAAACCTTCAGTCTAATTATTCGTCTATGACTCCTGATGATGATAAAGTTCATGGGGGTGTGTGTATCACTTCATCATATTAGAATGTAAGCAGTTTTTCTTTCTTTAGTCTTTTATCATTATTCATGTTTACCCTTTTATCTTTCTCTTTACTCTTGTGTCTGGACTTCAGAGTTTTTGCAGAACTCTGATCTTTTCATCAGGAATTCTTATAAGTCCTCTGTTTCATTAAAGGACAATTTTTTTCCCCTGTAGCATTATATTCAGTTTTTCTGGTTAAGTTATTCTTGGCCCATATCCTTTGCCTTATGGAATATGGTATTCCAGTTTCTGAATACTTGAATATTTTCTTTATGACCATTTACAGTATTTCCCCCCCCTTTGACCTGGAGGCTCTGCGTTTTGGCTGTAATATTCTTGAGAGTTTTCATTTGGAGGCATTCAGGAGGTGATCAGAGGATTCCTTTTCTTTCTACTTTAGGTGCTGATTCTAAGAGATCTGGGCAGCTTTCTTTTAAGATTTCTTTAACTGTGATGTCTAGGCTATTTGGTCATGGTGTTTAGACAGTTTGATGATTCTTAATTTTTTTCTCCTTTATTTATTTTCCAGGTCAGTTGTTTTTGCTATGAAGATACATTTTATTTTGTCTTGTTTTTCAATCTTGACTTCATTGTAATAGTTCTTCTTGTCTCATGGAGTCGTTGACTTTTCTCTGGTACATTTTGATATCCAGTAAGTTGTAGTTTTTTTTTGCTTGGGCAAGGTTTTGTATCTCTTGTGTCAAATTGCTAATTTCCTTTTTAATTCTTTCTTTCATCTCTCATTTCTTTTCCAATTTTTTTCCTCTAGTGTTCTCATTTTATTGACCAAAATACTTTTAGCGCTTTAAAAACCCTAACAAAACGTAATTTATTCTCTTCCAGGAATTCTAGTTGAATTTATTCCCACACTGCTGCTTCTTCTTTTTTTTTTTTGCAGACTGTGCTGGTAGATGTTTTGGAATAGTTCTTTTCTTCTGATTTTGTGTCTTGGACATCCCTATTACCACAGTGGCATTTTATGGTGGATTTTTTTTTAATTCTTCCAGCCTGCTTCTTGACCAGACTTGATGATAAGGTCTACCTCTGTCCTTTTCAGTAGAGAGTGTCTGAGCTGGTTCTGACTCTGTCTTCTTGGTTCATTGAGTGTTCCTGACCCAGGTTTGGGTCCAAGCAATAAAAGCCTGCTGCTAGATTCAGCCATGGTCAGCCAGGTGGAAACTCTGCCGTTCAGAGTAACAGAAATGAAGGCTCTCCTTTCTTCCAGGGTTCCTGCCCCGATCCTCTGCAGACTGAGTTAAAAACTTGGAATTATAACCTCGCTCCGCTTGCAGAGGTTTGAACCACTCTGTTACTTGTTTGCTTCTGAACCTGCTTCTTCTAGGTCTACTGCTTAGGGTCTGAGACTGTTGTGTGTTGAGGTGGCGGGGGAGAGTGGAGGAGTCACAAGATAGATCTTTTCTTTAGGCCCACCCTGGATCTGTGACTTGGAACCGGGTAGGAGGCAACAAAGCTGCCATTTTGCACCTGTCCCTTTTGGGTGCCCTGGTATGTATCTGAGTCCTCTTTTTGCCCTGATTCACAGCTTCTCTTTGGCTGGTGTGTGCTGAGTGCAGTATGCCCAGGCCCCATCCCTAGCGTTCATAGACCTCCCTATCTCTCTGTGCCAACTTGGGCTTGAAATATACTCACTGACTTTTTCTTGTATTTTCCTATTGGGATTGGGACTGGTTTATTTTCTAGACGTATTTGGAGGGGAATTGGGGGGAGCTCCTCTATGCACTGCTTTTTGCTCCTCCACCACCTTGGCTTCTACTCACTTTCCCCCACTTCATCACAGTTGACCTTTTTTCCTTGTCCAGGCCAACTCCTCTACGTGTGTACCTGGTCCCTTCTCATTTTGTCCAACAGATTGCATCCTCAATTATTCTCTTCCCTTTATTTTCCTCTCTTTTCCTGTCCTTTTCTTTGTTCTCTCCTTTCTCCTTCTGCCTCCTTTTGTTATCTCCATCTCCTCATTCCTTTCCTACTGTCTCCAAATCTGTCCACATCTACCTCATTGTTAAAGACCTCTTCATTATGCCCTCTCATCCCTTTCAAGCTATCATCTTCAATTTCTTTTCTTAAATTCCTCAGAAAAGATGTCAAAATCCTGACCTTCAGTTCCTCTCCTGTTAGTTCTTAACTTAACCCTTTGCAGTCTCTCTTCTGAGCTCATCATACAACTGAAACTCCTCTCTCCAAAGTTACCAGCAATCTCTTAGCTGCAAAATCTGATTTTTTTTCTTAGTCTTCATCCACAAACTGTCCGCCTCACATAGCACCTGTTGACCACCTTGTCACTGTCTCTCCACTTTGGGTTTTCTTGACACTGCTATCTCTTGGTTTTCGTCCCACTTATCTGATTAGCTTCTTTTTGGTTTCCTTTGCTGATTCAGCATGCATATGATATTACCTAATTGGATGTTTCCTAAGGTTTTGTCCTAGACATTCTTTTCATCCTAAACTCTCTCATCATTTCCCATACACTTAAATTACCGTCTTTATGAAGATCACTGTAAGATTTATAGGTCTAAATCCAGTCTCTATTTTGAGCTCCAGTCCTGTGTTACTGCTTGCCTATTGGACATTTTAAATTGAACTTTCAGAGACATCTGAAACATTCAAAACTGAATCATTGTCTCCTCCCCTCATCCCACTAATCTTATCACCCTCCACACTTCTGAACTTCCTATTTCTGTACAAGTCACCACCATCCTTCCAATTTTAACTCCAATTTTATAACCTTGGTATTGGCCTTGATGACCCACCCAAATATCCAAACATCACTAGCCAGATTTTCTATTTCTAGCCATACAACATCTCTCGTATCCTGCTCTTTCTCTTTTGTCACAAGCTGCCATGCTCTCATCCCTTCTTCCATAGATTATCATGACATGCTCTTTTAATTAGTTTCCTTGCCTTAAGTCCGTGATCACTCCGACACACCGCCACTAAAGTAGTTTTCCTTCAGTGCAGATCTTGTCATGTTACACTCCTGCTCAATCAACTACATTGACTCTTGTGCCTCTGGGATAAAATATAAAATCTTCTATTTGGTTTTTAAAGCCCTTTACAACCTGGTCCCACCCTGTCTTTTCAAGATTGTTGGATATTACTTCTCCCCCTGCTCTGTAATCCTGCCAAACTCTCCTTCCTCTGTTTTTCACACAGACGCCCCTCGCCCCTCTCTGCACTGTTGCCTATACCAAGAATGCACTCTCTCAGAGCATCCTTCTCTTCCTTCATCATGAAGCTCAGACATTATCTTCCACAAGATACCTTTCCTGATCCCCTGAGCTCTAGTGCTTTTCCTCCAAACTCTTGGGCAAGTCACTTAACCCCAATTGCCTCATCCTGGGTCATCTTCAGCCATCCTGATAAATATCTGGTCACTGGATTCAGATGGCTCTGGAGGAGAAGTGAGGCTGATGACCTGCGCAGCCCTCCCTCGCTCAAAACAAAGTCAAGTGCAAGTCGTGTCATCATTTCTCTGATGGCATGGTCTTCTTTGGCAATGAAGGATGAACACACACACCTTGAATTTAATTTCTTTGTATATATTTATATTCTTTTAATTTGTGTTTCTGCAATTTGTGATCCTGTGTGTGCTTTCCTTCCTTGTTAGAAAGTGGTTCTTCAAAAGTGGGAATTGTTATATTCCTGGTGCCAAGCACAGTGCCTCTCACATAGTAAGCACTTAGTAAATGTTTGTTGATCAATTGATGGTTTAACCCCCTGAAAAAATTAAATTCGAACCAGTCATTGCCTGTAAGATGGGTTAGACTTCCATAAAATAGTAAATTGGATTTTGGATGGAAACTCAGATGATGGACTTTTACAGTGTGTTTTTTTAAAAATAAAGTAATGTAATATTAAATCATAATTGCCTATTGACTACTGTTAGATTTTTGCAAGAAAGACAACAGAAGAGTACTACATTTTAAGGGTTGAAAATGTCCATAATGAGAGTGAAATAGTGACCATATTTTTCCACTGAAGGCAGAAAAAATAGATTTAAATTACAGAATGAGGGATTTGTGTTAGATGACAATATGTTACAGAGAGGCAGCATGCTGTGAGGGATAGGAAAGTTGGCTCTGAAGTCCGGAAGCGCTGGTTTCAAGCATTGCCGGTGGCCTTCTGTAAGTCGCTCGGTTTCTCCGTGCCCTCACGTGATTCTCTGGGACCATGAGTTCCCAGTGATGCAGCCCATCAGCATCCTTGGAAGAGGGTTTGTGTCAGGCTGTTCTTTACACCTCAGTGAGTAAATAAAATTATGGCTACAGACCAAAACAAAAAATGCAGCTTTAAGGGCTAATGACATTTGATAATCTTGCAGTCCTCCAATTCCTTGTATTGTAATTGTTTTTAATCAAGTACACATGATGTAGGCTCTGATTTATTAAAGCTCCAGTTTACCCACTTTCTTGTCCTTCTGTGTTTCAGATTTATGTGCAGTTATACATTATGTCATTTCTTTCACCTCATGATCTGTTTGAACTGGGAAGGACAAGTCGATATTGGAATGTAACTGTACGAGATCCTATGCTGTGGAAATTTTTTCTTTTGCGGGATATTCCCTCTTGGTCATCCGTTGACTGGAAATCTCTACCAGATCTACAAGTCTTAAAAAAACCCTTATCTGAGGTTATTGACAATGAACTTTATGACTATATGGCAATGTAAGTATTCAGTTTCATAAAACTAAAAAAAACAAAACAAAACCGTGACTGCTTCCTATGAAGGCAGTGTAGTGTCATTCCAGAGTTGGAGTCAGAGGATTTGGATGCCATTTCTGACTGCCATTTGTTTAGGTATGTGACCTTCAGCAAATCTTTTAAGTTCTGTGGGCTTCAATTTCCTCCCTCATAAAACCAAGATGTTTGGACTCTGTTACATGTTAAGTCCCCTTCAGCTCTAAATTTATGATCCTTTCCCTGGGACTTAGGTCCTGGCAGACTCAGATGAGTCAGAGACAGAAGCTGTGTCTTTTCATGGTGGGGTGAATGACATCAGTCAAGACCCAGTAGTGGGATCATTGGGTCAAAGGTTATAAACAGGTTAGTTAACTTTTCACACATAATTCCAATTGTTTTTCCAGAACACATATGGATCAAGTCACAGTTCTACTAACAGTATATTGATAATCTTGTGGGTCCATAGTCTTCTCAGTGTTGACTATTTCTGGTTCTTTCGGTTTGTTTGTTTTGGTCATTTTTCCCAATTTTCTAGGTCTGAGGTAGCAGAGGGTGACTTGTTGCTAACACCTGAAATACCTTCATTACATTTGTTTTTTAACTATTTAACAATCTTGTTGATTGACAGACTTAAAATTCCTCATGAGACAGCCTCAGCAGGTTAATGAAAATGATAAAAGAAGATACATTATCATAAATAAGTTGTTTTTCTTCTTTTTAATTTCTAGTTATGGCTATCTTAAACAGGTATAAAATGAGCTGTCCACATACCAGAAGACACTTGAAATCCAGTCGCCACATGTATGGAGCTGTTGCCTCTTTTTTGCAGTCACTGATCCTTCAGACAGAACCTCGATTTGCTATGTTTGGACCAGGTTTGGAAGAGCTGCATGTATCTTTGGTATTGAGCTTGATGTCTTGCACGGAGCTTTCACCAATGGCTGGTTTACCTCAGAGGCAGATTGATGGTAATTTCCACATTCATCTACGGCGTATGAGAATTTGAACACTTTGGGCTTGAGTTGAATAGGCAGAAAATTGTTCATTATTTAATAGTGAGTTGACTATTTGAAACAAGTAAGGTAGATTAATTTGTTGCAGTGGGACATCTCGTAGGACCAGTGAGTTAAAATTCACCTCGAAAATATTGAGCTTTTTCTTGGAAGTTAATGAAAAAATAAATTTATACAACAGCTGAAGATTATGACAAACTTCCTGGTTAACAGAGCTTTTATTTTTACAGTAGAGGTCATAGTTGTCATAGTTTGACACCATAGGTGTTGTAGTTTAGAAAGAGTCAATAGCAGCTAATATTTCTTGAATTTTTACTCTACATAGATCATTTTACTAGGTGCTGGGGATA
The DNA here is from genome assembly GCF_028372415.1 of Notamacropus eugenii. Classification (NCBI taxonomy): domain Eukaryota; kingdom Metazoa; phylum Chordata; class Mammalia; order Diprotodontia; family Macropodidae; genus Notamacropus; species Notamacropus eugenii. The sequence goes on along the minus strand of NC_092875.1, from coordinate 418,040,125 downwards.
CAGTAACATGTAAGACTTGGTACTAACCCCTCCGGAGCTAACAATACAGGACACATACACAAAAAGATTATGTGCTAAGTACCAGCTGAGTGATATTTGCTTCCTTATTCCAGCTCCCATAGCAACAGTGAATGCAGTGAGTTGGAGTTGGGGGACAACTGGAAGTGGAAAACACAGTGAAGAGTGAATTTTTTCAGGCAGTGATGAGGGACCTGAACTAGGGTAACAGTAGTGAAGAGAGAAAGGGGTAAGAAATTTGAGAGAATTTAGGAAGAAAGAACTGATAAGACCTGTTGATTAGCTCTGGAGAATAAGGAGGAGGACAAGGGAGAGAGAGGTACCTAAGGTTTCAGGCTTAGGTATCTGGGGAAGCATTGTTGACAAAAGTGGGAAAATCAGGAAGAAGAGATGGCTTTTGGAGAAATGGGAGGCTGGAGTTTTTAACATGTTGCTTTCATATGGAGATGTCACATGGTTAAAGATACACATCTGCATCTTAGGGGAGAGATTATGGCTGGTGTAGACATTTAAAGGAGGCATTTATGTTGAGGTAGTAGTTGACCTGGGGAGAATGGGTGAAATCTGTGAGGACAGAGTAGAAGGTAGAAGGAAGAGGACTTTTTGAAAAGGACTACCTCAAAGCCCCTTTACATGACCTCCATTTTTCTCCTCCTTCACTCCAGTCTCTGTTGAAGAGGTAGCGTTTTTCGTTGCCAAGGCCATCTTGTCTCATTGTGCTATTGATCTCATCCAATTCTGACTCCTCCAGGATCTTAGCCCTGTGGGTCATTTATATTCATTCTCTCTCCCTGCCTCCACTCTGTCTCTCTCATCTTCAGTCTCTCCTTATCTTCCTGTAGTGGGGCAGCTAAGTGGTGTGGTGAATAGAGCCCTAGCGCAGGAGTCAGGAGGACCTGAGTTCAAATCTCACCTCAGACACTTGATACTCACTAGCTGCATGACCTTGGGAAAGTCACTTTACCCCAATTGCCTCATCCTGGGTTATCTCCAGTCATCCTGATGAATATCTGGTCACTGGATTCAGATGGCTCTGGAGGAGAAGTGAGGCTGGTGACCTGCACAGCCCTCCCTCACTCAAAACAAAGTCAAGTGCAAGTCGTGTTATCATTTCTCTGATGGCATGGTCTTCTTTGGCAACGAAGGACGAACACACACATGTTCCTCTAGTTCACCTTTTGAATTCCTAGTTTCCATCAGAACCGTAGTTCAGAACCATAGAAAGACTTCCGTGAATGGTACAAAGTAAAGAGATGCAAGAAAACAATAAACAGTGAAAACAGCAATACAAATATGAACAATGAGGACAGCAAAATAGGCACAACACAACTGAAAATGAATGTTGTGGAATTACAGAAAACAAGCTTGGCCTCATGAAGAGATATGAGGAGACACTTCCCCTCACTTCATTCCTTTGCAGAAATGAGAGTCTGATAGTGTAGAACATTGAATAAATGTCACATTAAAAAGAATTGATCATTTTTTTCTTATTTTTGTCTTTTTTTTTTTTTTTTAAAGAGGATTCTTTGTTATTTAGACTAACTCTCTGGGAAGGAGAAGGAGGGAGATACAGGAGAAACTTTAGGCAATGTAAAAACAAGTTATGTTAATGCAATTTTATTTTTAAAAATACTTGCATTTAGGCATTACCTTTTACACGAAGCCTTTTTTAATCCTTCTAACTGCTAGTGGTGTTGTTCCCCAAACTATCCTGTATGCATGTATATATATCCTGTGTATTTCTGTTTTAAAGTAAGTTCCTTGGGGGCAGAGGCTTATGCTTTTGTCCTTGTATTTCCAGTGCTTAGCATAGGACATAGCACATTTGTATGTCCTTACTCTTCATGACTCAGTGGACCAGAGCGCAATACTCTCCATGGGCTTTTCTTGGCCAAGGTATTGGAGTGGATTGCCGTTTCCTTCTCCAGTGTTTGGCATACAGTAGGCAGTAAATGCTTGTTGATTGATGTTCTGGGGTTGAAGAAGTTTGTTACTTTGCCGCTGTTAATTGTACATGAAATGTAGAACTGCTTTAATTGCTCATGTTTTCACTAAATAAAGTCATGATGCATCATATGAGTTTCCTAAACTTGAATATACCTTGGTAGCAAAAAGCCCTCAATAATACTCAAAATGAGAATTTTTTAAAAAATGGATTATTCATTAAGCTTTTTGCTCCCTTGTGTATGGTGGACTTATATGACTGGATAGGAGATGGAATAGTGAGAATGAAAAAAAAATAGACAACAACCTGAGTACATTGGAACCCCCTGAAATAATAAAAAACCAGTGAGAATGTCCCAGGTGCACTGGGGTGGATTCTCTATTGAACCTTTATAGAAAGACATGAGCAAAAATTGCACGGACAGTTTGTGCTCCACTTTCGTATCATTGAAGTTATAGATCAACCAAGACAAAGTAATACACTTTTTTAAAAAGCTCCCTTAAGCCTTGGAAGGTTAAAGGCCTATGGCAGTGATTTATTTAAAAAGATATTGACCTTGGCTGATAGGGCAAAGGAGTGTATATTTTGGTAGGACACATCTTCTTTGAAACATCAAATAAGTTACTAATAATTTGTGGATTCAGTAGCTTCATACTAAGAAACAAACTTAAAAATAAAATTTCCCTACCAATTGCAAAATGATTACGTATTTTTTAAATTTTGTAGTGATGCTGAGTCTAAAGAATAGTAGACTGGGAGATGAAAGTAGCAGAGTATCCTGGGTAAACATTTAATAATTGTTTGACTACGGGCAAACCACTTCCCTAAGTCTCAATTTACTTATCTGTAAAATAGCACTTTCCAGGGTAATTATGGAATTCAAATGAGAAAATATACATAAAACACTTTGTAGACTTTAAAGCACTATATGTTAGCTATTTTTATATATGTGCATACACACATACACATACAGGAGAAAGAAATGACAAACCACTCTAGTTGTCTAGTATCTTTGCCAAGAAACACCCCCCCCAAAAAGAAATTTGCATGATAATTTTGTTATATATTTGAAAGGAATAGCAAATTGTGCATAGTAGACTTGCAGTTTCATATGCAGTCATCTTTTTTATTTCACTGTGTTATGGAAGTGTTTGTTTGATCTCATAAATTAAAAATAAAATAAATAGAAACTGAAAAAAAGAAACTTCAAACGGTGTCATGAAGAACCAGACACAACTGAAACAACTGAGCAGCAACAAACAATAAGTGTATGTAGATATACACATTTATATAACGTACACATATAGGAGCTGTTACTGTTACTTGGTGCAATTTGGCACTATCCAACTTCATTTTGATGGGCTGGTGACTGATGTGTGTACAGTAAACTTGGGAAAATTATAGAATTCGTGGAGCATGCTGTCTAAACTTCTATTGCTCAGACTACTTATGTAGAGAAGATTTTCCTGAGTTTTGGTACAGTTTTGATTAAGTTTTACTTTCAGGTTTGAAATAAATTGTTTTTGTAAAATCTATTTTACTAGTGATCATTAGTGGCCAAATGGTCAAGGCAGATGCTTCTTAGGAAAAAATTGGTTTTGGGGAATGATTTTATGTGTATGTAATAACTTGCAAATGAAATAATTCCTATTGGACATTATCCAATCTTTAAATTTTTCATTGTTCATTCTGCTAGACCACTGATTATCCACATTTGCTTTTAATTTTGATTCCAAATTGCCAAAATACAGTATAATACAAACCCCACCAAAACTCTCTTTTTTTAGTTTAATATAAAAAATGCAGAATAATAATCCTGAACCTTCAGTATAGGTTAGCACCTTTCAAATTGCTCACTCTTTAACCACACACACACACACACACACACACACACACACACACACACACACACACACACACACCTCTCACCCAATTTTTAGAGTGTTACAATTTTTTTTATGGTTGGAGTGGAAATATATTCCTTTTAAAGTAGTTATTTTAGCTTTTATCAGAAATCTATATAAACTTAGTTTAATGGCTTACATTAGCTTTTTGCTAATGGGTAAGAGGGTATTGTCTAAGGCTCACTGTCCTTTGTTGTTCTCTATCCAGATTTTTAATACTGCATGAATGAAAGTCACATGCAGCCACCCTTTTCTTCAGCTCAGGTATAATGTTTAATTCCGGAGCCAACATAAAAAATTACCATTTGGCTCCTTTTGTTCTCACTAGGTGTTTTTTTCCTTCAGTCTTTGTCTCCTGCTGTATTTATAATAAATTGTTTTGATTTTGTATTCTTCTCCTTCAGGCATTGGATCGGGAATCAGCTTTCAATTGAGCAACCAACATAAATTCAATATCTTGGTATTATATTCAACCACTAGGTAAGGGTCCTTATCTCGTGGCTTTACCTGGGATCTGGACTGAGGCGTTTTTATGGGTTAGGGTCCTGTCGAACTTCTGCTTGTGTTTTCATTTTAAAAACTTTGTGTTTTAGGAAGGAAAGGGATCGAGCCAGAGAAGAGCAAACGAGTGCAGTCAACAAAATATTCAACAGGCAGATTCCAGGAAATGATGAACAGAGTGGCCGATACAGTGTGATTCCCCAAATTCAGAAGGTGTGTGAAGTGGTGGATGGGTTCATCTATGTTGCAAATGGTGAAGCTCTCAAAAGTAAGCATTTTCTTATCTTAAAAAAAATCACCCTGGCCATTTTATTGTTTGCAATGCAAATGGGAAAATGTATTTTTTTTAAAATATGAGTTTCTTAAGGACATAATGACTGACTGGTTAATTTGGATAATGTGATTGTTTGATATTCTGTAAACAGTTCTTATTTAGTCCTGCTTCTGAAGTGGGTTTTATACAAATCCTCTTATTTGTATAATCTTGGCCAAGAATAAAATCCTATTTCTGCTTTGTTTTTTTTTTTACTCGCCCAGATAATAAAGGAAAAGGTCAGAGTAGAGCATTGGCCCCAATTGAGAAGCTTAGTTGTCTGCATAATCCATATTTCCTATATAATTGTGAACTTTTCCTTTTGTGTTATGTAATGCTGACATTAGGGTGCAGATGACTTAGGGCCAGCACTAATTTCCTGCCTCAGTAAGAGAGATTAGACCTGTGATTTCACTGATGAAGGGAATTCCTAGTCAAGGAAATTCCTTCTCCCAATGCAGGTCAATGCCTTCTTTGTAATTTCTAGCTTCAGGAGTTTCTTAGAGCATTGAGAGATTAAGTGACTTGCCCATATTTTTATTTCTAATTTCAGAGGCCTTTTTTACAAAGGTGCTTTAGGCTCTTAACTAGCTGTAGAGTAGAGATTTTGAGAGAGCATATTCATAAGAGATTAGTGAAAACAGTAAGTACTGGAAAATAGACTTTATTATGAGAGACCACATGCCTAGTAAAGGAAAGAATTTGAAAGCTCTAAAGTGCTATATAAATGTTTGTTGATATTATGTTTGGCTAATAGAATTGGGCTGGTCTCTAGTAGAAAAGGTATGGTAACATTTGACTATTAAATGTTTTTTAAATATTGGTGATCAGATAACTACCACTTATTTCCTACTAATGTATGTCTATATAAGAGTGCTGAACTTATAATTTTAAAAATTATCTTAATTGCTTATTTGTGCAAGGTGAATTTGGATTAGCATTGAAATTCATCTCATTTGGCCATAAAGAAGACACCTCTCTCTCTTGCCCTTCCCCAGCTCAAACATAGACTTAGCTATTTTTTAATCTGTTTTTTTTAAGTTGTTTCTTGAGAGGTGTGTGATGATATGGTGGAAAGAGCCCAGAATTTTGTCAGGAAACCTGGGTTCACATCTTGTGTCTAGTATTTGCTAGACTTCAAGTCTCTTCACCACTCTGAGCCTTGGTCTCTTCTATAAAATCAAGACAGTAATACTTGAATTCTCTGTCTCACCGTTTTTCTGAGGAAAATACGTGGTAACCTAAAAACATTGTATAAGTATGAGTTTTTAATCTATTATTTACCATGAATGGGACAGAGTCAAAAGTGATTGAATTGCTTCAGGAAAGACATAAGTTCTGTTATGGCCGAACGCAAATGCCACATGTTTAATGAAGCCCTTCCTGGGCACCTCTCACAGAAATGGTGCCTCTAAACCCTTGGGATAATTGGCTTGTTTAACCCTTAGGGAATTTATCTCATACTGTCTTACATGTAGTTACTCATGTGCATGTTTCATGGTCCCTACTAGACTGTTGAGATCAGAGATCATGTCTGAAACATCTTTGCTTCCCACACAAACCTAGCACAAGGATTCATGCAGACCAGGCACTCTGCGTACCTGTCAAATGAATGAAACAATGAAGAAACTAGGAAGATCATCCTAACTCAAAGAGTATGAGAGAGACTCGCTACTTCACGGTTATTTGAAAGAGTAGACTAGACTGCAGTTTCTGTGATTTGAGCTATGAAGCAAAGAGATGGACTGATTGATTTTTTCAATGTTCCTTCCAGTCCAGGACTGTTATGTATAGGCAGCCATCGATTTCTCCAGTATGTTAACACCTAGCAGTGAAAATGAACTTGGGAGTGCTTCAGTATCAGGAGCTAGCCCTGCTTTTGTGTCCCTTGCAGCACCTTCTGCATGGCTTCACACACAGTCAGTGCTTGATATATGCTTGGTGACTGACTGAATATGAAGGTATCCTATTCATTAGTCTGGTTGGGAAAAGTCAAAACTGATGTTTAATTCTACTTCAATTTTGAGCTGAAACCAAAGTGTCAGAAGAGGGGAGACAGAATGAAGGGAAATAGAATAAAATTATAGGATTAGAACTGGAAGAGACATTGACATAATCTGGTTCAAGCCCTTCATTTTACAGGTTAGAAAACCCAAGGCTTGGAGAAACTTTTCCTTGCATGAGATTATAGAGCTAATTAATTAGTAAGTGCTAAAGCCAGGAATAAAATCAAGACCACCTGGTTCCTAACCCAGTGTTCTTTTGAAATGAAAGAGAATTAAAAAGAAGTAGAAAAAAAAAAGAATGGGTATCCTAAACACCCAGTGATAGCAAAGTGTACCATATCATTGAGGTCAGTGAAAATTGAAATTAGTTATAGGTTGGGTCTTTAAAAAATGGTGAGAGACAACTATAAGGAATTTGTGAATGACTTGGGTATTAGATTATGAGTATATGAGACATCTGCATTGTAATTCTTTAGTTTCTCTTAAAAAACTTGACATCTCATAATCAATAAGCATTCATTAAGTTCCTGCTGCGTGTTAGACAGTGTATTAGGCACTGGGCATATTAATACAGAAAAATGAAATATACTGTCAGGTATGCTTAGTACAGTTTTGTCAGAATAGCAGCTGAGTATAGAAAATGAGTAATTTTCATATATTTTATGTGATTGTGGTCATTGTCCTCTCACAAAAGATGCAAATGTTTCTCCTTGTGTACTTTAGAACATGAATGGGAAGATGAATTTTCTCACATTATGGCAATGACAAACCCAGCCTTTGGATCCCCAGAAAGACCTTTGCTGGTTTTATCTTGTATTTCTCAAGCCACTGTAAAAAGAATGCCTTGTTTTTATTTGGCACATGAGCTGAAACTAAATGAACTTCAACTGCCATGGATGGTAAGTTCACATTTCTTTCTCATTCACTTAATTTTTCTCTTAACGTTTTTATGTAATTCAATAGCATACTAAAGCTAGTTATAGAAGTCAAAAGCTACAGAATGCATTGATTTTTTTTTAGTGTTTTTTTTTAAAATTTATTTATTTAACTTTTAACATTCATTTTAACAAAATTTTGGGTTCCAAATTTTCTCCCCTTTTGTCCCCTCCCCCCCCAAACACCGAGCATTCTAATTGCCCCTATCACCAATCTGCTCTCTCTTCTATCATCCCTCTCTGCCCTTGTCTCCAACTTCTCTTTTGTCCTGTAGGGCCAGATAACTTTCTATACCCCTTTACCTGTATTTCTTGTTTCCTAGTGGCAAGAACATTACTCGACAGTTGTTCCTAACACTTTGAGTTCCAACTTCTTTACCTCCCTCCCTCCCCACCCCTTCCCTTTGGAAGGCAAGCAATTCAATATAGGCCAAATCTGTGTAGTTTTGCAAATGACTTCCATAATAGTTGTGTTGTATAAGACTAACTATATTTCCCTCCATCCTGTCCTGTCCCCCATTACTTCTATTCTCTTTTGATCCTGTCCCTCCCCATGAGTGTCGACCTCATATTGAAACCAAGAGAGGGCTGGCAGCACTCAAGGAAGAGAAAATCATTCTCAGGGACTGGAAACTCATTCCTTCAGTCACTCGGTACCACTTTCTAAGAATGATGAACTAGAAGCGTCATGCCCTCTTGTCACGGCTTCCCCCAACCGACCTTTCGTTTTCTCTGCTGGGGAATCCAGCAGAATGCATTGATAATTTGGGATCCATGAAACTCAGTTTGAAGTGATCAACTGCTAATCTACTTCATTGGTCTCTGTCTATATGAGAGTATAGAAAAACAATAAAGTAGCAGTTCAGTTAAGCAAATATTTGAGTGCCTACTATGTGTATGTATGAAGCAATGTTTTAGACTTTCAGGAAATGTAGATACATACAGAGAAAGGAACTGTGATTTCCTTAGCATAGGGAACTCTAGGTGTGGAAACACCCCCACCAATACACATTGTAGCCCATCTGTGATTTAACAGATCATAGGATCATAGATTTGAAAGGCATCTTATTTCCCTTTTAGTCTAGTCCCCTCATTTTATAGATAAGTTCAAAGGAATTGAAGCACATGGAAATTATGCAGCTTGTCTGTTGTCACTCTGCTAGCAAACGTCAGGGAAAATAGTCATAGATTGGATGATAATTTTGTTTTTTCAACCTTCATCATTGGAATTTTTTCATAAGTAATACATTAGTTTGTTAAAAGTACTGCACGCTCCATAATATTGATGGCAGTGTGGTTTGGTGGAAGGAGTGCTAGATTAGGAATCAGACGACTTGTATTCAGATCCCAACTTTGAGACTTGCTACCTGTATGACAAGTCGCTTCATTTGGTCGGGCTTCACAAGAGTTTACTTATTTGTTAAAAAAATGCTGATATTGAGAGATTTGGACTAGATGGATGTCCGAATTACCTTCTAACTGTGAATCTAATCCTTGTGTCTCTTGTGAGTGATGGGTGATTCAGTTCTTTTATATGTATTAGAAATGAAAGTATTAAAAATCCTTTTGGTAATGATGATGTCATATTGCTTATCAGCTGTAACCTTCGTTTATTCAAGGCTTTTGGGGTAATGTTTTGGAATTTAAAGTGAGCCTTTTTGGAATAATTTGTCTTAATTCATATAAACTAATAATGACTTGGAAATTTAGCAACTACCATGTGCCCCTTTAATACAATATACATAATAAATGATATTCACTGAATTAATAATAATTAATATATCATATGCATTTAGATGTTCAACCTTTTGGGTCAGTTTATTCGTATATATATCTTGGACAAACACTGCAATTGGACAGTGAGCAGGACCTAAATCAGTAAGAGGAATCAGGCTGGGCTGCATTAGGGAGATTGCGCCCCTCTTTGAACGACCTCCGGCTCCTTTCCTTTCTGACAGAAAAAAATCTATCTTTCAACTGGAAAAATCATTGTTTTGGCGATTCTATGTGGCTGCGCATCATCACAATATCCAAAGAATCAGAACTGCAGATAGCCCAAAGAGTAACAAAGAGACCCATGGTAGGGACATATGTAAGCTTTTAGCACACCACCACCAAGGCCTGCATGTAAGAAAAACTATAAAAGATGTCATTCAGGAGGGGTCAGCCCAGAAGAGGAGGCAGGAGAGGGGAGACTCACAGAGGGGCATCCTGAGGAGAAAGCAGGACTGCATTTGGGCCTCTAGCTTGTTAGGTAGTTTCTGTCTGGAGGATCTGTGGGAAGCTAAGAATTCCTCAGGATGAAAGGTTTCAGTCTCTACCCATAGAGGGAGTGCTTACATTGGTGAAATCACAAGTCAGTTGAAGTATAATAGAAATTATTATAGTGCATGCCTATCTTGATAAAATTGGAGTGACCCATTCTAGGGTCTTTGTTTTTAAAAATACTTTATTTTTCATGTGTTTGTGTAAATTCCTGCTTAGTTTTAAGTATGAACACTTTTGAAAACTGCCCTCCATTACATTAGGCTTAAAACAAGGGAGCATATTTTTTCTTTTGCCCCTTTACCCATTGTGGAAGCCAGCTATGTACCTGTGTCTACCTCAGCAGCCACTGGGAGATGCCACAGTTCTGATGCTCAGGAAAGTCTGGACCCTAACAGACATCCTGACACGCAAAGTAGCAAACACGATGTTTCCTCTCTTCCTTTTGATTATTGTATAACAATATCCAGAACACTGAGGCCATTGAGACAGATTTTCAGAGGTTGGTTTTCAGATTGAAACTCCAAACATTCTGATCAGCCAATTAGAGAGTTCTTTATTCTGCAACTTTGAGAAAACCTTTCTTTTTGGTCACAGAGTTTTGTTTTTAAAAATTAAAATCTTTTATTGTCTATTTTCCTAGGTGCAGGATGTGGAAGCTGAGACTTTAACTGGGTTTTTGAATGGCATTGAGTGGATTCTTGGAGAAGTTGACTATAAACATCCACGGTGATCTTCTTTTTATGTGCACTGACTTAAGGACTGAGCCAGTTGAAAACTGGTTTTAAGGACATGATGTAGGTGTTTTCTCAAGCTTGCTTTGCCCTTTCCTTGGTTTTCTGCCTGGTGAGATTTAGATGGACGTAGCTGTAACTGCTGAGTTTTCCACAATAAATCTTGCTGTAATTTTAAATGAATCACAAAGGAAATGCTTATGTGGTGCCACCTAACCCTGTCCCAATGAATCTTTTTGATATTTTTTTTGATATTTTTGATATTTTTATTTTAAATTTAACTTTCCTTATTTTACTGTCCGTAAATTCAGAAATGTTAGGACATTTGTACATTTTTGTACATTTATTCTCAACTTTTCATTTCTACTACTCTATGAATTGAGAGATTGTACTTTTAGGAAGTACCTGGTTTTCTAAGCTTTGTAGGGTCTTTCCTGAGGATCCATAAATCATTATCAGGGAAGAGATACCCATTCTTTGTGTGCTGCTTGAAAATAATTGGTTGCTGTGGTTCCAGTGGTAGCTCTTAAGCTGTAAATTCCATATGCTTGTTGAACATTAGTGGAGACAACTTTTCTTGGCAGATTTTTCTGATTTTTTGTAAAGTTGGAAAGCTCATGATATACCAAACTCACATTCTATATGATAAATGTGGAAAATGTATTCTAGGGTTGCCACTTGTATTATCAAACTTTTTTTCATGCACTGTTAATGGCAGTAGAAATTTACTAATGCAGTTGAGAGCTAAGAAATGTAAAAATTTTAATAAAGGTATAAATATATGCATTATTTATACAAGTGTAATATTTAAATATATTTCCAACAGGAAAAAATTGGTAATTGAAATTAATTTTTATAAGTTCCTTACCTAACCTCTCAAATATATTTATAGCAACATCACTTTTCACTAATGAAATTAGAATTTTTTTCCATTAATGAAATTAGATTTTGTCTAGTCAGTTTGCCGAGTTAGCCAGTGTCCTTAAAACCCTAATTCAGGAGTATTTAGTACAGGAAAATTAGTGAAAGCAGTAATCAAAGTGGAAGTGAGTATAAGGACTAGGAACTGAAAATTATGTTTATTCAATCATTCATTGAATGATGTTTTTGCCTATACCCTGAACAAACATTTTTCCAGACCAGGGTTCTTAATCTCTTTTGTATCATGGACTCTTTGACAGTATGATGACTGATAGACTCCTCAGAATAATGTTTTTAAATATATAAAGTAAAACATACAGGATTACAATGGAAACAAATTATATTGAAATACGTTATCAAAATGCATTTTTAGAAGTTCATGGACCCCAGGTTAAGAATTCGTGTTCTACACATAGGGAGATATAAAAAGATATAATTATGATGAAAAATAAAGGACTGGAGTAAGTTACTCATCCTAAGAAATGGTTTAAACTATTTTCATAACTCTTGATATGACTTCTTCTCTTCCTTGCCTGTCATAGTACCATTCTTACTCTGATATCCAGGACTTCTCTTCCCCTTTAATCCATATTTCTTACTCTGCACTCCCAAATCAGAATCCACCTTGTTCTTGCCTTGGCCATAGGTGATCCCTTGTGTCTAATATGAAATCCACTGCAGTAGCTGACCAATAGTTATTCTAGATACTTCTCTGTGCCCTACTCTGTCTTCATGTTAGTCAAAGGTTTATTCCTTCGATATAGACCTTGTTCCTGTACAAGTTTTTATGGGGAACCTTTATCCTAAGAGTGCTACAAATACACAAATACAAATATACACGTTTCAAACACAAGTATGCCATTGAAAGACAAAGTTTGGTAAGCACTGCTTCTAAATGACTGTGGACACTTTCAAATGCCCCTGAGTAGTAATAATAGAATACTTTGAATTTGTTGAAAGTTACATATAAGAGACACTCTTAAGTGCTTTCACACCTTTTTCATATTTTATTTTTATGTTATATGTGAGGCAAGTAGATAGGTATTATTATCCCATTATACAGATATAAAAATTGTAACACAGAGCTTTAAATTGTTTGTCCAAAGTTGACCACTTACTAAAGTGAAATGAAGTTCCAGGCCTTATGATTCTCAGTCCATGGGTCCTTAATAGGCCAGCATAGTTAACTATGGCAAGGAATCCATTAAATGGCCTATAAGGTGATACTCTACCCCTCCCCTCCATGTACATCCTCTGTTTCCTTTTTCTTTCCTTCTCCTTTCTCCTAATTTTTTAATCTTACTTATTCTCCCACTCCTGCTACTTTTCTTTTCCTTTTGTTTCCATTCCTTTCTCCCCCTTAATTTAACAAGAACTTATTAAGTACCTACTATATACATGGCCCTGGAAAAACAAAACAGAAATGAAAAATAATTCCTTCTCCCAAAGAAGGGACATTCTATTGAATACAATAGTTAAAAAGATAGATACATTATAAACATATGTTGTACACATGTATATACATGTATGTGCATCTATCTTTATGTCCCCTGGACTTCATACTGAAATTCTTGGAAGTTATTTAGTCCTAGTGTTAGCACTTAAGACACAAGAGTTTACCAAAATCTTTAATAGATCATTTGACATAGATAAATCTTGTGACATTTTTTTTTTTACTTATAGCAAATGGCATGTCTCTTTAGTCATATCTTGTTGCTACGCAGATAAGAATCTTACAGTGTATATATTAGGTAAAAGTGATTCCTTCTTTTAAGAACGTGGACGAATTTTATTTTTATACCAAATTTCTCAATATATCCCTCTCTTATCCCCAACTCAGAAACCCATCCTTTATTAAATAAAAAGAAAGAAAGAAAGGGGCAACCAGCACATTAATAGAATCAGACATTATGTGGTAAATGATTATTTCATAACTAATTAGTTGTTATTAGCTAATCCTATGGCTGGCTAAATGGGTTAGTTAGCTTTGTTCCATACCCGCACACCACATCCCTAACCACAGTCTGATGTCTGTAAGTGTATGTTTGTCCTTCATTGCCGAAAAAGACCATGCCATTAGAAAAATAATGACATGACTTGCACTTGATTTTGTTTTGAGTGAGGGAGGGCTGTGCAGGTCACCAGCCTCACTTCTCCTGCAGAGCCATCTGAATGCAGTGACCAGATAGTCATCAGGATGACTGGAGATGACCCAGAATGAGGCAGTTGGGGTTAAGTGACATGCCCAAGGTCACACAGCTAGTGAATGCCAAGTGTCTGAGGGGAGATTTGAGCTCAGGTCCCTCCTGACTCCTGCACTGGTGCTCTATCCACTGCACCACCTAGCTGCCCTTGTCTGTAAGTAATTGACCATAGAGGACCTAGATCAGATGGATCCAGGTGAATCTATCATATCTAGAAAAATAATTCAAAACACATCTCCCTGTTGTAGACAAAGTCCTAAATATACATGGTCATAGCTAAATGCTACACAATCATGATTAATAATTTACCTCTTTCTTAGACTGGAAATCATTATTTAATAGAAACTCTTAATTAAAATAAGTATACTCTTCCTGGAGAAATTTTAATGTTGGTGATCATTTCAGCAAATCTAGGAAATGTATAATAGAAAAGAATTCTATCAACTTAATCTTAAAACATGATTTTATCATGTTACTTTCCCATTCAAAATTCTAGTTTATTCTTCACTGCTCATGGAGACCTGGGTCTTCGGAGTGCTTTAAAGTGACTACTATGAACATATGCTCATGGCTTCACTCAATAAATCACCAAGTATTTGTTAGGCTCCTATTATGTACCAGCTACTGTGCTACTTAGTTAAGATGAAAAGAAAAACAAAACAGTTCCAGCTGTCAAGAAGCTTATGTTCTACAGGAGGAGATAATGTGTGCATGTATGTATATGTATGTGTATGTATTTGCAAAATCAATTCAAGATCACTTGAAAGTTAAGCACTAACTGTTAGGAATATAAGGAAAGTTCTCATATGGCAGGTAGATTAAGAGTTGAGCTTTGAAGGAAAGAGTATTCTAAGAGGTGGAGGTAAGGAGAGAGAATATTCTAGGAATGAGGAAGAACTCATGTGAAGTCACAGAGGTGAGAGATGAAATGTTCTGTGAGATCAGCTTTAAGAGTAACATATAAAAAGCTTGGAAATGCAGGTTGGAGCCCGGTGGTAAAGGACTTTAAGTCCTTATGGAAGAGTCCCCCAGAATATGTTAAACACAAGATTGACATGGGCAGACCTGTGCTTTGTGGGGAACCACCCTGGCCACCATTTGTAGGACAGATTGAAAAGGGGAGAGACTTGAGACAAGGCATCTGTTAGAAGGGCCTTGCAGCAATCCAAGAGAGAGGCAGTGAGGGCTCAAAACATGGTGGTGTTTGTGTACGTCGAGAGAAGGCAATGGATGTGAGAGGTGTTGAGGTAGAATCAACAGTGGATGAGGGAGAATGTGCCTGGGAAGATGGTCATGCTTCTGACAGAGAAAGGGAATTTCAGAAGTGGGAAGATCTGGGGGAGGAAAGATAACAAGTTCTATTTTTGGCAAGCTTACTTAAGGTGTGCCATTGCCCTTTGTGTTTCTCCTGACTTTAATTTCTCCCCAAATTATCATGTGACTCAGTTTACAGCCACAGAGCAACAGGGGATACTGATGTCAGAATGATGGGCTTTTTGGGAGTCAGCAAGCAGCCTATGTGTACTAAAACTACTGTACATTTTCTCAAATGCAGCCTACCTCCATCTCCTCTTCCATTCCAGGCCTGCTCATGGTTCATGACTTTAATGATGACTTCTTACTCTAAATTTATGTTCCCATTGTTTATTTCTTATAGTCTAGGAACATGTGTTTTAATTTGCTTTCATTTGCTCACTGACACAAGTCTTATCCTCATTTCTGTGAATTGCTATGTATTTACTGTGTTCTTGAATTTGCAATGTCATCTAGGCCTTGTAACATTTAGGAAGTCTTGCCATTAATAAGGAATCCTTTTTTAGTTTGGACCTTTCACAGGACATCTCTCATGACTTTGGCAGATACTGAAGGAGAGCATATGGCTCCCTGCTTTATAATGCACTTAATGTTAGTACCCAGCTGATCAATGAATATAGTTGTGTCTATAATCCCACCTGCCATAGAGTTTTATCACTTTATTGGAGGAGGCTGTCTTTTGTTCTACCAAGTTAAATGCTTTAAAAAAAATCTACAAGGAGGGTAGGAGATTCTGTTTCTCAGCTCTTCTCAGGGCCAAGCTTAGTCATTGTAATTGAAATGAAAAGCTTTTATAGAATCAATAAACAATAGATAGAGTAGTTTAATGGGTGAATTAAAACCTGGACTTGGTGTCAGGAAGATCTGAGTTAAAATCTTACCTTGGACGTTTACTAGCTGTATGACCCTAGGATAGTTTCTTAACCACTCTAAGCCTCACTTTTTTTATTTGTAAAGTGGTCATAACACCTCCTTCATAGGGTTGCTATAAGGATCAAAATAGATATTCATGTCAAGCACTTTGTAAACTTTGCAGCATTGTACACCTTAGCTATTGTTATTATTTCTATGTTCCATTAGTTAATTCTTCAACTGTAAAATGTGTTATGCGGAAAATCGCCTGTGAATAGCTGTGTATTTCTTTGTCATGGCCTTTTTTCAAGGGGAACAACCTTGATAATATTCATTAATTATCTTGCAATATACCTTTGCCCTGTTGTCATGTCCACTGATTTTTGTATTTATGTGATTTTTTTTGGATTAATGTAATTTGCATAAGTGTGTAATTTGCATAATCATTATGCAGTTTGCATAATCATTTTCTTTTGTGAATTGTGGTAGTGACTGTTCCTTTTTTTTTTTTTTGTCTGTAGAACAGGCTCTTACCAAACTATTCTACGCTTGATGCTTCATTCTGTTGTAGTCTGAATATTAATTTGTTGTATTTTGACTCTCTTGCTTTGCTCACTTGCCTTACTAATGTTTCCCTTTATCTCTCCTGCTGCATCCAGACCTCATCTGTATGTAAGTCGTAGTTCTTGGTCTTAAGAACACTACTTACCACAGTAACACTTTTTTTAAGTTATATTTCACCATATCTACCAAACTGATGTGAAGGGAACGTTAAAGCACATCAGGAAATGTGAAATAGCTAATTGTAAACACCATCAGAGAATACTCTTTATGTTGTCCAGACAACTGTAGTAAAAATTGTACTTAGCCTATTTTTAAAATATTGTCATTAATAACAGTCTGTTTGAAACATCACGTTAAAGCTCTATGGTAGTGTGTCTCATGAAATAATAGCTTTCTGTTGACTTCCTGAGTCTAATTGAGGAGATACAAGAATCGTAGATGAAAGATGGGCTGCGTTGCTTGAAGAAGTTATCAGGAGAGTTGTACAGTCTCCCTCCATAGAAATTTTATAGAAATTAGGATAGTAGACTCATTAATCAAGTTATTAAATGCTGGGTTTTTGCTAGGCGTTATTTGCCAGGGATAATGTGTGTGTTTTCTTTTTCCTAAAGAAGACTGTATAAGATAATTTTTTTCACCTTGCTTATAAAAGATTCTATTTTGACAATTAACACAACCATAATTTTGAAATATAAAAAAATACCAGTTTTTAAAATTATGTTTCCAGTAGGTGGCACAGTTGTAACATGGGAAAAATAGATCAGAGCGGAATGTGGGAACATTTTTTTTGGTATCTCCTTTGCTGATATGTGTGTATTTATGTATGTCTACATATGTGTGTGTTTGTGTATATACACACAAATATGTATATTTATGGGCATAGATATACACATTTACACACATGCGTATATATGTACGTGTATATACCCACATCTATTTATATGTTTGTGTGTGGATAAATAGATAAATCCAGAGCTTAATACTTTTTCCTCTCTTTAATGAAAGCCATATCCCTTGCTAGCTAAATATAATTCTAACTCCATATGTTAATCTGAAGAACGGAGTAAAAGACTGGCATCTTAAGAGCAGTCATTTAGGGTTCTTCAAATCCAGTGGCCCAAGAATAAGGAAAAGCCTGAAAAACAGTCTCCGCTTTGGGTTATAGAGTTAGAGCGATGTTGATGAGCTTCTGCACAAACACTTTTCACTTTCGTGCTGAACAGGACAATGGTGAATGTATCCTAAGTAAGCCATAGAATAGCTTGGATAAGCTCAAGGACTCGTACACATTTCAGTTTGGCATTTAATGCTAAAAGAGGCTTCTAATGAACTGTGAGCATGGCCCCTTGATTCTCACCTCTGTGGAACACTGAGCAGGCTGGAGTTCACAGGTGATTGGGGCTGCCAATGGGTTTGTCACAGGCTGCTGTGCAGGAGAAAGTAATAAAGGTTGATAGGGTATACAGGAAAAGTTTCAGTCCTATTTTGTTGGAGGTAGTGGTTAAAAAATGATGTTATCCCAAGTGAGCAAAGAAATAGTGGGAAATACAGATGAAACCAACAACGAAGAAGGATGGAATTGGGGTCCTAAACGATTCTTATCGCAGTACCAATTTACTCACCCTATGTGAATTATTTTGTGTCTTCTGTCCCTTCATACTTGTGTTGATGATCACAACACTTAAACCTCAACCTTTGGGGGCCGTGGAAGGAAGTAGAAAGACCTTTACTGTTGTTCTAAGCTAGGCTACTATACTCTTAGAAGTATAGTAAAACCTTAATTGGAAATTAGAGGATGGGGAAAGATTAATTTTTAAAGCGACTTTGCTTTGAGTTATGAAATATTTTTCTTAAAAGAACAGTAAGATAACTGATTGCCTAGGCAATTAAAATTTGGCACCTGTATTACCAGAACATGTTCTGTGGTGTTGCATTTTATTTAATACGGAGTAGGGCTGGAGAAGCAACAAGGCAATTGATAGTCTTTAGTGTGATACTGATCGACACAGGGTGACTCTTATTGAATCCAAGAATAGGGAGGGACCTCAGGGGTCATCTGGTCTAATCCCTGTCTCAGAGATCCGCAACAACTGATCATCCAAGCCACTTCTTAAAGACTTCCAGTGTCAGAGAACATACCTCCTAAGTGATCTCATTTTACTTTGGGATGACTCTTCTCCTTAGAAGTTCTTCCTCATATCGATCTGAAATCTGCCTCCCTGTCATTTTCATGTTTGTCCTTATTCTGCTCATTGTAACCAAGGTAAGTGCATCTAGTTCCTTTTCTTCTTGATGGCTCTTCAAACATGTTTCTCATAAGTTTTTTCTTCTTTAGTCTAAACATCCCCATTTCCAATACACAATTTTATATTACGTAGATTATTTTTAGATATAAAAAGACAGCATTCTACCTCAATATTTCTGTGTGCCAAATATGTATTATAGTCAAAATTAAAACATTATATAAAAAGTTCATTATAATCAGAAGTTATAAGAGTAGTACAAAGGTGCTTATTATTAGAAAAGAAATCAGCATATTAAATCATACCAATGTGAAAAGTTCTAACTATGTTTTTATTAATAGATGCAGATGTCTTTTGTTAAAATGCAGTATATGTTAATGTTAGCACAGAAAATGATGCTGACTCTTAACTGTGGCATGAACTGAATAGCTTTTTCAGGTTGGGGGAGAAGAACACAGTTGAGATGCATAAATGTAAACTCTTGCAGTTGGGCTAAAAATATTTAAATCTTGTCATTTCTACCTTTACAACATCTCTCATATCTGACCCCTTCTTTACGCTTAGACAACTGCAGCTGCAGTTTAGAGTCTCATCACCCAGATTATTTACAACAGTCTCTGATTTGGTCTCCCTGACCCAAGTCTTCCCCCACTCCAGTCCATCCTTCGTTGTTATCATAGTGATTTTCCTTAAGCGTGAATTCTCCTATTCAATATACTCCAGTGGCTTCGGAATATATTGTTGCCTCTAGTATATCTGTTGCCTCTAGAATAGAATACAGGGTGTCCCAGAAGCATTTTGAGATACCCCATATAAAAGTTCTCTATCTTTTCAGCGTCATCAGACATTCCCACTCCTCTCACACTCTGAGATCCAACCAAACTGGCCTCTCTCCATCTCCTGCTTCGTGTCTGAGCTAGCCATCCCCACTGTCTAGAATGTACCTCTTCCTTACCCCTGCCTCACAGAGTCCCTCTTCCTTTACCATCCTGCTCAGGCACCATTTTCTGCATGGAGCCTTTCTTGATTCCCACAATTGATGGTGCCCTCCCTACCAAATTACCATATATTTAACTAGTTTGTATTTGTTCACTTCATATTTATGCAGTATATAATTTACATATGTGCTTGTAATATTTGCCACTACAATGTAAGCTTCTTGCAAGTTGGGATTATTTTATTCTTTGTACTTGTGTCTCCAGCATGCAGCATAGTGCCTGGCACATAGCAATTAGGTGCTTAATAAATACTTGATTGATTGAATAAGCTTCACAGTGCAAGTGGGAAGAGGTGCAGATGAACAGCAGTTTGTCTAAAAAAAGATCCTGAGGTTTTAGTGAAAGCAAGCTCAGTATGAATAGTCAGTGTGATGTGGTAGTCAAAAAACGCTAATGTGATCTTAGAATATATTAAGAGAGGCAATGTCCAGGCCAAAAGAAAGTCAGTTTTGCTGTACTCTGCACTGTTCAAACCACATTGTGACATTATGTTCATTATATCAAGCATGGGAATATTATAGAGTCTGCAAAATTTGATCACAATCTTTCAAAAGAATTTGAGCTACAGGTAGAAACCAAGTGGATTCATTCAATATACATTCATCTCTGTCTCTGTCTCTCTCTGTCTCTCTGTCTGTCTCTCTGTCTCTGTGTCTCTCTGTCTCTGTCTGTCTGTCTGTCTGTGTCTGTCTGTCTGTCTCTCTCCATCTCTCTCTCTCTCATTTTAAGAAGGTAAATTGATCGTCTGAAAAGTGTCCACAGGAAGGCAACCATGTTGTTGAGTCTTCGAGGACATGCTGAATAAGTTGGAGTAACTGATTACATTTACCCAGGAGAAGGAAAAATGTGTGTAGGGGGTCGGGTGGGGAAGATGGCAGTAGGTATTAGATATCTTTATTCTGAAATACTGTAATAGGAAAAGAAATTCAACATACATACCTTGGACTCAAAGGGCAGAATTTGGGGCAATGAGAAGAAGTTTCAAAGAAACAAGTTTAGTTTTCATATGTGGAAAACCTTCCTAACAATTAGCGGTGTCCCAAAGTGAAATGGACTGCCTCAGGAGGCAGTTTCCACTTTTCTAGATGCCTCCACACAAAGGTCAAGAACATCACTTGAGCGCATTGGAGAAGGGATTCATGTTCAGGCATGGGCTAAACTAGCTGCTCTTGGAGGCCTCTTCTAATTCTGAAATTCTCTGAGTTTGTAAATGCCCTATTCCCCACTCCAATAAAATCTTAAAGGATTTTAACTTCAAGAACACTTCATAGAAGTATAAACAGAGATTTGATAATCATTTGGAAAGTTACTGGAACACGTTAGTAATAGAATTGCAAGTTAAGCAATGTTGAAACCTACACCCTTTTAAGGCTTTCTGCCAAGGAGGTATCTCTCATGCATTTGTTAAGATTATAGAAGATTACTTGGTACAATTTCAACGATCATCTCATTATCCATATCAAGCAAGGCAACAAAACAAAACAACCCAAAACCAAGGAGGAAACAGAACAGACCAACTCACTCCACATTTCCAAAAACATGAAAATGTATGCTTGCCAAAAGTGTTTACTGCTGACTATAAAGATTTCCTACAAAATACCCAAATGGAAGAAGGCTTCCTATAGGTGTTGATGTTCTTCATGTGCTTCTGTTTGCAAATGATGTTATATTGATCATTCTCACCTGGGAATATTGAGTTTCCACAACTTGATCTTCCAACGCTGAAAAAAAGTAATTCACATAGGCAAATTCATTCATTTATTCAAAAGCATATATTTATTCAGTCTTTCCAGTCCAAGAGCACAAATTTCATTTCTATGCTAGCAACCAGAGTAGGCACTGTGGAACAGGACTGAACTGGCATCATAGACTCTATCCTAGGGCAGCAGTGAAGGAATAGACAGTAGCCCCAAGCTAGTGGGAGTGAGGCCAGCCCCAAACAGATCAAGGACTAGGTCCCAGGCCTAAGCCATCAGCTTAGGGCAAGAGCATGGACTCAGTCCCCAGAGCTCAAAGCTTGACCAGCGGGTCAGGGATGCCCAGAACATGGATCTAGCCCCAGGTCCAAGCCAAGAGAGAGCTGTCTATGCCCAGATGGCCTAGGATCCTGGAGTAAGCACCTAGAGCCGTCAGCACATCATCACCCAGAAAAGATCATGAACTTAACCCTTCACTTAGGAAAGCAACATGGATGTCTTCAAGAAGGGCTAGGCTAACAGCCCTAAAAGGATTCCCAGCTTGGCCAGGAAGTTTGGGTTGCACAAAGCAGAATGCTGGCAGAATGACTAAGCAAATAGGTAAAAAAGATAAAGTTCTTTTGAGACCAGGGATGCCCAAAACAAACACCCAGAAAAGTCTACTTCTAGAGTTACACCTGCAAGCAAAGCCTCAAAGGAAAACACAGTTTGACTATTGAATCAGTTGGAATTCCTAGGAGAAATGATGTAATTTAAAAATTAGTTTAAATGATATTATAAATAAAATGACAGAGCAAAGAATTGCAAAAGAAATGAGAGATGAGGAGGAAAGACTTGAAAAGAATTAACAGCTTGGCACAAGAGATAGAAATCCTCACCCATGTAACAGATTCCCTGAAAATAAAAATAAAAAACAAAAGTTAATGACATCATGAGAAAACAAGAAATATTAAGATAAAGTAGTCAAAAGATTGAAAAAGTAGAAGAAAACATAATTTACTGTGTAAAAAATAACCTGGAAAGCAGAGTAAAGAGACTGTATTATCATATTTCAAGAAATAATGATAGAAATTTATGCAGATCTCTTAGAACCAGGGGGCAAAGTAAAAAATATAGGTCACTTCCTGAAAGAAACCTCAAAATCAAAACTTCTAGGAACATCAAAGACAAAATTGAGAGCTTCCATGTCAAAGAAAAACAAACATGGCAAGCCACCAGAAAGAAAGACTTTTAAGTTCTGAGAAAACAATTAGACTCACATAAGACTTAGCAGCCATCCCTAGATGGACAGAGACAATGGAAAAGCAAAAGACTGAAAATCATGAATGACCTCTACAAGATGAAAAAAAAAATGAACCTTTAGTGAAATAGAATGCATATAATGAAAAGACTGGAACTTAATAGAAACTTTGAAATAAAAGCATAGGAGTAAAAGGAAATGTAAAAAGGTAAATATAAATGAATAATTAGGAAAGACTTTATAAGGATGAAGTGTTTACATTATGGAGATGGTGATATAAGAATGTCCTAGGGCTTGTGAAATCAGCAGTCTTAGAGGAAATCAAATAAGATGTGTGTGTGTGTGTGTGTATACACACATATATACATATACCTATGTATATATACATATACTTAGAAAAAAAGGAGAAAAAAAGGAAATTTACGTAAATTTATTATATATTTAAAAGGAGTAGCAAGTTGTACATAATAGATTTGCAGTTTCATGTGTGATCATTTTGTTTGTTTTTGGAGGGGGGATGTCGAGGCAATTGGGGTTAAGTGACTTGCCCCCAGAGTCACACAGATAGTATGTGTCAAATGTCTGAGTCTGGACTTGGACTCAGGTCCTCCTGACTCCAGGGCTGATGCTCTGTTCGCTGCACCACCTAGCTGCCCCCATTTTTTTTTATTATTATATTATTATGGAAAAGCGTGTTTTATCCCATAAATTAAAAATAAAATAAATTATTTTTAAAAACACCTCTAAATTGCTTTCCAGAATGACTGAAGCAATTCACATTTCTACCAACAGAGGTGTCTGTCTTCCTGTAGTCCCTCTAATATTAACTGTTTCCATTTCTGGTCGTTTTTGTCAATTTGCTAGGTGTAAAGCGAAACTTCAGTTGTTTTGTTTTGCGTGTTTAATCATTAGTGATTTGGACTACACCTTCAAATACTTGTTATTACTGTAGTTTGTAATTCTTTTGAGATCTGTTTGTTCATAGCCTTTCACCGTGTATCCATTTAGAAATGGCTCTTAGGCTTATACATTTGTGTTGGTTTTCTATGTATTTTGGATAGCAGACACATAACAGAGAAACTTGATGCAAAGGCAATTCCCCCTCTTGTTTTTTGTTTTGGTTTTTTTTTTTTTTTTTGCAATTGAAAACTTCCCTTTTTAACCTGGCAGCATTTATTTTATTTGTGTAAAAGCCTTTCTGTTTCTTATCAAAATTATCTAATTATCTTCTGTCTACTTTTTAAAAAAAATAATTTTCCCCCAGCCATAATTATGAAAGGTAATCTAATCTTGTTCTCATCTATTCTCATCCATGAAAAATCTTATATTTGAGCTTACTGTAGTGTTTTGTTAGAGCAAGGTATTGGTCTTATCCTGATTTCTGCAGCACTGCTTTACAATTCTAGTAGCATTGGTCAATATTTCTTCCCCAAGTCATTTATGTTCATGGGTTTATTGAATGCTAGTTTTGATTTCCCTTTGTCTAGTTACATATTGATTTCCCTGTTCCATTTTTAGCCAATACCAAATAATGTTGATGATTATTGTTTCTCAATGTAACTTGATCCATGGAAATGCTATTTGTCTTTTATTCCCATTTTTAAAAAAGTTCCCCTTGAGATTCTATCTAGAACTTTTGTTCTTTCAAATGAATTTTGTTATTTTTTTTCTTTCTATAAAGTATTCTCTGGGTAGCTCTATAAAGTACCTCTCTATAAAATACCCTCTTGATTGGTATAGCACTACATCTCTAAATTAATTAGGTAATATATTCAATTTTATTTTACAGTGTGTTCTGAGGGTAAGCAATGAATATACCCCTCCACCTTAGGTTATTTAAATCATCCTTTATAGTTAGATTTTACTGTGAATTGTATCACTCTGAGCCACAGTATGAAACATATTCATGGGCAATGGATAGTCTCACAATTATTTGTAATTCTTTTTTATTATCCTTATGTAATGAACTATTACTGTGAATTACACTAGCTTGAGCCATAGTTTGAAACATATGGGATGATCTGAGGATATTAATTCTGGGCTCATTTTGACCCAATATCAGTTGCACAAATACCCTTGTGGTCTCAAGTTTGACGTGGTATCTTTTTGCATATAGATAGTTAGGTCCAGGTCTAACCAAGAATCCTTTCCATCTCTGTCTCTCTGTCTGTCTGTCTTTCTGTCTCCCTCTCCCTCTCTCTCTCCGTCTCCTTCTCTCTCTCCCTCTCCTTCTCTCTCTCTCTCCCTCTCCTTCTCTCTCTCTCTCCCTCTCCTTCTCTCTCTCTTTCTCTCTCTTTCTTTCTCTCTCTTTCTTTCTCTCTCTCTCTCTCTCTCTCTCTCTCTCTCTCTCTCTCTCTCTCTCTCTCTCTCCCTCTTTTTCTTTCTCTCTCTCTCTCTCACATACACACACACCCCTATCTGTTTCTTTTGAAAGGTAAAGAATCCAGAGAAGTATGAAAAGGCAGTTGAAAACAATATACTGCAGTGCTATGATAATGTGAAAAGAAAAAACATGACCAAATTGAATGCTGTGTAATTAGAATGATCAGTCTAGAGTTCCTGCTTCCTCCTTTTATTTACCCCTTACCATGAGGCCATCCTTTGTTTCTAACATGGGGAGCCCTTCAAGTCTATTTCCACAATGGAATGTCAAGGGAGAAACTAGAAAATAATAGTATCTGGTTGATCAGTAAAATGGTGCGCTTAGTCGTTTTTGTTTTGTTTTTTAAGTTTTGCACACTATTTTTTTCCCTCAAGTCCTGCAGGGGAAAGTGTTGCTTAAATTATACAATGATAAGTGTCTCATCTTTTTTGTTCTTTTCTTTGCCCATATAGACTCGATGTTGATTGAATACTTCAAAACTTCAACTGCTTGATTTTCTGAGCGAAGTAGGCCATTTTCCTTTAAGGGCAGATTAAACACACTCAATCTATTATTATACCTGCCTTGTAGAGAAAAGTAAATGGTGAATATCAAAGCATTTGGAAGAAGAAAATTTTTCTGCAGTGCAGTGATTAATATTTATTAATATGAAGGTCTAGAGCAATAGCAAAATTAAGAAGCAATTTTGGCTTTCACTCCTGTGCCTTATGCTTTCCCTTTTTTTCTTTCTATTTCTCTGACACAGGCCATGCTATCTGAATTTCCTATTAAGACAGGCAGCCCACAGGACCCTAAAACCACCTTCCCTTCAACAAGAGTCCTTGATGACAGTTCATGATCATAATCACAGCCCACTGTTCACATCCAGCCAAACTCACTATCTTAGAATTGAGGAAAATGGTTTGCCATTATTTGAGCACCAGCTGGTGGCCTGTTCTGAAAGCTGCTAATAAAGGCAGCATTTACCATGGTGTTGGAATGGGTTGCACTGATGCAGGCTTTCAATTCATCTGGAGAAATCTACAAAGGGAGCCCAGAGAGATGTGCTTTATTATATGACCTAGAGAAGAGAGCAACATGGTGAATTACTGCGCTCAGGTCTCTTCCTGATTCCTGATTGTGACCAGGCATTGTGATTTCTTGTCCCAAAACTCTAGAGAGGCAAGACCTCCAAAATTCATTTCTATTTGCTTGTCTTGCGTTCCAATGAACATAGACACTAGCTAACATATTATAACTATAATAGACATAATAGATGTGCTTATGAAATTTTTTCTTCTCTTTTTATGGATCATTGAGAGAAAAAATAGGTCAGATCGGGATACTCAAAGAAATGTCCATGTTGGGTGAAATCTCAGGATGCCTAGGCACTGAATAGTTGGCAGATATGGTAGATATCCATTGCTATTCCCCTGTTCACATTTAAAAGTACAAGAACTATAGGTGGCCCCATTCAAGCTACTAGAAAAATAGTAAGTTATTTTCAGAATAATACTCAGAAGTTTTAATTTCTAATATGGTATGTATATAATATATGTATACATATATACATACCTACATATACATATATAATTAGATGTACCCCATATAAACTAAAACTTTTGGGGGACCTCTCTCAATAATTTTTAAGAGTGTAAAGAGATCATGAGACCAAGAAGTTTGAGAACTGCTAGATTAGAGAAACTGTAAAAATCTGCCACAGAAGAAACAATTGTCCATACAGAAAAGTTACCACAGCTTAAATATGAACCTTTTCTTGTACAGGACTGTCATAGTCACTCCTTGCAAAAAGTGTAGTTATTGATTAATATGCTGTAGTATAAATTAAGGGGCATATTCCTGAAGTCTTTTATCTGTTGTAGCTTTGATTTTTCTTTATCTTTTCATTATGTCAGATATCCTGGAAATTGTGATGCCATACCAGGGAGTTGTATCAAGAATAAAAATTTAAGGAATTTTTAACATTTAAAAAGAAAAGTAAAAAAGGAATGACAAAAGGTCTAGAAGTGGTTCCCTAAAATAGCTGAAGAGATAAAGAAGCTTCCATATGAAAAGACTCAAACCTGTTTCTAGTGTGGAGGGTGGGTGGCATGGCACTTTGCCCAGAGGTGCCATCCAGGATTGGGCTGGGGCTGGCTCCCATAATCTAGGAAGCTCTCACTGTTAAATTTTCATTGTGAGCCTTTACACCTCAAAATTTAGAAAATGCTACAAAAAATGCTTGCTTTATTGTTTTGTTGATTGTCTAGACTTAAGAACGTGAAGGAAAGAACTTAATGATGCAGATTAAAAATTAAATGTGTCATGTGTTCATTATTGAGAGGAAGAGCTGTTTGTTAAAATTTACTGGCTCACCACAAATACCATCACTTAACAGCATGCATTTCCTCTTTAGCGGGACACAATTTTATGAGCCACCACCCCTGAACCTCACTTCTTAGACTTCTGCCAGTGATTCATTGAGGGAAAGCATGCCTTCATTCCTGGAACGAGTATATCCCTGTACTAAGACTCCCCAATATCCTCTGCTACAACACTATTTCACCCACCCATCATGCCAATCCTAGCTACAGCTGAGAAGACCTAGCTTTAGACATGAAAATAAAGGGTGAAAAGCTCAATAAAGACATAAAATTTCATAAAGTCATAAAAAGGTATGAGGAGATGAAAATGGGAGGCAGGATGAACTGGGTCTGGAGTTAGGTCTTGGGTTCCAAGCCCACTTATGATACTTACTACCTGTGTGGCCTCCCTAGGTTTTCTCATTTGGTTTGGACTTAGACAGCTCTTGAGGTCTCTTCCAATTCTATCTCTGTGATCCTGGATCCTATGGTCTTGATGTGGATACAGATGGTACCCTAAGGGTCAGTAAGGATCACTTTCCCAGGCTTTCTGAGAGTGTTTGAGGCCCATCCTGTAACTTGATGTGTCCTGTATCCTAATGCCTTTTCCCCCTTATCTTGAAATACTATGTAATGTACCAAAAGATGGCTTTTGTCCCCTTATCCTGTGTCCTCTGTCCTGTCATTCATCTTCCTTATCCTGTAATATGACAACTTTTCCTTATCTTGCAAGCAACCACCTTCCTCACTTTGTTTCTACTTATCCTCCCTAAATTTCCAACCCCCATTAGAAACCCTAGAAATTATATCATCATCTTGCAAGCTATATACCTTTCTGTCTATATAAATCTGGTTCTTTTCCTGTATTAGTGATTTTGTTTAGCTCCTTGCTAAATCTCTGGTCCATGTGCTTTTGCATCAATAAAGCTCCCACTGGCTACAGAGTACATCTAAGTGAATTCTTTCACATCTGAATCCACTCTCTGAACTCTGATCTCAACAGTCCTACAGACTTGTTCATCTGGAATCCTAAAAATAGGGGGTATCCTTGATGTTGGAAAGAGTTAGCTCAGAGACAGGAGAGAGAACATTGAACTGGGTAGTGCATTCAGGGGCAAGGACTATAGTCACCATAGGGTAGTAAAGCTGGATTTTTATGTGTGACAGAAAGAGGAAATAAATAGGCATCTCTAGGCTAGAAGTTTCTAACCCTAGAAGACACTGTGGCAGCATTTCATACTTCCTTGGAATTTTGCATACAAGAAAATGTTTTCTTCCTCCACACTTTTATAGGGCTCAGACCCTCAAGCCAATGGACCATAAAAGCATTCAGTCTATTAAGTGTTCATAATTTCATATGGAGCTCCGCCCTCTCCTGCTGGAACTCCCACAAGGCCCCTTTCCCACACATTTCTGTTTCTTTTATCACCAAGCTCTGAGTTTGCTATCAGAATCTTGTAGTTGGGACTTCTCATGGCTATTTTTCTATAAAAGGAATGTCTCCTCTCTCACTCCTCCTTCTCATTCTCGTCCTCCTCTTCCGGCATTTCCTCCTTAGGAATTTCCATTCTTAGGCATTGAAGATACAAAGACAAAGAATGAAGCAATTCTTATTGGCAAGGAGCTTATACAAAGGAAGAATAAGAGGGAGAAGGTGTTGCTAACAGGAGGAGTGAGGAAGAATGAGGAAAAGCCACATGTAGGAGGTGACTCTTGAGCTAACCTTTGAGGTGTGGTGAATGAAAAGTTCAAGAAACATAATTTTTGGGTAATTAATCATTTTTTTCAATTATAGCTAGCAGATAATTAATAAAAGGATGGTCATTTGGTTTTCTCTCATAAACTAAAGACCTCTCATGGGGTCTCTTGACCCTTATAAACTCTAGGAAGGGTAGGTTTTCCAGACAGGCAGCAATCAAATCTGATTGGTTAGTAATTAATGAGAGAATGAATATTACAATGAGAGGCGGGCCTATTCTAATGAGGGACTAGGGTACATGAGTTTGTTCATGTTAATCTTACTCCCAGACCACTCCCAGCCTTGGGCTATCTAGATAAAGGATCTACCCCTAATCCAGACTTGAATAGAACACAATGGGTCAGAATTCACCTAGATTAGATTTGTTGCAAGGTTTCTCTCGTTGGGTGGGGTAACAATTCCACCTAGATAAGATGGTCTAAGTGGGATAAATTTGTGGGCAAGGTCAGTAATGTCATTTAAAAGGTGACTGTTTTTAAACTACAGTGGTTTATTTCTGAATGAGGAAATAGAAAAAAAATCTTAATCTTGGTAGAGAGAAATAATGATTTCTCTCATTGGAAAACTAGGAATCCTACGAGAGAAGTGAGGAAGGAGTCCATTTTCGACATGAAAGATCACTTGAACAAGATATAAAAGTGGGAGATGGAATTTCCTATATGGTAGTAGCTAGCAGGTCAGTTACATAGGGAAACAGAATAGGTAAAAGGGAACAATGTGGAAGACTGGAGAGGCAGAAGGCAGACTGTGAATCCCCTGTGGTCATTTCTGAAATTCAAACCCACTGTAATAGACCTGTAGGCACTGAAATTTGTATTCATGCATGCTGCTCCTGGAATGTGCCTCCTCAGCCTGGAATGCTCCACTTCCTTACCTTCAAGCCTTGGGATCTCTAGCTAGGTTTTTCTAGATCTTCTTACTTGTTTATGCTCTTTCCCCTACACCAGTCCTGTTGAATTTATCTCATGTTTACTTGACATGTACTTTGTCATGACTTACATAACGATTACATGGTGTGCTAGGGTTGATTGGCAGAGTCCACCATGCTCTGTGGCTGAAGTTCTAGACAGAAGTGTTTCCTCTGGATTCAGTCCTCTCCCCCAGTTTGAAACAGTTGTTGGGGTTATAGTACATAGTGTCTTCTTCATTTGAAATGTCTGTCTCGGTTTGGATCAGATAGTCTTTGCACAACTGATAGGTTGTCTTTTGTTTTAGGGTCCTCTGAGGTAAGTGTCCAGTAATCTCTTCCTAATAATGAGGTAATCCTCACCTAACTCTCCTGTAGTCAATAAGTAGTTGTGGAGAATTGTCTTTCCTAAGTACAGATATATCTCCCCATCATAGTCCTAATAGTACCCTTGAAGGGCAAGGAGAGTGATTCTTCTCCATCGTTACTAGTTCATGATCCTACTCAAGGGTGCTCTCATATTAACCACAAATAATTAGTGCCCCAGTTTCATTTAACCAATTAACATCAATTAGCTTTTTGTTGTGGTTATTCAGTTGTTTCAGTCTTGTTTGACTCTTCATGACCCCATTTGAGATTTTCTTGGCAAAGATACTGGAGTGGTTTGCCATTTCCTTCTCCAGCTCATTTTTAGATGAGGAAACTGAGGCAAACAGGGTTAAGTGGCTTATCCAAGGTCACACAGCCAGTAAGTTTCTGAGGCCAGATTTGAAGAGGAGGCTTCCTGACTTCAGGCCTGGCACTCCAGCCACTGTGCTAGCTAACTGTGCCATTAGTTTTTGCAAAGAGATGTTTATCTCAAAGCTTTCTAGTAAGTCTAGAAGTTTCTCCCAGAAACACCTGGGAGGCACACTCTACTTTATTCTACTTCCCACTTGGCAGAGAGTGGGCAAAATCTTAAAAGTAATTTCTACATAACATTTGCCCTACCAAGTTCACTTTGAAATGTGGCATAGCCAATGGATAAATACATTTGCTTTTCTGCTACTGTTGGACTGGGCCAGGTGGGTCACTCAGGATTTTGTTCATCACCACCTGGTTTCTGGCAATCCCAACTTGAACTCCATTCTCAGATTTCTGGTAACTCTTTTTTGATCTTTTAAAGTTCAAAAAATCCTAGTCATTCCAATCTTCACCTAAAAGTAGGAAAGACTATATACAACAGAGAGGAAAAGAAATAAAGCCACACAACCCCGCTTAGATAAAGGCCTGACACCTCTCTCCCCATCAAGTGTTTAGTCCTTGTCTCATCACTTGAATAGAGTCCACAATAAACAATTAAACTTCCATTCCATGAAACTAAGAGGAATACAAGGGTAAAATAAGATGGATGCCTTTTGTCCTCAAAAACCTTAAAATCTAAAAGTGAAGATAAGGCATGGAATCTACAATCAAAATATAGAATAAAACGAAATAAAGAGAGCAGCAAAAATATTGACATGAGGGAAGCAAAAGCTCTGAAAGCAATTTCTAAAGAGGAGTTCCCAAAGTGCTTTGAAGGACCGCAGCACTAGGCCCCAAAGTAGATAGTCAACCCCCCGCACCCCCCGCAAAGGGAAGGAGATAACACTCCAATAATGTGTAATTTCTGCTGTATTTGTTGAAAAAAATCAGCCAACAGTACTTGTGATTTATACGCTGTAAAAATTAATTCAAGTGAATGAATAATATCCTTTCCTGAAGTCTAGTTATGTGAGGCTAATAAAAATAGCAGTAGCCTGTCTTCCCAGTAATGGTGGAGGTGGAGAATGCATGGTAGATTACCCTTTTATTCTAGATGAATAAGGAGAAAGGAAGGGAAGGAAAACAAATTGAGCTTTAGATGTATTCATTCAACAAATATTTATAGAATGAAGACATGCTCCTAGTGTATTTGGTAGCTATAATTCAAAGAATTATATAGAACTTTGGATATAATTGAAGTAGATGACTCAGAAGTAGAAAAGGCTCTTGGATTCTGCTCATTTGAGTTTTATTCACTGCATAGCACTGTTCCCTTTTTAAAAAAAACCTTTTTGCATAAAGAATATTCAAAATAATTTTTGATCAATAGTAGATTAAAAATTCTGATTATATTAAAGTGAGAAAAGTAGAACTAGAAGAGTATAGAACATACTAAGATCAGATAAGAGAAAAAAATGAATGGGAATAATGGATGAAGAATCTTAATAAGGACCTGGAAAGACTGAAATAGTTAGGAAACTTTACATGTTGACATTTTTATTATTGTTGAGTCGTTTTTTAGTCATGTCTGAGTCTTTGTGACTCCATTTGGGGTTTTCTTGGAAAAGATATTGGAGTGATTTGCCATTTTCTTCTCAAGCTCTTTCAACAATTAAGGAAACTGAGGCAAACAGGGTTAAGTGATTTGCCCATGCAGAAAGTGTCATTGGCTGGATTTGAATTCAAATCTTTCTGACTCCAGACCTGGTATTGTATTCACTAAGCCACCTAGATGTCCCCAGATTGTGCTTTAGGAGTATCATTTTGGCTACTCTGTGGAAAAATAGATCAGATAACAATAATAATAAATAATAGCATTTACCTAATACTTTAAGGTTTGTAGAGTGCTTTACACATATGTATATATACATATTGACAAGTACACGTATGTCTCCAAATGTCTATATCTGCCTATCTAAACTTATTTGATCCTCACATCAACCCTTTGAGATAAGTGTTATTGTCATCCTCATTTTACAGATGAGGAAAGTGAGAAACAGTGAGGTTGAGTGACTTGCTCAGAGTCACACAACTAGGGATGAGGCAGGATTTGAAGCGTGGTCTTCCTGACTCTCAGTCTTGCTCTCTATCCATGGTACCATCTTACTGCCTATATCAGGAATCAAGAGCAGTTAAGAGGCTCTTGTAATGGTCTAAATAAGAAGTGATGAGGGTCTGACGCCTCATCAGTGTAGCTATGTGAGTTCAGAGTAGAGGATGAAGTCCTAGGTGCTGGGAAGTTAGAAGGAAGGATATAAAAAGTCATAATTTCAGTGTCCCCCCCTCATTCACCCACAAGGAATCCAAGGCAGGAGATCAAGAGATGTATTTGATTACATCAGACCAGAGTTATCCAGAATAGGGGCAGCTATCCCTTTCCAAGATCATCTGATTGGCTTCCACATCCAGGGATTGTGATGTATTGCAAACCCGTTCATAGGAAGCACAGTTTCAGAGAATTATAGGATCTCAGAAGTCAACAGACACATACTATGTTACCCTTTTCTTCTCTTATTGCTATTGCTAGGATTTCCAATACAATATTGGATACTATTGGAGAGAGCATTGTTGTTTACACCTGGTCTTAATGGGAAGGCTTCTAGTTTATCCCTATTACAAATAATGCTTGCTGATAGTTTTAAATGCTTTTTTATCAATTTCAGGAAAAATCCATTTATACTTATACTTTTAAGTGTCTTTTTTACAGTTTTCAATTTATTTATTTTTAATTTTCAATATTCATAAGTTTCCAATTTTCTCCCCCTCCCTCCTCAAGATGGCATGCAATCTGATGAGGTTTCTATGTATACAATCTTATTAAACACATTTTCACATTAGTCATGTTGCATCGAAGAAATATAACAAATGGGAGAAATCATGAGAAAGAAAAAAGATAAAATAAAACAAAAAAGAAAATAGCCTGCTTCGCTCTACATTCTGACACCCTACTTCTTTCTTTGGAAGTGGATGGCATTTTCCCTCTTTTGGAATTGTTTTAGATCCTTGCATTGCTGAGAAATCTATCAAAATCAGTCATTGCACACTGTGGCTGTTTCTGTGAACAATTCAAATGTTTTTAATAGAAATGAATGCTTTACTTTATCAAAAGCTTTTTCTGTATCTATTGATATGAGTTTTTTTTACTTTTATTAGTGATATAATCAATTATGTTAATAGTTTTCCTTGTGTTAAATTATCTCTGCATTCCTGGTATAAATCCCACTTGGTCATAATGTATGATCTTTGTAATATGTTGCCAATTCTAGTCTAGTCAATTCTAGTCATGCCATTCTAAGATTCCACAAGACATGGTTTAGACCAGAGGTGTCAAGCACACACCAACCAACAGGTTGCATGTGGCCCACAAGAACTGCAACCTGAAACAGATTAAATTGTAATTGGGGAAATATTTAACAAAATAAGTAAAAATATAACAAAACATATATGATGTTAATGTCGCTTTCTAAGTTGATGTGTGCCTGCCTGCAGGGATCCTTAGGTGTACTTTAGTGGTCCCCATTTCTGAGTAGACACCACTGGTTTAGACTCAAATTGACATTGTTCCTGTCCCATTGCACTGGAAACAAGGAGAAAGTCAGTGATATGAAATGGGATGTATAGGGAGTGGCTGTCATGTTGTTGGAAATTAATAAGTGAGCGT
Source organism: Notamacropus eugenii (assembly GCF_028372415.1). Classification (NCBI taxonomy): domain Eukaryota; kingdom Metazoa; phylum Chordata; class Mammalia; order Diprotodontia; family Macropodidae; genus Notamacropus; species Notamacropus eugenii. The sequence continues at coordinate 418,005,636 of NC_092875.1, read as the reverse complement.
TAAAGGCAGATTCCTGAGAATAGTCTACAAGGGTGTTCTAAAGAGCCCCAGAACAGGGTGTTTTTGAAATCCAAGCACAATATTTATTCAGAAAAGGTGATTTTGACCAGCAGTTCTAAATGTCATTTCACCTTCCCTCCTTATTTTTCCTTTTCCCTTTGTTTCATGCTCCTCAACCTTGTTGTTCCTTGACCATATGATTGGTTCTAAAGAGAACTAGTCAGAACTAGATATCTACCTCTGACATTATTTCCCTAAGCCTCAGTTTCCTCATCTGTCTAGCCCAATTTAGACTTCAGAACTCTCTGAATTTGAAAATTTTTTCCCTGGCCATGTTCGTCTTGTGATTCTTTGTTCCGTCTTCTGCTTCAGACCTGAACCTGTCCTCCATAGCTTGTCTGTTGGCTCTGAGCTTCTGCTTCCTGAGAGCCCTCCATCTGTAGACCAACCCAGCCCAGGGCACGTTGTTCTCACCATCTTCGTTCCGTTCTCTTTCCTTTGTCACCTCTGTTCACAGTAACCAAATCAATACCACCATTCCTGTAAAGAGCATATCAGTCAAGTGCTCTATTTTATATTTGCTATCTTGGTGACATCTTGAAGCAAAACATTCCTCCCTGGTCACTACTCCCCATGTATGTTGTCTTGCCCAGTAGAATTTAAGCTCTTTGACAGTAGGGATTATCTTTTTTTAAAAAAAAAATATCCCTAGCATTTAGCATAGTGCTTGGTACATAGTAAGTGCTTAATTAATGCATTCTAAACTCATTCATTTGGGCAGCTAAGTGGTGCAGTGGGTGGAGTTCTGAGCCTGAAGTTTGATATAATCAATTATATAATATATGTTACGTTTATTATAATATACATTTTATATATATATATAATTGGAGTCTGAATTCAAATCTGGCCTCAGACATTTACTACCTGTGTGATCCTGGGGCAATTCATTTAACCCCATTTGCCTCAGTTTCCTCATCTGTAAAATGGACTGGAAAAGAAAATGGCTAATTGCTCCAATATCTTTGCCAAGAAAACCCCAAATAGGATCATGATGAATCATACGTAACAGAAAGGTCTGAATAACCACAAAACTTATTCATCCACAGCATCTGAAATCTCTTTCAACTTTAGTTCTGTGATTCTACTGTGATCCACCTCTATGTGTACATGCTATGAACTAGGTAAAGTTGGGCTTTGGGATCATGCTGCTTTTGCTCTCAGTTTTCTCCTTTGTTTCCCCCTTGTGCCACCCCCTCTCCGAGTTGATGTTATGGTATGATGACTCAGAATATGTGTATGTGATTCTGAGGACAAGTCTTATGAATGGATGTTCATGTTTCTGAGAGCACTTCTTAATTTCATTTGGCATCTAACACGGTACCATTGACAAACTACTGTGCTTCTGATTCTATAACATTATTGATAATATGTGCTCAACAATATCCATATACTATAACATCTGGAGGAACATCTGCTTAAATAGCTTCAAGTGATTTTGGAAAGAGAGTAGACTTATTGTCATTTTCTTCTCTGGATTATAAAACCAGGAAATAATGCCAAGCTCATAGGCCTGCTGTCTTCATGTGCCTGGACGCAGTTGTCACCTACCCCGAAAGATCGATATTTCTTTGTAAGAGAAAACAAAGGGATGGATTTGTAGAAACTATCACAGGATATTATGATGCTGATTTTTTTCATTTCCTTTTTAACTGTTCTTTTGGAACGTGGCATTATTTGAGTAGCTATTCTGGACATAAAAAACTCTCCACTTGCCACTTTCTTTATCCAGGCAAATACATAAAAGCAAAATTGCCCAAATGAGAGAAAATGCTAATGTGCTATTTCCCTTTGGATGCAAAATCAACTCATCAAGCACTCTGAGCTTCTTTCGTTGGTCTTAGTCAGGTTATATTCTCAAGGGACAGCATTGATTGGTGCTGCTGTCTCAAATTCAATGGCAGCTGTTATTCAGATGCTTTGGGGAGATCAACCACTTAACAGGATGTGCAGTACTGAGAATTACTCAGCTTGCTTGCTGAGTCATTTTTCCAAAACTCGTCCTGAGTCTGTGGGAGGGTTTGAAAAATCAAATGCACTTAGAATGGTGTGTGGACTATTATATGTACGTTGCATTTAGAGAAACAGGTGAATAAAGAAAAAGCATTTATGAGCCAGATACTGTCATCCTAAGCGCTGTGTACACAAAAACAACCTAGTAAGATAGTCCTTCTCTTGAAAAGAGTTTGCATTCCTTTTTCTAAAATAAATGTTATTGCTATTTTTGATTTTTACATTTGTCCCAGCATATCTGCCTATTATTTCTCTTTCCTCCCCCAACTAAGTGATGTAGTTCATAGAATGCTGGCTCTTCAATTAGGAAGACTTAAGTTCAATGTAGCCTCAGATGCTAACTGTGGAAAAGTCACTTCACTTCTGTCTGTCTCAGTTTCCCCATCTGCAAAATGGGGATGATGATAGCATGGCTACTTTTGTCCTTCATTTAAGGAGGATCAATGATGTCTTGACACACCGGAGGTGCTAGGCCCCCAGTGGATAACGTGCTGGGCCTGGCGTCAGGAAGACTCATCTTCCTGAGTTCAAATCTGGCCTTGAGAAGCACGACAGCTATTATTACTCCCATTGGACAAATGAGGAAGCTGAGGCTTGAATGTCAAATGCCCTGCAAGGGGATACAACAGTAACCACAAGCCAGTCATCTTCTGAACCTTTCCAGTGCACTTTCTACCTCACCACTCACCTTCTCACTTCACAGAGTTGTTGATTTATTTTTTCTGCTGCAAAGATGCACTCCTCTAACAAAGAAGCTCAGAATGACCTTTTCCTGGATCTTTTCCCAACTCCCCATCATCTCCTTCCATTTCTAAACCATGATTGATGCCCTGGCTTCTTGCCATCCCTCTTACTAGACTCTGGCCCTGGCACCCTGGGCTCTAAGAGGGGAACTTTCTTTTTGTCTTCTTGGAAGCCAAAGGTTTGGGGATTGTCTAAGCTTGATAAGGGTAGTTCAGTACCTGGACCAAGTTTCCATTTCAGATCCATTGAATTCTTGTCTCTTCTGCTGTGGCTGCTGGCAAGCATTCCAGTTCATCCTAGATATGACTAAGGGCATTATTTTCCTCTCTATAACAGTTCACATTTCTGTTATGCTTTAAACACATTTCTTGCAATTCTTGTGTTTGTCCTTCATTTTTGAAAAGGACCATGATATCAGGGAAATGATGACATGTCTTTGATTTGAGTGAGAGAGGACTGTGCAAGGTCACCAGCCTCACTTTCTCCTCCAGAGCCAGTTGGGTCCTTACAATAACCTTGTGAGGTAAATAGTTCAGATTTTGTCTCCATTTTGCAGATGAGGAAACTGAGTCTCTGAAAGGTGAAATTACTTGTAGTAACACAGATGAAGAACAGGAATAGGCCTCATTCTGCAGATGAGGAGGTTGAGGAAATAAAAGAAAATTAAGTAACTTATACGGGTAAGTAGTCATACTAGGACAAATCAGGGGCTCCTGAGGTCCCATCTGGTGCTTCTTTCATTATTATATCTCCACAATGTTTCCTATCCTCATTTTGATGCAGCCTATAGCACCCATCTTGCCTCTTTCACATCACTCCAGTCTCCTAGGTTTTCTTTTAATTCTTGTTGAAGTAGCATCTAATTGATCTAGTCTGATTAAACTTGAAATACCTATAACCCTCTGTCAAGAGTGTTAGAAGGGACCTCAGCAACTGTGGAATCCAGCAGTTGTCAACAAGGGGACCTGGTCCTTCAAGAAGCCATAGCATGATTCTGAGTGGTCTATGTTCACCCATTCAGATTGTAGGAAGAGGAGTCACCCTCCCCCATGAGAGTCAGTCATTTGAATTGTCTCCAATACAGCCACACCCCTGCTTTCACCTTTATTGCCAACATTTCCCTGTGCTTCCCTTGGCTAGCTGCTCAAGGTATTTATAATCTAACAGGGACCTGGGAATCCACATTAGAAGCTGTGCAGGCAAGATTCACCCATCCCTGCACTTCCTCCTGTTCGGCTCTTGTCTGAGGAAGGCACGATCTGGGAGGATGGGTAGGCAGGCTCAGCTTTCTGAGCAGGGCCGGTAAAATTTCCATATCATCCATCTTTTTGGGGGAGGGAGTGGGATAGAACAATTTACACAGGATATGCAGGAATGGATAGATGGTGATCACATATCACTCAGGTTGAAATCTCAGTGCCATCATCTACTCCTCCATCTCACCTCACAAATCTAATAATTTGCCAAATCTTATTGTTTTTTTCCTCCTTAACATCTTTTACATCTCTCCTTTTCTTCATTCATGCAGTCACGATATTTATTCAGACCCAGCAATATCACTATTTGGTCTATTTCCAAAGATGATTAGGGAAAAGGAAAAGAACCTGTATTTTTGAACATGTTTATAACAGCTCTCTTTGTGGTGGCAAAGAAGTGGAAATTGCAGGGATGCCCATCATTTGGGGAATGGCTGAACAAGTTTTGAGATATAATTATGATAGAATTACTTCTGTGTTATGAGAAACGATGAGCTTGATGATCTTAGTAAAACATGGAAGGACTTGCACAAAATAATTAAGAGTGAAATGAACAGGACCAAGGGAATATTGTATGCAGTAATTTCTTTGAGTGAAAAAGTTATTTTGTCTATTATAAATACCCAAATTAACCATAAAGGACATATGAAGAAAGACATTGTCTGCATCCAGAGGAAAAGCTGATAAATAGAAGTATGTTTAGAATAGTTTTACGTATATGTACTTATTGTATCTTATTGTACCTTCTCTAGGGCAGGGGGGAGAAGGAAAGAATAAAAAAAGAAATTTCCATGATAATTTTGTTGCATATTTGAAAAGAATATCAAGTTATGCATAGAAGATTTGTAGTTTCATGTACAATCATCTTTTTATTGTACTGTGTCATGGAAATGCTTGTTTTATTCCATAAATTAAAAATAAAATAAAAAGATTCTCATCTGCTACCTATACTATTACAGTAACCTTCTAATTGACTTATCTTTCTCAAACCTCTCCCAGATCCAATGCATCCTTCCCACAGCTGCCAAAGTGATTTCCCTAAAGCAGGGTCTGATCATGTCACCACTCTACTCATTAAATTTTTTTTAATCTTTTAAAAAATTTTGAACAAATACTAAAGGTAAAATGTGTAATAGGAAAGAAAAAGAAACATTATAAACAAATATGAAACTAAAATATAAAATAAGAAAAGAAAAAATGTCATATGGACAGTAGAATGAAAGAGATATACAGCAATCATTTTCCATTTCTTGAAAGCCTATGTATTAAACCCTGCTCTTCATGTTGAAAGCTGTCCATCTTATCTTTGCTTCCTTGTAGGTTTTCTTTTGTTTACTACTGTATACTTTTTTCTTTATTCTTTTTTCTCCTTTCCTCTTCCCTTCCCCCCAGCTACAATTAAACATGGATATATTTATATACATAGATATTGATATATGCTTAAAAGTATATATATATATATACATATACACACACACACACACACACACACACACACACACATATATATGCATACACATACATACATATATAAACATACTTTCACTAAGAAATTCTACTCCTCATCTTTATTTTCATTTCAGAAGATTTTTTTTATCATAGCTTTCTGCTAGTTCAGTAATTCTTATGCTTTCTTATCTTGATCTTTTCTCCAAATCAATTGTTTTTTCTTATGAGATGTTTTACATTCTCTTCTATTTTTTTACTTTGTGTATATATGTAATATATGTATATTGATTCATTGATCTCTTACAACTTCGCTGGCTTCCCCTTGCCCAATTCTGATTTTCAAGGAGTCATTTTCTCCCTTAAGATTCTGGATCTCCTTTTCTAATTGGTTGACTTCACAATCTTCTTGTTTTTCTTGGATTATTCTTATTTTTCTTTTTAGGTTTTCCTCTAGATCTCTCATTTGATCTCTAAAGTCTTGTTTTTGTTCTTCAATGAATTCTTTTTTGGGCAAGTGACCATTCCACATTACTCTTTGGGATAGATGAGTTTTCTTTGCTTCAGTGTCCTCCTCTGAAGACAAATCCCAGTCTTCCTATTCCCATAGTAGCTCTCTATGGTTGAATTCTTTCCCCTTTGCTTGTGCATTTTAAAATATAGTTTAGTTTTTATAATCACTAGAGTATGGTGGGTGGTGCCTTTGGCCTCTGATCCACTTCAGTTCTCCCCTCTGACCTTGAACTCAAACCAAGACCTCCAACCTCCTGTAAGTGCCCACAGCCATCGGTGTCCTGCCCCACTGCTTCTGCATTGACCTGAGTATGTGCTGGTTCCTTCTCACCTCCACTGTCTCTGCAGCACAGCTGGGTCTGGCATTCCTTGTCAGCAGAGGTTCCCTAGATCTTCCCCAGATCAGATGCCCACTCCTCTCTCTGTCCTGTAGCTGGGACTGAGGCAGCCTCAGAAGCCAGCTAACCCTAGGGCTTGCAGCTTATTGTATAAGCAATCCCTAGCCTGGAGGTGTTTACTCTTTACAAGGATGAAAGATCATCCATGAGTTTTCTTCAGATCTTCTCCTGTTGTCCCTGGAAGATCCTTGTTCTGCCCCTACTCTTATTTATTTTCTCTGCCCTATGTTCACCCTGAGGTGCTATTTTATCTCTTTTGTGGAGGAAAATTTTGAGAGTTTGAATTTTTCTGACCTACTCCTTCATCTTCCCAGAATTCTCCCTACTCATTAAATTCTAAGAGCTGTCTGTTGACTCTAGGATAAAATATTTTTCATATTTTAAAACTTCTATTTTGGTATAGGTTTTGTGATATCCATTAGTACAATATTCTACATATAGGACATAAGGACAGGAACTAGATTTCTGATTTCTTTGATAAAGGTAATGAAATAAAAAAATTCCATCTATCAGTGCAGGTTGGTGCCTTTTCTTCAACTTATAGTTTCAGAGAATTGCCTAGACCAAGGACACATAGAGGTTAAATGGCCTGTTTAGAAACACACAGTCTATATATATCAGATATGGAGCTTGAACTCAGGTGTTTCTGGTTCCAAGACCAGTTCTCTATTGACTATTCCACATTCCCTCTTAGTACATGCATAAAATTGATAAATAAGTAAATATATGTATCTTGAGAAGTTTACACTCAAAAAATTATTCATGGCATGTATGATCAAAATTATTTACTGAACATTGATCTAGTCTAACCTTTATCTAAACAAGAATTTCTGACACCACCACATGGAAAGTGGTCATCCAATCTCTACTTGAAGATCTTCAAGGAAGGAAACCCACTACTTCCCAAATCAGTCCACTCCACTTGGGGAGAACTGCCATAGTTAACAATTTTCTTTACTTAGAATGCTCCTAGAAGCATGGAGTGCACACAGCCTAGGAAGTGTGGAGCACAGCCCAACATGTCAGGCACAGGACCCTGATCAGGCTTCAGAGTGCCACCAGCAGCAGCAGTTCCCAAATTGCTCAACCCACAAATGCCACAAACAGCTTCAAAGGACAGTGGAAAGGCTCTTTCACCCAGGAGAGGGGAGCATGGTCTGGACCAGGAGCAGCCACTACAATAGCAGATTCTATTTTTAGAGTCCTCTGCCTAAAGCCCCTGGGGGAATTGAGCCACTGATCTGAATCTCAGACCTAAACTTGGCCCTGACAAAGAACTCAAGAGTCAAATAACTGGCTGGGAAAATGCCCAAAAAAGGGGAAAAGAATAAGACAATAGAAGGTTGCTTTCTTGGTGAGCAGGTATTTTCTTCCATCCTTTTGGATGAGGAGGAACAATCTAGGTCTTCAGAGGAAGACCTAAAAGTCAAGGTTTCTGCATCCAAAACCTCTAAAATAAATATGCAATGATCTCAGGTCATGGAAGAGCTCAAAAAGAATTTTGAAAATCAAGTAAGAGAAGTGGAGGAAAAATTGGGAAGAGAAATGAGAGCAATGCAAGAAAACCATGAAAAGCAAGTCAACAGCTTGCTAAAGGAGACCCAAAAAATGCTGAAGAAATTAACACCTTAAAAAATAGACTAATTCAAATGGCAAAAGAGGCCCAAAAAGCCAGTGAGGAGAAGAATGCTTTAAAGAGCAGAATTAGCCAAATGGAAAAGGAGGTCCGAAAGCTCACTGAAGAAAATAGTTCTTTCAAAATTAGAATGGAACAGATGGAGGCTAATGACTTTATGAGAAACCAAGAAATCACAAAACAAAACCAAAAGAATGAAAAAATAGAAGATAATGTGAAATATTTCATCAAAAAACAACTGATCTGGAAAATATATCCAAGAGAGACAATTTAAAAGTTATGGGACTACCTGAAAGCTGTGATCAAAAAAAGAGCCTAGACATCATCTTTCATGAAATTATCAAAGAAAACTGCCCTGATATTCTGGAACCAGAGGGTAAAATAAATATTGAAAGAATCCACCCATCAACTCCTGAAAGAGATCAAAAAAGAGAAACTCCTAGGAATATTGTAGCCAAATTCCAGAGTTCCTAGGTCAAGGAGAAAATATTGCAAGCAGCTGGAAAGGAACAATTAAAGTATTGTGGAAATACAATCAGGATAACACAGGATCTGGCAGCTTCTACATTAAGGGATCAAAGGTCTTGGAATACGATATTCCAGAAGTCAAAAGAACTAGCATTAAAACCAAGAATCACCTACCCAGCAAAACTGAGTATTATACTTCAGGGGAAAAAATGGTTATTCAATGATATAGAGGACTTTCAAGCATTCTTGATGAAAAGACCAGAGCTGAAGAGAAAACTTGACTTTCAAACATAAGAATGAAGAGAAGCATGAAAAGGTAAACAGGAAAGAGAAATCATAAAGGACTTTCTAAAATTGAACTGTTTACATTCCTCCATGGAAAAATAATATTTGTAACTCTTGAGACTTTTCTCAGTATTTGGGTAGCTGGAGGGATTATACACAGACACACACAGACACACAGACACACACACATATATATACATATACAAAGAGCACAGGGTGAATTGAATAAGAAGGGATGATATCTATAAAAAATAAAATTAAGGGATGAAAGAGGAATATATTGGGAGGAGAAAGAACTGGAGTGGGGTAAATTATAACTCATAAAAGAGGCAAGAATAAGCTTATTTAATGGAGGAAAAAAGGGAGAAAGTGAAGGGGGGAAAGTGAAGCTTACTCTCTTTACATTTGGCTTAAGGAGGGAATAACACGCTTACTCAATTTGGTATGAAAATCTGTCTTGCACTACTGGAAAGTAGGGGAGAAGGGGACAAGTAGGGTGAGGAGAATGATAGGAGGGAGGGCAAATGGGAGAAGGGAATAATTGGAAGTAAACACTTTTGGGGAGGGACAAAGTCAAAAGAGAGAATAGAATGAATGGGGGGCAGGATAGGGTGGAGGGAAATATAGTTAATCTTACACAACATGACTATTATGGAAGTCTTTTGCAAAACTACATATGTATGGCCTATATTGAATTGCTTGCTTTCTCAGTGGGGATGGGTGGGGAGGGAGGAAGGGAGAGAAGTTGGAATTCAAAGTATTAGGAATGAATGTTGAGAAATGTTTTTGCATACAACTGGGAAATAAGAAATACAGATAATGGGGTATAGAAATCTATCTTGCCTTACAAGAAAAGAGAGAAGTTTGGGATAAGGGAAGGGAGGAGTGTGATAGCAGGGTGGGCGTATTGAGAGAAGGGGTAATCAGAATGCAAGGTATTAGGGGGTGAGGGAGGGGAGAGATGGGGAGAAAATTTGGAACTCAAAATTTTGTGGAAATGAATGTTGAAAACTAATAATAAAAAAAAATTTAAAAAGGGAAAAGAATGCACCTAAATCCATTGTTTTTCAGCTTCCAATCTTGCAACTTGTTTTGCCCTCTGGGTCCCAAAGACAGCTATTAAGTTTCCTCCTCAGTCTTTTCTTCTGTATATTAAATGTCTCTGATTCCTTCAACCAAATCCTCGTGTCATGAACTCAAGATTCTTTATCCTCTTTGTTTCTTTCCTTTGGAAGAGCTTATTGATGTTCTTCCTAAAATGTGGTGTCCAGAATGAAAAACTATGAAATAGATATGAAATAGAAATGAAATATTCTAGATATTGTCCAACAAGAAAGGAGTGCAATGGACACTGGTCCATAGTCTTGGACACTGTGCTCTATTGATGCAGCCTAACAGCTCATTAGCTTTTATTGACTCCCACACCATATTGTTGATTTACAATTGAGTTTGTAATCTACTAATATGACCCACATCTTTTCAGATGAATTGCTGTCTAGTCATGTCTCCCACATTCTATACTTAGGATTTAATTTAATTTAATTTAATTTTTTGACTCCATGCATAAAAATTTTCCTGTTAAATTTCATCCAATTAGATTAGACCCTGTCATCCATGTTGGCTGTCTCTTACCATCATTCCATGATAAGAGACAAAATAATTTCTGCTATCATAATGGCCCAAGAACCCAAATTTCAGTATCTGCTATCTATAGGTAGGAAGTGAGGCTGCTTAGCTGAGCACCCTCTGTTGGAATGATTTAGTGATTGAGATTTGTTGACTTATAAAACTTATAAGACCAAACCATCATACAACAGAGCCTCAGGGAGCATAAATGGAGCTTTGTCCCGGGGCATCAAAATTTAAAGGGTCCAAAAATTTAACCCTGTATTTCTACATTTGCCAATAGCATAGAAAAAAAACCCAAACAGTCTTTGTACTTAGTTAATCAAACCCACAAGAGCCAGTTTGATATAGTGGACAGAGAGCTGGACATAAAGGTAAGCTGGGTTTAAGTCCTGACTCTTACTGGCTGTGTGACCCTTCCTCAATTGACTTAACCTTCCTGTGCCCAGGAAATGTTAAAACTGTATTTCAGAATGATAACAGACTGCAGTAGAAAGAGGGAGTTTTCTCTTCCCCACACTGATAAAATGATCAACACCAAAAAAGAATTGCAGCCATCTATGAGCCCCTATCATAACTAATTCTGTCTCTGACTCAAATTAATTTGTCTTGGTTTTTGTTGTTTAGTTGTTTCAATTATATCTTGCTCTTCGTGACCCATTTTGGGTTTCTCTCGGCAAAGATACTGGAGTGGTTTGCCATTTCTTCTTCTGCTCATTTTATAAATTAGGAATTGAGACAAACAGGGTTAAGGGACTTGCCCAAGGTTACACATCTAGTGAGTGTCTGAGGCCAGATTTGAACTTTTGAGGATGATTTCTTCTGATTCCAAACCTCGTGCTCCATTACTTCACCACTTAGCTGTCCTTTTTCTTGGTTACTTATGGTATTATTTTAAAATCATGAATTACAATGTTCATATAAAGGCATAGGTTGAGCAACTTAGGTGGAACTCCAGAATTGCTAGGTGTGGCCAGTTCTTTCTTTCCTTTTTTTTTTTTTTTTTTATGTTTTTGAGATTGTTTTAAATTTATTTATTTAATTTTTAACATAAAATTTTGGGTTCCAAATTTTCTCCCCTTTTGTCCCCTCCCCCCACCCCAAAACACTGAGCATTCTAATTGCCCCTATCACCAATCTGCTCTCTCTTCTATCATCCATTCCTTCCCTTGTCCCCATCTTCTCTTTTGTCCTATAGGGCCAGATAACTTTCAATACCCCATTGCCTGTATTTCTTATTTCCTAGTAGCAAGAACAGTGCTCGACAGTTGTTCCTAAAACTTTGAGTTCCAACTTCTCTTCATCCCTCCCTCCTCACCCATTCCCTTTGGAAGGCAAGCAATTCAATATAGGCCATATCTGTGTAGTTTTGCAAATGACTTTCATAATAGTCGTGTTGTGTAAGACTAACTATATTTCCCTCCATCCTATCCTGCCCCCCATTACTTCTATTCTCTCTTTTGATCCTGTCCCTCCCCAAGAGTGTTGTCTTCAAATTTCTCCCTCCTCCCATTACCCTCCCTTCCATCATTCCCCCCACCCTGCTTATCCCCTTATCCCCCACTTTCCTGCATTGTAAGATAGGTTTTCATACCAAAATGAGTGTGCATTTTACTCCTTCCTTTAGTGGAATGTGATGAGAGTAAACTTCATGTTTTTCTCTCACCTCCCCTCTTTTTCCCTCCACTAAAAAGTCTTTTGCTTGCCTCTTTTATGAGAGATAATTTGCCCCATTCCATTTCTCCCTTTCTCCTCCCAATATATTTCTCTCTCACTGCTTAATTTCATTTTTTTATGATATGATCCCATCCTATTCAATTCACTCTGTGCTCTCTGTCTCTGTGTATGTGTGCGTGTGTGTGTGTAATCCCACCCACTACCCAGATACTGAAAAATTTCAAGAGTTACAAATATTGTCTTTCCATGTAGGAATGTAAACAGTTCAACTTTAGTAAGTCTTTTATGACTTCTCTTTGCTGTTAACCTTTTCATGCTTCTCTTCATTCTTGTGTTTGAAAGTCAAATTTTCTTTTCAGTTCTGGTCTTTTCATCATGAATGCTTGAAAGTCCCCAATTTCCTTGAAAGACCATTTTTTCCCCTGAAGTATAATACTCAGTTTTGCTGGGTAGGTGATTCTTGGTTTTAGTCCTAGTTCCTTTGACTTCTGGAATATCCTATTCCATGCCCTTCGATCCCTTAATGTAGAAGCTGCTAGATCTTGTGTTATCCTGATTTTTATTTCCACGGTACTTGAATTGTTTCTTTCTAGCTGCTTGCAATATTTTCTCCTTGACCAGAGAACTTTGGCATTTGGCCACAATGTTCCTAGGAGTTTCTCCTTTTGGATAGAATCTCAGGGCAGTTTTCCTTGATAATTTCATGAAAGATGATGTCTAGGCTCTTTTTTTGATGATGGCTTTCAGGTAGGCCCATAATTTTTAAATTGTCTCTCCTGGATCTATTCTCCAGGTCAGTTGTTTTTCCAGTGAGATATTTCACATTATCTTCCATTTTTTCATTCTTTTGGTTTTGTTTTGTGATTTCCTGGTTTCTCATAAAGTCATTAGCCTCCATCTGTTCCATTCTAATTTTGAAAGAACTATTTTCTTCAGTGAGCTTTCGGACCTCCTTTTCCATTTGGCTAATTCTGCTTTAGAAAGCATTCTTCTCCTCATAGGTTTTTTGAACCTCTTTTGCCAATTAAGTTAGCCTGTTTTTCAAGGTGTTATTTTCTTCAGAATTTTTTTGGGTCTCCTTTAGCAAGGTGTTCACCTGCTTTTCATGCTTTTCTTGCATCTTTCTTATTTCTCTTCCCAGTTTTTCCTCCACCTCTCTAACTTGATTTTCAAAATCCTTTTTGAGCTCTTCCATGACCTGAGCCCACTGAATATTTATTTTGGATGTTTGGGATACAGAAGCCTTGAATTCTATGTCTTTCCCTGATGGTAAGCCTTGTTCTTCCTCATCAGAAAGGATGGGAGGAGATATCTGTTCACCAAGAAGGTAGCTTTCTATGGTCTTATTTTTTCCCCCCTTTTCTGGGCACTTTCCCAGCCAGTGATTTGACTTCTGAGTGTCCTCTCTACCCCCACCTCGCCTCCACATCTGCCCAGCCAGGGCTTGGCGTCTGAGATTCAAATGCTGCTTCCCAGCCTCAGGGCTTTGGGTGGGGCTGGGGCTGCTATTCAGTGTGAAATTAAGTTCAGGTGCCTAGGTTGGGGCAGGGCCGCCACATGGGGCTCAGTTCCCTCAGGGGGTTTATGCAGAGACCAGAGCCCCTGTCTGCTGCTGCCTCCTGAGGGGGCCTGAGTTATGGGGACACCCCGCTCCCCTCTTGGGGAGGTGAAAAGACCTTCTCACTGACCTTTGGCACCTGTGGGTGGAGGGACCTGTGTGGCTGCTGGAGATTCTGTCCCTGAAGCCTGCTCAAACCTGCTTCCCTCGGTGCTGCACAGCCAAGGCAGGGCTGGGCTCTGCTCTGGGTCCGGTGAGCGATGGACCTTTTGGGTCAGTTTTTCAGGTGTCTCTGGAACAGAAATCTCCTCTGCTCCATTGTTCTGTGGCTTCTGCTGCTCCAGAATTTGTTGGGAGTTCTTCTTTAGAGGTATTTTATGGGCTGTGGGTTAGGAGCTAGCATATGTGTATCTTTCTACTCTGCCATCTTGGCTCCTCCAGTTGTTTCTTTTCAAGCAATGTTTTTCTGGTTACAAGAAGGCTTTGATGAGCTCAGTGTCATGGGGAGGGCAGTGAGCTCATCATCTTTTCAAACATGCCCAAGTTTTCTTATCAGCAGAATGGGGATAATGACACCTACTTCTTCTCAGCATTCCTTAGAGTTAACAGTCTTCAGAAAATCTTTTGATATTAAACAGAAGAAAGATAAGCCTATAGCACAATTTAAAAAAAAAACCCTATTAGAAAGAATACTGCCATAATAATCTACTCCCCACCCCTCCAAAAAAGTGTATGCTGTTCTGTATCTTGAAAGAGATAGACTTTTGATTTTAAGGTGGCAGTGTTCTTCTGGTGTACACAAATGACTGAAATAGTTTCACTGATTCCATTATGATTCTGCATAACCATATTCAGAGAATGTTGGAGGCATGAAAACATTTTCATTTACTCGTATCTTGTTCCTTTGCCTCTGAACATGATCTTGGCTTTGAAGTCCTTTGTGAAACTCATGCCACTTCTGTAGGGTGCTGGGGAGGGAGTAGCATGGCAGGAGGAAAAGCCAGAGCCAGAGGGCTGGGAGGAGGTATGTGCTGAGGCTGTGATGAATTTGATTAGGTCTCTGGAACAAAATCTGGCACTCGACCAGGCAGTTCAAATGCGGCAGATATTTTTGCAAGAATTGGGCTCTTTGTAACCCATTCCACAAAGCCAGCTAAAGAATCTGATAGACCTCTCTCTTTATGTTTTTTCTGCATGTATTTTTGTTTTCTAGTTCCTCTATTTTCTTTAGTCCCCATGCCCCTTCTCCATCCTCTGCTCTAAAACCAGCCCTCAGGGACTCCTCTTAGTTTCTTAGATGGACCCCTTGTCTCTAAGATCTCTTCCCTGATGAGTCAAAGATCATCTTATGGCAAATGGCTCCTTGGTACTCTCCTTTTATCATAAGCACCTAACACTGCCTTGTATATAGTTGGAAAACCCTCCCACTCCCCTTAATAGCATTTTATTTTTTTCCAATTACATGTGAAGATAGTTTTCAACATTTACTTTAATAAGATTTTTTCAACATTCACTTAAATAAGATTTTGAGTTCTAAATCCCCCCCCCATCTCTCCCCTTCCCCCTCCTCAAGACAACATAAAATTTGATATAGGATATACATATACAATTATATCAAACGTATTTTCACATTGCTCATGTGAAAAAAGAATCAGAACAAAAGGGAAAAACCACAAGAAAGAAAAATAAGAGAAAATAGCATGCTTCCATCTATTCAGACTCCATAGTTCTTTCTCTGGATGCGGATAGCATTTTCCATCATGAGTCTTTTGGAATTGTCCTGGATCATTGTATTTGTGAGAAGAGCTAAGTCTATTAGTTAGTCATTGCACAATGTTGCTGTTACTGTGTACAGTGTTCTCCTGGTTCTGCTCATTTTACTCAGCATCAGTTCATGCAAGTCTTTCCAGGTTCTTCTGAGATCTTCCCACTCATCATTTCTAATAAAACAATAGTGTTCTTTATATTCTACATAATTGGAAATTTAAAAAAAATGTTGAACTGAGTTAAGTTGAAATTAATTTGAATTGAATTAAAAGAGACAGGTAGACTTTGTCTTATTCTCTTTATCAAATTATCCCAAAGATTTGTTAGTGAATAGGATAGGTATAACACACTTTATAATAACTCAACAAATACTGCTTTCTATTGGACTTTTTTTTTTTACTCTTGAAGCTCTTCTCGAATCTTGAAGATTGAGCTTGGGTGAAATGTCTGTTATTTTCTTGTTATTTTCTAAATCTCCTACAAGTAATGTTGAGAGAACATTGGACTTGGAGCCAGGAGAGTCTGGTGTTTGAAGCCTTGCTCTGAAACTTGCTGGTTGCATGACCACATGTAAGCCATATAACTTCTCTGAGTTTCAGTTTCCTTGTTGGTAAAATGGGGTAATAATATCGCTGGTAGCCCCTTCACATAGTTGTTTCAAGGATCAGATTGGGAGGCAGCATCCAGGGGTGTGCTGGAGCCAGCTCTACCAGTCTCAAGCTCCATTGCTAAATTTCAGTGTGATCACCTGCACCTTGGATATCAGCAAATGTTATAAATCAGGGCTTGTTTTAATATTTTTGATTGTCTAGAATTAAAGAAGTGATGGAGAAAATGTTAATATTGCATATTAAACTTAAAAGTGTATCAGAAATATAACGCCCCCACTCCCAGCCAATTGTTGAACACTTACCAGTTCACCCTGGGTGTGGCAGAAAGAACACTGAGCTTTGACTCAACACCTGAGTTCCAGTCCTATCTTGGTCACTTACTAGATGCTTGACCTTGAGTAAGTTGCTTCACCTCTCTTAGCCTCAGTTTGCCTATCTGTAAAATCAGGGAGTTAAACATGATTTCTAAACTCCTTTCAAGCTCTAAGCATACAATCCTAGGGTAAATCATTGAGTGCATGGGGCTTTGCAAATGCTATATCACATGCCAGCATCATTATGGAGAGGGCATCTCTCTAAGCACAAGGAATGGGCATTATTCCCCTGGTTCCATGTGGTTCTTGTGGGTTATTTGCAATTCTGGAAATTGGTATACTGATTGAATTGGCCTTGGTTTCTCTAGATCTATGGATTCCACACCTTCCCTTCATCTTGTCAGACATATTTAAAAATAAAATCCTCTAGTCCTATCCCTTAAGGGGTGACTAGGTGATGCAATGGATAAAGTTTTGGGCCTGGAGTCAGGAAGATTCATCTTCTTGAGTTCAAATCTGACCTTAGACATTTATTAGCCATGTGACCCTGGGTAAGTCACTTAACTTTGTTTGCTTCAGTTTTCTCATCTGTAAAATGAGCTGGAGAAGGAAATGACAAACCAGTCCAGTATCTCTGCCAAGAAAACCCCAAATGGGGTCACTAAGAGTCAGACATGACTGAACAATAAGTACTATCCCTTCTTCAAACTCCTGTAATTACCTGCTTTTAGAAAGCACCTATCTAATATCATATTTAATGGTCATAGATCCCAGTCCAAAAGATCAGGGCCCCCCTTACTATCTTTCTCTCTATCATCTCTATCTCTACTGTCATCTTTCTCATCTCTACATATATAATATAGATCTATATTTTTTATGAGGCAACTAGGTGATAGATACAGAGGATAGAGTGTTGGATTTGGAGTAAAAAAGATCTAAGTTCATATCTAGCCTCAGACATTTACTAGCTGAGTGACCTGGGTCAAGTCCTTTAACTGCTGTGTGCCTCAGTTTCCTGGAATGTCAAATGGAGGTAATAATAGCATCTAATGACTAGGGTTACTGTGAGGCTCAAATGAGATAATATTTGTAAAGTACTTAGCAAAGCATTTAGCACATGGTGGGTACTATGTAAAAGGTAGCTATTATTATTGTCCATATACATAGCTATCATATGTAATTAGATAGGTATCTTCCTCTCTAATCATCATCTTAACTATACCATTCATTTGTTCTTCTTTTTACTGCTTTGTGATATCTTTATTTTCTTGTATTAAAAAGAATATGAAATTTGAAGTCAGGAAACCTGAGTTCAAATTCTGATTCAAGAGATATGGGCTCACACCCTGACACTCATTAGATATGTAACCTTGGATAAATCACTTAACTTTCCTGAGCCTCAGTTTCCTCATTTGTAAAATATACGACATTCTTTATAGTTTGTTGAGAGGAAAACACTGTCCCTCATCTGCTCAGCTACCAAAGAGATGTTACTGAAGCACAGATCTGTCCATGTCACTCCCTACATAATAAACTTGTATTAACGTTAGGATCATATCCAAAATATTATTTGTTCTGTCCCCCTTTTTAAACCAAGTTTTTATTGATGTCATTGTTTTTTATGTTCCCCATTATTCTCCTTTTTCTTTCTCTCCCTCCCAAGAAAGTCATCCCATATAACAAATTTTATTTTTAAAAAAAGAAATAGAAGAGGAAAAATTAACATAATTGATCAATATGTTGGAAAAGTATGAAAAACATGTGTAATATGTCACTCTTGTGAACCTTCTACCTCTGCAAACAGGTGGGGTGTGGTATCTTCTCATAGGTCTTCTTTTGAGCCCTGCTTCTTTTTTTGTAATTTTCTAATTTTCACTTTTGATTTTTTTTTGGTGGTTGTTGTGTTTACACAGTTATAGCCATTGTGTACATTGTTTTCTTGGCTTCATTCAATTCACTCTACATCAGGTCATCTAGTAGCTGGGGGTTGTTGGCTGCAATATTCACAGTAAACAAGTTAAGGATAACCCTTATTCTACAGGGAAGTTGCCACATGATAGCAGCCATGTGACCGAGAGCAGCTCAAGACCAGGAGGTTGTAGATGAGAAGGCAGCAGAGATCAGTTCATCCTGGACATCAGAGTATTCCACCTTAGGGAGGGTTTCTCCCAGTGTTATAGTCAGGTAGCTTCAGTGGCCCTACAGGAACAGTCATGAGATTTCTCAGCTACCTGTGTACCCTGCTCTTGTGTGTTCTCTATATTGCAACCCCTTCATACATTCTCCTTGGGCACACATGTTCCCTTCATACATGCAGGTAGGTTCTCTGGTCATGAGAATGTTCCCACAAAACCCTTTAGGGATGTGGTAGCCTTTGTCAGAGTGCACGTTCTGTATATATTGGAACAGTGGCTATTTCGTGTTATTTATTTTGCTATATGTGATTAAATAACTTTTGTTTTGAACTAATATGTCTTTTGGTTGGCCTAAACAGCATCGGTGGTGGTTTACTGAGTGCAGGTTTTGCATGGATGCTGTCCATCTATCCAGGTCCTTGGATGAAAGGTAGCTTTCTTTTGGAAGGGAGCTCAGAGTGCTATAGATATTTTAAATAAATGACATTCTTTGATATTTCCTTTTAAATTTCTCATACTATCTAGTGTCTGACAAACAATGGGTGATCAATCACTAATTAACTAAAATTCATCAAAAAAAGGTCAAACACATTTTTTATTCCTCTCAAAAGATGGGATACGCTAACTAAATTGTTTTTTATTCTAAAAGACAAAAACAACCACAAAATACTGACTAAAGCATTTTGTCCTATGTAGTATAATACAGAATAATAGGCATGATGAGAAAGACAGCTATTTTCTCCCTAATACTAACTCTATGCATGACTAGCATCTCATATGTCTGATACCCTTCCTGGAAACAATTATTGCCTTGATTATCATTATGCTGGGCATTTCATGGACTTGTATATCACTCAATGTGCTTGTTTTTCCCTTTAAATCTATTTTAATTTAGCTTTTCAGAAACATCCGCAGAGGTAAAAGAAGTGCATCCATCCCTTCCTCCCTTTGAGCCCCCCAAATAAGCTTTTAAATGTGGTGTTCCATTTTCCCATGTCTCTTGTTCTTGCTTGCTTACTTTAGTCAGGCCTGAAATTGCAAACAGATTCAAAAGAAAATCTTGAATGCAATTTTATATGTAAGTAGCTCTCTGGGAAGTTCCTGTTTACACAGTTTTGCTACAAATTCACTTCCTCAATATTTTATAATATGAGAAACTCCTCTGCTTCACAGCCCTTCAAAATTGTTTCTGATCCCTAGGCTTCATGCTCCAAGAGCCAGTGACCATGGCTTTTACATGGCTTTTATCCCTTCTGATTCTATATCCAGTTGTCTAGCAATAGAATGTTTTAACAAATGGCATATTTGTGCTCATAAAATTATTAAATTGTCCTGTACATGTTTTTCAACCTGTCAACATTAATTTCTGCTAATGAAGCAGTCTGGTTCTTAAGGGGTCAACGATCTTTTAAAAGCGGCATAAATGAATGAAAAAAAAACTTTTATTAAGTGCATGTTACTTGCGAGGTACTTTTTTTAAGTTCTGGAGCAAGGGAAACAAATTTTTTCCTCAAGGAGCTTATATTCTAATAGGAAAAGCTAATACGTAGGAAATGAGAATATTTTTTGTTGAGAAAGGAGTGTTTTGGACCACAGGAAAGTCATAAAGAATGGTAATTGATCAGCATATTGTCACAGGGCAATTGGTTGACATGTTCAGGCACTGATTAGCCTTTCCTTTGGGTACAGAAAGTAGGGTGGGTAGTAAGGAGGAAATTGATATCACTGAGTAGAAAGCATATGGAGTGGGATAAGCGAGGAAATGTGTGACAATGTTACTGAACTGCATTCTTTGTTTGGAATTAATGTGTCCTTTGGTTGATCTATAACAGAAGTGGAGAACCTGCAGCTCTGAGGCCACATGTAGCTCTCTAGATCCTCAAGTGCAGCCCTTTGACTGAATTCAAATTTCACAGAACAAATCCCTTAATAAAAGAATTTGTTATGTAAAACTTGGACTAAGTCAAAGGACTGCACCCAAAGAGCTAGAGGGCCATATGTGACCTTAAAGAGGCAGGTTCTCCACCCCAGATCTAGAAGAAGTAACACATTAGTGGGTGTTGATGAGCTAAAATTCTGAGTGGAAATTGTCCATGCATTCAGAGCCCTGAATCCCATCCTCTTATGAGTGGACAGAAGCAACTGTCCCTTAAACATGCAGTTGCTCTCAAATGTGCTCAAAGGTGAACTGTGTCCAGGCTAGAGAAAACTGACTGCTGTTATTTTTGGAATGGGTACCCAAGGCTTAAGGGGATAGTTACTTCCTAGTCTTCTGTTACTAATTAGCAACCAATGGCATCTCCTGCCTTGATATTTTTCCAAACTTGGGGAGGGGTTGCTAAGTGAAGTAAACATTTTATGGCAATATTATTTGGATGCTAATGTGTAAATATATACAATTTAAAAGATCATCTTTATGAAGGGTGAATAGTTTTCCATGAGGAACACAGGCTCTTTGTAGTATGCCACTTCAATGGAAAAATATGTTTAGATTTAAGTTGTTTTTGTTTGTTTGTTTTTAACATGACTCCTATGTCATGGGATCAAATAAGATAATAAAGTGGTTAAATAGTGGTGAACAGAGTCCTGGATTTGTAGTCATTTGCCAGCCAGTTGAGCTTGGGACGAGCCATTTAACTTCTCCCATTCTCAGTGTCTTCTTCTGTAAAATGAGGATAATCATTGCACCTGATTTGCAGGGGTCAAATATGAGAGTCAAATGAGATGTTGTAGACAAAGTGCTTTGCAGCCCTCCAAGGGTTATATGAGTGATGGCTGTCATCTTCATCATCAATCATCATCATCATCATCACCATATTTGTAAAGTCCTACATCCATATGGTATTAATAATAATTTAAAATTGTACTGGTTATTGTACCTGATCAGATTAACTGCCTTTAGCTGCTGCCTAATTTGCAGTAGCTGTCTAATTACACAGCCCGATTACAAATTTTAAAGTCATGGAAAGCAGATTTTTACCACAGGTGGAAGAAATGGAAGTTTTGGGGAAAAGCTATAGTCATAGAATGCTAGGGACCTTACCAGGTATATAGTCTAGTATCCTCAACAGCTATGTAGTGCCAGGATTGGGACACTGGGCCTGGAGCCAGAAAGATGTGAGTTCAAATCCAGCCTCAGACATTTTCAAATTATGTGACCTTGGTTAAGTCACTTAACCTCAGTTTCCTCAAGTATAAAATGAACATAATACCAGCACCTGCTTCAGAAGATTATTGTGAGGATCAAATGAGATGTTTGTAGAGTGCTTAGCACACTCTCTGACATTTAATGAATACTTCCTTCCTCCCTTCCTCCTTCCCTCCTTCCCTCCCTCCCTCCTTCCCTTCCTTTCTTCTCTTCCTCCTCTTCCTTCCTTCCTCCCTCCCTCCATCTTTCCTTTCCTTCCTCCCTTCCTTCCTCATTTTTAAGTAAAAAGTACTGAGGGCAAAGAGGTTACCTAACAAGTCAGTGATAGCTGTGGGATTGGAACATCAGAGTCTCCTTTCTTTCCCCTCCCCCTCAGAGTTCAACATACTTTTCACTGCAAGAATCAAAATTTTTGCCCTTCTTCTTTGTCTTACTATCTTTCACAGATTGAAAATGGCTTTGTTCATTTATTAATTGTTCATAATCTCACTTGTATATAAAATCATCATGTTTAGTATATTCAGTTTAAAAGCATAGTTATTCATTTAACAAATCTATCATTTAATTAACTTACAAATGATTTAGATTGTCATTACAAGTACGGTAACAAATTATTCAACTTTTTAAAATCCAGTACCTTAAAATTTTATTTTTCTCCAGTTGATGAGAAACAGGCAAAAACCTGGAAGAAATAACAGGGTAAGAACATTTTTTGAAGTTATTTTCTCTGAACTTTGTGTCCTTCCTAGTGCCAAGCAAAAGTACTTTTTTTTTAATCACCAGGGAAAGATGGGAAAATCCCCCAAATGATTGAATACATCTTTTGCCACTTAGAAAGTTGTTTAATCATTCTCCATTTATGAGCTATGACTATTAGTGGTGTCTGCTTTTTTTCTGGTGCTTCATTTAAAAAAATTAGTATTAAGGATAGATTCCATTACCTGTTTTTATTCTGATTCTCAAAATAGACTTGTTCAAAGAATCTACTGGACAAATGGTATGATGGTGGGAAGTAATTAAGTCACTTTTTACTTATTTGTGTTTTCAGTTATGGAAAGTGGTGTTCCAATAGAACACCTTTCTGAAACTTGGTGTATTCTTTCTGAGCTTCAGGAATTACCTTGTCTGTGACTGAAGTCATTGAGAATCTTTTGGGTAGAGTTGCTTGAAATATTTGGATTCTTGATGGTATCATTAGGCAACCCCTTTGTGAGAATGCTGATGGGATAAACCAGCAGTAGTGGAAGGACCATTCAATCATGAATGCTAGAAGGGGCAACTTATCCTTTCTCCATCATGGTTTTGCTCACACACCCAATAAGGATGTTTTTATGTTGGGAAGACAATCTTTAAATACAAGGATATGTTTGGTTGTGTTATTTATTCATTCAGTAACAAATTTTGAGCCATGTTTGTGCAGCAAACAGTTAGTACTGAACCCAGCAGCATCTGCTTTTTTCCCCATCCTAAGGATAACACAGTATGGAAACATTAGAAGTTTATTTCTTCATTTTGATCAGAGAGGGAAAAAAAAAAAAGAAAATAGTTCAGTGGACAATTTTCAAATTAACATTGTAAAAGAAACTGGTCTAGATTTAGGTGCTAGTTAAGAAGTTTACTTGCTTGCAAGGGAGGCAAGCAACTTGGTAAAACCAAGAGTTAGCTCTGAGAAGCGTTATACAGCAGTCTACATGTAATGGGTCTTTGTGTATGCCCAGATCACTGAAGACAAGGCATTCATGTAGGAGATGTGAGAGACCTGTTTCTAGGAGAAAATATTCTGTCTTCTTCTACCACATGGGTGGGAATGGCCTCTTTCCATTGTCTGCCTAGTTGAAACTGGCTGCTACTTTAAAATTACCATTCGAACATTATGTTGCTCTCTCGCTTTCTAGCGACCTCTGGGGGTAAAGGTAGTGTTCACCCTGAGTACAGATGCCATGCACTCAGTTGGATGCATCGAAGGGTCACTTCCCTTCCCCTTTCTCCTAGGCCCTGTGGCCTTGACAAATGAACTTGTGATTTCAGTCTATTCTGTTTGTCCTCTTTAATTCTTTGTCCAGGGAGTAGAACCTTCAGACCCAGCCATTCTTGGGTTATGCGGACCTCTGAGCCTTGATTCGAGGCTGGATATTTCTACTAGCCTTACAGGGAAGCCCCAAGAAGCTGGGCTGCAGGGATTGGGGAGCAGAGGGCCTTTGTACTTGGAATGTGGTGGGACTAAGCTATATAGCAACTGAGTTAAATTGTAAACCTAATCCTTCTCTGCAGAGACCTAGGCAAGTATAATAGGGGGGAATTGATTATGTACCCTAGGTTTTTTAGGGGATGGGAAAAGGAGAATGTTTATTCTTGTTACATCTTTAAAGTAAATATTCCTATGTAAAAGTCAATCTGAAAACTAAGTGGTTAAGTGAAACTGGGGTACTAGGGACCTCTAAAAGGGAACACAATCAGTAAGGGCTCGAGCCAATGACAGAGACTAGACATTCTTCCCCTAAAGAAATACTTTAGGGTGCCTGAGGGCATGGGGGAGGGGATGAAATATGATATACTTGGCCTTCAGGAAGTGGGCACTGTCACATGTATAATTGCTAAAACCATAAACAGGATGGAGTTGTTTACAAATTGTTATGATTGTCTGCCAGTTACATGGGGTGAGAATCTGAACTTGCTGATTGGGTAGTTGGGGAAAAGTATTTCCAAATAAGGTTACGCTGACAAGAAAATAGAGAAAGTAGAACATTTGAGTCAAAGGCCTTCAAGCTAGGGAGTTTCAAATGGTGGTTAAAGACAAAATGGAGTCAGTGTTGTTAATATTCCTGAATACCACCAAATCTCAGCACCCAGTGTATGCATATTTTGCCAGAGAAAATTGGATACATAAGAATTTAATGATGATTTATATTCTTTTAGTACTTGACGATATGTGGTATTTTCTCCCCACAAAGACATCAACTCTTCCTCACGTCAGCAGATGATTTGAGGAGCTCCTCTGGCCAAAATAGTCATCAACTCATGGCTGCTAATCTAGTGAAGCTTCTCCAGACTTCAGCTAATCATTAGTAGTGTTAATCCTTGGAGCTTTTCCAGCCTGGTAATGCCTGCCAAACACTGGGCACTGTCAGCACTGTCTTTAAGAACACAGGGTCAAGTCTATGCCATAATTTGATTCTGGAGTAGGAATGTATCATAGGATGATTTGCACAGGACATGAAAATAAGCAAATGAAGCAGAAGTAGTATTTAATATTCTTAATTCAGTTAAATTTAAGCTCTTAACTTTCAACATTTTGGGGTATATTTTTGGCTTCTTTGGGATCTAAATTTTAGAGGCCAAGAAAGAGCCAGGTATTAAAAATCTCTTTCAGCTTCAGAACTTTTAGAAGGACTCTTTCTTCTCTGTATAAGGAGTCTTTTGAACAAAGTGGCAAATAAGATCTTTGTTCCTAAATTCTGCAGAAATAAATAGACATTACTCCTTGAAGCTGATCCATTGCCAGCTCTTTGAGGCCTAGTCAAGAGAATGAGAACATGTGCACCATCTTTGTTCTAAAGTTAGGATCCATGGACTATTTTAAGAAATTTATTTAAAACAAATTTAAAAAAAAATCACTGTTTTTTGATAACTATATTTCAATATAATCGATTTCCTTTATAGACCTATGTATTTTATTTTATGTACTTAAAAACAGAATTCTGAGAAGGGGCCTAAAAGTTAGCCAGTCAGTTAATGTTTATTAACCACTTATATATGCCAGGACTGCACCAAGTACTGGAATACAAAAAAGGAAGTTCACATCTTAATGAGAGGGACAGGAATCTATGACACAAAAATTATTAAGAATCCCTCCTCTAGATCTAAAGTCAATATTAGAAAGTATGAAGGGAAGACTAGACAATGGTCCAATAAGCCACACTGCCTGTCTTTATTCCTAACCCCAATTCTTTTAAAACTGCATGGCTTCTTCCTGAAGTTCCTTGTTAATTTTATGATTCATTAGCAACCTTCATTGATCATGGTGGCTTGTTGACTGAAGGAAGAAAAGAAGATGGCAATAGTAGAGGATGAAAGAAGGAAGGCAGGTGATGCCAACAGAAGCAGCAGGAAGTAGAAAAACAAAGGTGAGCTGAAATGGCATCACTGGATGTCTCTGGTCAAAGATCGCTGGGCAGCTACAGTGAAAAGAGAGTAGTAGGACATCTGAGCTTCCTGAGGGCACCAAAGCAAGAAAATAAGATTTGGATAGCCTTGACAAGAACAACTTGAATCCAGATCTGTATTTATTACAGTGTTCAGCATCTATGAGAATAAACTCTTTGTCCAGTCATTTTGGAAATCAGTTTGAAACTATGCCCTGAAAGTTACCCTCTATTTTACCTCTACCAGGCCTACACACTAAATAAAGAAAGAGAAAAAGGACTCATATCTACAAAAACAATTACATCAACTTTTTTTCTAATGACAAAGAACTGGCAACTAAGGGGTTACCCATCATTGGGGAATGGCTGAACAAATTATTGCAAATGAATGTTAATGGAAATCTTTTGTGCTATAAGAAACAATGAAAAGTTTCAGAGAAACCTGGGAAGGTTTGTATGGACTGCTGCAGAGTGAAGTAAGCAGAAGCAACAGAATAATTTATAGTACAACCACAGTCACAGCAAGAGAAAAGCTTTCAAAGACTTAAGAACTCTGAGTAACCCAATCACCAATAGATTCCAGAGGACCTATGAGAATGCTGCCCATCTCTTGACAGAAAGGTGATGAGCTAAATATGCAGAATAGGCACATTTTTGGAAATAAGGAAATTAGTTTTGTTTGACTAGGCATATTTGTTAGAATTCTTTCTCTGCCCCAATGGGGAAGAGCAGTGGGAAGGAGAGAAAATAACCAAAAGCTGATAGTTTTGAAAATGTAGCAAGACATTTGTTAAACCAGAAATATTGTGTATATGCGTGTGTTCATCCTTCGTTTCAGAAGACCATGCCATCAGAGAAATGATGACATGACTTGCACTTGACTTTGTGTTTTTTTTTTTTGAGTGAGGGAGGGCTGATAATGACATGACTTGCACTTGACTTTGTTTTGAGTGAGAGAGGGCTGTGCAGGTCACTAGACTCACTTCTCCTCTAGAGCCATCTGAATCCAGTGACCAGATATTCATCAGGATGACTGGAGATGACCCAGAATGAGGCAAATTGGGGTTAAATGACTTGCCCAAGGTCACACAGCTAGTGAGTGTCAAGTGTTTGAGGTGAGATTTGAACTCAGGTCCTTTTGACTCCTGCACTGGTGCTCTACCCACTGTACTGCCTAGCTGCCCCCAAACCAGAAATAACAGAATGAATAAAAGCTACCAGAACATTTCTGTTACTCAGTCCTCTGTCTGTCTTTCTCTATATGTCTTAGTCTCTATCTCTGTCTTTTTTGTCTCTGTCTGTCCCTTTTTCTTTTTTCTCTCTCCATGGTGTCATTGTATCAGTTTCAGAGACTATTCTCCTTGTAACAGAATAATGTGATTTTATATGATAATAAAATTGTGGCTCTAATGGATGATACTACATCCAATGTGAGGCTTTTTACTTCAATAATAATTATGTCTCTTATGGTAGCTTATTTTTTCTTTCTTGCCTTTATTTTGTTTTGCAAGGGAGTCTGGATTTATTATTAAAAATGTCATATCACATTTCTGTAATGTTTTATAGGCTATGAGATGTCTGAATGAATTCTGTCTCATTTAAACCTCATAGTAACTCTATGAAGTAGGCAGAGCAGAGTAAGGATTGCTCCGTTGTACAGATGTGGAAAGATCAAGGTACAGAGAAATCAAGGGGTTTGTCTAAGATCAGAGATTTATGAAATGGAAGTCAGTATGTGAACTCAGGTGTCACCTGGGTATTCCTTCCACTATACAAGATAATCTCTATTTAATCAGTCATCAAATATCACCCCTGCAACTCCTCTATACAACCTTCATTTCCTAAGTAACAGAGACATCCCTCTATTTGGATGTTAATCACTTAAACAATTGCCTTTCAACACTTCAGTCTATATGATTGTTCTACTGGCTACAAATGCATCCAACTCTACTACCATCCATTTCACATTCTTCTAGCTTGTTCACAAAAAAGAATGAAAAACTTTGTCAAATGCCTTCCTGAAATCAAGATATAATGCCACAGCATTCTTCCAGTTTACTAGCTCTATATAAAAAAAGTGGGATTAATATGGTGTGACTTGTCTTAAGTAAATCCTACAGATTCCTGGTGGCCACCTTGTTTTCCCCAAGTGGTCACAACTGTCCCCAATTAACCATCTTACAATTTTGTAAGGAATAAATCTTTTTAAAATTGCTTACTTGTAGATATATTCATCTTTTTAATATTTTTGAAAATAGGAAAGTTTTCCATTTTTTTAAGTCTTCTGGAACTTTTCCAGTTATCTATGCTTTCTAAAGAAGAAGAATGAAAGGTTACCCATATTAATTTAGTGACTACATATTCAACTGCTTTCAATACCCTTAGATTAGAAGTCCTTAATCTGGGGTCTGTAAACTGTATTTTTAAAAATATTTTGATAATCTGTTTTCAATGTAATTTGTTTTCTTGAAGCTCATAATATTTTATTTTATATATTTAAAAAAACATTATTCTGAGAAGGGTTCCATAGACTTCACTAGAGAGCCAAAGGGATCCACAGGTTAAATACTCTAAAGGTAATTCATTTGAACCTCAACACTTGAGACTCATATACTATAATGTTAGTTTGCATTTATATTGCAACTGAATCTGGGCATCCTCACTATAAATGAAATATGAAGATAAGAATAAGCTAAAGTTAATTGGAAGGATAACTCACAGGTTCTTCATAGAGAAGTAAATTTAAAGGAAGTGGCAGGTTGTTTTTATTGTATATTCAAAGGCAAATGAAAACACTGTTTCATGGAACACTTGCTCATCATGTATTACAGGGTTTATGATAGACATTTGCAAAAAAGAGTGCCAAGAAAATAATTGCAACTTATATCCCAATGCTTATTTCCCAGGATGAGGAGATAGAGAAACTCTATGAAGAATTTGACCCCACAAATTAAATCAATAAATTCTTTAAAATGTGATGAGTTCTATGCAAAGGTGGGCATAATGATGGATGGCAAAAAATACCCTCACACATGTACATATATGTATATATGCATTTTGAAGTATACATATATATGAATTTTTAAATCTCCCTATACCAAAATGTAGTTTACAAGTTAGAAAAGAAAGAGGAAAAAGAATTTTAGCATATAGAGAAGTCATGTTTATATATCATAATACTTTCTTTATGAAGAGAATTGGGAACCACTGAACCCTAAACAATATCATAAGAAATTAAATTGGCCATATTTTAATACATGGGCAGCTAGGATAGAACACCCAGGCCTGGAGTCAGGAAGACTTGAATTCAAATCTGGCCTCAGACACTTACTAACTGTGTGATTCCAAGTGAGTCACTTAACCCTATTTGTCTCAGTTTCCTCATCTGCAAAAAGATGGAGAAGGAAACTGCAAACCACTCGAATATCTTTGCCAAGAAAACTGCCAATGGGGTCATGAAGCAAGGGGCATGACTAAACAACTGAACACATATTTTAATATGTGGGAAACAACTGATTATTGATGTGGGGATCCCTTTGGAATCAGCTTTCTGTCTATAGTCAGACAATTGACTTGTTAAAGCAAAGATAAAAATCAATATCAAATTAAAAGAACAAACCAAAGAAGACAGTGTACAATTGGCAAAAAAAGTGGGAAATGGGAAAACAACAGATATTTACAAAGACATTCATCATTTCTTAAGGTAGTTTGAGTGATGAAGGTTAATCAACAATGATGAGAACAAACTTACTTAGAACATGGATATGTGAGCAAACATTTGACCTCCTTGACAGATGGGCAAATATGGCAAAAAAAGGCAATGCTAGTTTAAAATTTGACTGGAAAATTGTATGGTAGAGGAAGGAGTAAGATTATAAACAGTATTCCCTAATAAAAGAGCAAGTAGTGGGGAGCAAAACCCATTTTTAGAAAGCTTGGCAAGAAACTTAATTAAGCCAAAATATTCCAAAGACATTTGAGGATAAAATTGGAAGAAGGATAATTAACAGTTGAAAAATAGAAACTCTCTGTAAAGCTTTCTGCAACAAATTTATCCCTCTTCCCCCATTAATGACCATGGAATCACTACATTCTGATTTCAATATCATGCTTTCTAAGAAGCTGTATCAGTAATTAGAAATGACACCATGGGAAAAAGAAAGATAAGAAAAGCATCTTAAGTAGACCAACAGAGAATCTGTGCTGGAAACTACACAGTTTTGAGGACATTGAGGGAGAAATCCTTAAGATATCTGAAAGAGGGAAGGAAGTCAAATGCTTGGGAAAAATCAGGGACCTTATTATTACCTATTAAAAGTCATAAAGAAAACACTACTAGATGCTCCTGAATGGACCAATGGTATCAAAGCCTGAAGCCCATAATTTCAAGCAAACCCAAGCACATGGATTTTTCTCCTTCATGTTTCCTTGCCAAGTTTCTGGGTATGGAACTTTCCTCCATAGATATTGAATATATTGGAGAAAAAGTGTTACCTTGGTTTACATGTGGTTTTAATGTATTTATTGTTATTGCATTTGGTTTACTATATGAGTTCCTGTGATGTTATTTATTTGGCCTTATTGCTAAGTAAATGAATATGTTTAAGAAAAAAAAAAAACAGAAAACACTAGTAACCCTTGACCTATATGCCTCCTTTCTTGTTTTTAGGAGGAAGAGCATAGAATGTATTGAGAACATACTTGATAAACGTATGAGAAGGGATTATGCAGCCTTTACAATATATTTTCTAGCACAATACATTTTACCGTGAAACAATTGATGGAAAAATTCAGAGAATCGTCACCTGTCATGTTGACTATTTCAGTGGCTTTCTAATTGATGTTCCTTCTTTGAGCCTCTTCCCATTTCAGTCTGTCTTTTGCAAACCAATTTTCTTAAAGGACAGATCTAACCATGTTACCTCTATACTCAACAACAACAAAAACAAAAACAACCTTCAGTAGCTCCCCATTATCTCTAGGAGTGAATATGTTACTCTCTTTGCCAACCTGTCCCCTTGCTATGTGTCCACTCTTCTTCCACATTCATTCCTCTTCTTTACATACTCTATGATATAACCATACTGGACCACTTACATGATATTTCATTTTGCTGACCACATGCCTTTGTCTCCTATATCTAGAATGTCCTCCCTCCTTACCTCCACTTCTTGGAGCCCCTGGTTTTGAGCTCAAGCACCACTTTCTCCTGGAGGCCTTTCTTGATCTCTTTAGCTCCTAGTACCTACTTATCCAAAGTTACCTTGCATCTGTGATGGATGTATCATACATGTATATACATGTATATATATATACACATATATTTGCATACATATGCATATAAGCATTTATGTACATGGGTGGGTGTTCTCTTCCCTGACAGAATATCAGCTCTCTGAGATGAAGGTATGTTATATTGTTGTCTTTGTATCACAAATGCCTAGCACTATATTTGAGATGTAGTAGGTGTTAAATAAATTTCTATTGATTGAACTTCTACTGTGCATATTTTTTATTGTCTGTAAAAATTTCATCAGTAGATCATCAAAACCACATGGCACTGTCTAAGAAACAGAGGAGTAGACAAGTGGAATAGGGTAGGTACTCAAGACACAGTAGTCTACTGAATGTAGAATATAGCAATCTACTGTTTGATAAACCCAAGGCCCCCAGCTTCTGGCATACGAACTCACTGTTTGACAAAAACTACCGGGAAAACTGGACAACAGTGTGGCAGAAACTGGGCATAGATCAATGCCTGACACCGTACACAAGAATAAAATCCAAAATGGGTACATGATCTAAGTATAAAGATTGATATTATAAACAAAATAGGGAAGCAAGGAATAGAGTATTTGTAAAATTTAAGAAGAATGGAGAAATTTATGACCAAACAAGAAGTAGAAAAATTATGAAGTGCAAAATGGATAATTTTGATTACAATAAGTTGAAAAATTTTTGCACAGGCAAACCCAATGCAGCAAAAATTAGGAGGGAAGCTGAAAACTGGGAAAGAATTTTTGCAGTTAGTGTCTGTGATAAAGGCCTCATTTCTAAAATATATGTAAAACTAAGTCAAATTTACAAGAATACAAGTCATTCCTCAATTGATAAATGGCCAAAGGATATGAACAGACAGTTTGCAGAGGAAGAAATTAAAGCTATCTATAGTCATATGAAAAAATGCTCTAAATCACTAATGATTAGAGAAATGCCAATCAAAACAGTTCTGAGGTACCACATTGCACTTATCAGACTGGCTAACATGCAAAACAGTAGGATAATAATTGTTGGAAAAGATGTGTGAGAATTGGGACCCTAATTTATTGTTGGTGGAGCTGTGAGCTGCTCCAACCATTCTGGAGAGCAATTTGGAACTATGTCCAAAGGGCTGCAAAAATGTACATACCCTTTGACCCAGCAATATTGCATCTAGAACTGTATCCCAAAGAGCTCATAGAAATGGAAGAGGGTCCCACATGTACAAAAATATTTATAGCAGCTCTCTGTGGTGGCCAGGAACTGGAAATCAAGGGGATGCCCATCAATTGGGGAATGACTGAACAAGATGTAGTATATGAATGTGATGCAATACTATTGTGCTATGAGAAACAATGAACAGGAAGACTTCAGAGAGTCCTGGAAGGACATATTTGAACTGATGCTGAGTGAAAGGAGTAGAACCAGGAGAACTTTGTGCACAGCAACCGCCACAGTGTGTGAGGAATTTTTCTAGTAGACTTAGTCCTTCACAGCAATGCAAGAACCTAAAAAATTCCCAATGGACTCCTGAGCAAAACGCCTTCCACATCCAGAGAAAGAACTATGGAATTAGATCACAGAATGAAGCAGAATATTTTCTCTTGTGTTATGTTTTCTTTTGTTTTTTTTTCTCATAGTTTCTCTCATTCATTTTAATTCTTCTATGCAACATGACTAATGTGAAAATGTGTTTAATAAGAATGTATGTGTAGAACATATAAGATTGCACACCATCTTGGGGAAGGATGGGGAGAAAAATCTAAGACTTACGGAAGTGAATATGGAAAACTGAAAACAAATAAATTAATAATAAAATATTTCATTGGTAGAAGAAAACACCACCTTTAAGGCTGTGCTCTAATAAGGTGTTTCCTATGCATATATATATCAAAATCACTCCCACTCAGGTGGGTTTGAGGTGGTTCATTGCAGAACAGGGCATACTTGGAGCGGGGTGAGACAGGACCATCAATTGACTGAGAGACTGAGGAGAAAGAATCTGTTGGCCTTCCTTGCTGGACTTGGGTAAGAGAAGATATTCCTGCCTTACCCTTCTCTGTCCATTGGGTAGCTGAGGTTGCAACAATGGAGTTTGGTAGCTATATCACTGCTACAGATACAGATTTGAGGACAATTTCTCCAGAGGTGATGTTTGAATGCAAGTATATAGAAGGAGAAAAGAAGAGGACCCAGGACTGAGCCTTGGGGACACACATGTTTAGGAGGAGGGTGAAGGATATTGATAGAATATAAGCTTCTTGAGGGAAATATTGTTTCATTTTGTTATAGAGGAAAGGAAGGAAACAAGCATTTATTAAACTCCAAGTTTGTGTGAGGCATTTTACTAAGCACTTCAGAAATATTATCAGATTTGATCCTCATGACAACCTTGGTATGCAGGTGCTATTTTTGTTTTCATTTTACAATTGAGGAAACAGAGGCAGTTAAGTGACTCACCCAGGGTCACATAATATTCAAAGCCATATTGGAAATCAAGGTCTTCCTTATTCAGTGCAACTAGGTAGGGCAGGGGATAGAGTGCCAAGCTTGGAATCAGGAAGGCTCTCTGCTGTGAGTTCAAATTTCTCCTCAGACTTTACAAGTAGCAGTAAAGGTAGTGGAGAGGTCTGCCATTTTCTTTTCCAGTTCATTTTAGAGATGAAGAAATTGAGGCAAACAGGGTTAAAATGACTTACCCAGGGTCACACAGCTAGTGTCTGAGGTCAGATTTAATCTCAGATCTTCCTGACTCTAAGCCTCGTGCTGTATCCACTATGCCACCTAACTGCCCACCAATTATAGTACAGATATATTTTTTACTTTAATTATTATTACTGTCTTTTAATGCTCAGAGTACTGTAGTGAGTAGGGATCACACGTGTTTTACCAGTTCCTTGGAATCAGATTAAAATGTTATTGGGAAATATTTAACAAAATTTAAAAAAAGACAATAAAACATAATAACACTACCTTTTAAAGCTAAATAAATACTGCTCCTTATATATGGCTCCTTATGTATGGATTAGTGGCCCTATTTCTATCTGGGTTTGACACCACAGATGGAGAACTGGCCTTGAAACTAAGAAGACCCAGACTCAAACTCTACCTCTGATCAATACTAACTATGTGGCCCTAGGCAAGTTGTTTAACTCAAGCAGTTCTCTGAGGCTCTAAGTTGAGGAGAAGGTACAGACCCATATAGAGAGAGGGAGTTACTTCATGAGGGAGTTCCTTATACCAATGATAACAAGTTCAGTTTCTGTCTTATCTTTTGCTTGCCTATTCCCTAGATTTACCAATATATTTTACTCCAATCAATGTGCCAAAGAAGGCTGAAAAATGCATCTATCTATCTATCTATCTATCTATCTATCTATCTATCTATCTATCTATCTATCTATCTATCTATCTATCTATCTATCTATCTACCTATCTACCTACCTACCTACCTACCTACCTACCTACCTATCTATCTATCTATCTATCTATCTATCTATCTATCTATCTATCTATCTATCTATCTATCTATCTATCTGCCTATCTATCTACCTATCTCTATTCCACAATTATTTCCAAAGGGTCTTACATATGAAGTAAAAGGCCAAGTATTGCTAGAGAAGAGAATTCCAGGGTTGGGTTAGGTCAGGAAAGGAGCATGGGGGAAACATTCTGTCTCATGTGCTTGTTCTAATATGAGAGGCAGTTGTCTCTGTGTAATATTGTTGTTTTTTCTTCTTTGTTCTTGAAGAGGACCATGACATTAGGGAGGTGATGCCACGTCATACAGAAAATTGAATTTAAGTGAGAGAGGGCTGTGCAAAGTTACCAGCCTCACTTTCTCCTCCAGAGCTATCTGGGTCTAGTGGTAAGATATAGATTAGGATGCCTAAAGATGGCTCTGGATGCAGTAGGAGACCTAGGCCTTTTTAAACTAAAGTTTTTAATAGGTCTATATTTGACAGAGGCAATACCCATTCAGTGATTAAGGCTAGGTAAGAAATGAGGCAGAGAGTGGCCTCTTTTATGTAGATAGGTTGGGATATTAATAGTTGGACATAGTGGAAACAAAAGAAAAAACCTCCTTCTTTAGTCAACTGAAAATATTAAGAAAAAATATTTTCTTCAATCTAAAAATTCTTTATAGACTTTTTCCTTTAGGAAAGTGAATAGACTCACGAACAATAAGAATACAGAGAATTAGCTCTGGATTAAGGAGGACTTAAGTTTCAGTTCTATTTTTGATCCCTACTGGCTATGTGACTCTGGTCGAATTAACTTCTCTGAACCCAGGCAACTCTTTAAGACCGAAATTTCAGAGAAGTGACAAATCTGCCTTGGTAAGAGGGAATTTTCTTATCAAGCATTCCTTGTACTAATGCTCATGCCATTTTGAGCCTAAAGTAAAAACTAAGCACCATGGAAACTCAGTAGGAGAGTGGAAGGAATATGCCACTGGCCATTAGCGGGCAGGAAATGTCCAATCCAGAAGACATTTGTGCTCTTGGAAAGCAAATTTTCCAAACAAATATGTAGATGATTGATATATAACTTAAAAAGTCAGCTTCTTTTACTCCCTTCCTTCCTTTCTCCACCAAAGATGACTAATATGAGTGTTTGACAGCCTAACTCTCTGTGGACTCTTAAAATATCTAAGTTTTCTACAGAGTACCAACTGCACTCTGCAACCTCGAACCAATGACTCTCTGACCTCAAGAAGGAGTGACTGGAGCTGCTGAGAAGAAGGGATTTCAGGGGCAGGAGGAGGAGGCAGAAGCAGGGAGCAGAGCGAATCAGTTTATAGTTTCTAAGAAAGCAGGACTCTAGGTAGTAAAAGTTTTATGGACCAGAAAACACATGTGTGGGAGGGAAGGTGGTTGGGAAATTCTGGGCTGGAGTGTTTCTCTTTGGCTATTTAAGGATCACAGAATGCCCAAGAAGAAGACTGACCTACAAGCAAAGCATTTCAACATTCTTGCCATTGCTGTTGAAGCCTATTTTGGGTATTTGTGGGAAAAAAGAGAAAAGAACACAGAAAGAAGCAATGTTACCCCTGTCCTAGGTTAGTTTGCCAGGGCCTTAATAAGTTCTTTGGAGTCTGGTATGATCTTGAAGAATCTATTAAATTCTAGTCCAGTTTGACCTTTTGATCCCTATTCTCCACCTTCCCAACCTACCAACCAACCTTATTGGCCATATTGATTGACAGTCAGATCTAAGTTCGCTTTCTATGTTGGAAGACAAGAAATGATCATAAAAATGTTTTGGCTTTTTTTGGAAAGTAATAGGAAAAGGGGAAAACAACAAATATTTGAATTCTTTCCAGTGGATTTTGCCTGAGACCTTTTGCTGACAGCTCTAGCTTTTGCCCTGTATTCAGTTTCTTTACTATAGGTTCAGTTTAGGTTGTTGTTATTATTTAAATGATGTGTGTGGTAGAGGGAACAGTGGGTCAGGAATCCCAAGCTTTCCACTTTTGTCCCTTCCTGAACATATTTGAACTTTCATGAGCTTATGTCCAGGGAACAAAGTGTTGTAATAAGCCTCCCCCTCAACCCCAAGCTGACATTAACATGGTAGGGCACATATGGTGTAGCGCCAGATGGAACTGGGATCGCTTTCTCAGAAAAGGGCTTGTTACTGGATTTTTGTGGTCACTTTCTGAATATTGCTTGTCTTCTCATGTCTCAGTTTGAGCATGGTAGACAAGGAAGGACCATAGATACAAAATTATGATGCCTATTTAGATGTCCTGGCTCCTTAAAGGGCATATTCAAAGAACAGGGCAAAGTTAATCTCTTAAATATTTTCCTGCTCTCTGCCTCCAAGTAAACAAAACAACTTTTTTTTTTGTGGTCAGGATAACAAAATAATTCCATTGGTGCAAACAGTAGTGACTTATTTTGATTTTCATAGCTATTTACCTTAGTATGGAAATGCAGACAAGCTTATTGCTTTTTTAAAGAAAACATAGAACAAAATTTTCCTTGGATTTAAAGCTATTTAGCTTTAATGCCTCAATCCACTTTCATACAAATAAATGCTACTTAACTAGAAAAAGAAAACAAGTAATGCAAAGTCTTTTACTTGTAGCTCCCCTGTAATCTCATCAGATTGTGCTTTGGGGGGAGAAAAATAAAACCTACATGATTCTGAACTAAAGGAATGGTAATTAGGATTAGATTTGTTTTATTAGTGATTTGTAGTCCAAGTACTAGTGTAGAAAGGCTTTTAAACCAAAATGAGAATGATTAATATACCATCCATTCTGCCTTGCTAAATATAAGACCGACATCACTACAGCCAATGTAGCTTCAATTTGTAGGCTACCTTGACTGTGCCAGCCCTGAACCTGTCTGCTTGGATAGCTGTAAAGCTTCTTTTGACCCCCTACCCATCTTGGAACCTTTTAATATTTTCTGCTTAGAAGGTTTTATCATTCCTGAATTCTGCTCTGCACTAAATACAGAAATACCGTGCAAAATGCAAAAACTGAGAAACCAGAATTTTGGAGGTATAGAGAAGCATTCCAATCTGAAATAATAACAAGTAGCACTGGCAGGGCTTACTTGGTAGAAATCCTCTAGTCTGACCTCCTCATTGTATAGAGGAGGAAATAGGTTAATCCATGGAAGGGTTGTAACTTGCTCTTAGTTACACAGAGGATTAATGACAGAGGTCAGACAAGGACTCAGGTCTTCTTACCTCCAGCCTTATCCTGTTCCCACTATGTTCTGTGACATTTCTGCCTGGCATGACAGAAATCACTCAAAGTCTAGAACTTACTTTATAGTAACTCCAACGTAAAAGTGAAGGAAAAAAGTCTGTTGTTCACTGAATCTTCCAACCACTAATGCCACCTTTATGACTTAAGTTCTATTTCACTTTTCTTGGGGAAGATCTATCACACCTCAGAGATCTGCTGGTTAAATTGCTCATCCTATCTTTGAAAGGAGACAGAGAACCAGAAAAAAAAAATGGTGACATTACAGTAATTGTTATATTAAGGACACAAAAATGACCATTCTGGGTCAGATTCCCTTAATTTCTGTCCCTTATAGTAATGATTATTTTATAAAAGGGTAGGGGTGTCTTCCAAGATGATAACTCAATGCTTTGGTTGTGATGTAAAAATCTCAGCCTTCTTTTAGTAGGAAACATGTAATAATGGAGTTTATAATTCCTTTGATAACCCATAATGTATCTATAATACATGAATACATAATGGATGCTTCTAGATCTGTCACATATTTCCAGTCTATATCACATAAAGTATATCACATTTTGCTATCCAAGGAAGTATTTCTTTTTATATATCCTAAATTTCTGTCTTTCAAGCTTCACGGGTGAAGGAGATGACTGTTCTGCTGTTTCAAGACTTTATTAGTTCTATATTTACCCATTCTCTCCATACCTCCTATAATTTTGTAAATATTGATCACATCCCATGTTAATATCTTTTTAGAACCAAGAGCCCTCATTTTTAAAAAGTCTGTCATAAAACATTCTCTTTCACATCTTAAGTGGGCTTCTCTGGACCTTTTCCAGTTTCGTTATATCTTCCTTTTAGGGTGAACCAAGAGGTAGATGGTAGTGTGTGTGTGTGTGTGTGTGTGTGTGTGTGTGTGTATTCTATATATGACATGGTTTGAGATGAGGGTGCGATGTTTTCTGTTTCCAAAGCCTGTCCTATTAATGACCAACATTTGGTTCCCTTTGGGGTCACAGATCACTTTTTTTAGGCAAATTGAGTCAATAAACATTTATTAAACACATACTATAAAAGGCAGTCCCTGCTTTCAGGGAACTCATAGTCTAGTGGAGGAGACGATATTCAGACAATTATGTATAAGTTAGATATATGCTGAATATGTTGGAGAAAATCTTCAAGGAAAGACACTAGCTTTAATGAGGATCAGGAAGAGCATCTTACAGAAAATAACATTGTAGCTGGAGTCTGAAAGAAGACAGAGAAACCAGGAGATGGAAATGAGAAGGCAGACAATACAGTCATGGGGGGACAGGGATAATCGTTGAAAATACATGGAGTGAATCATGACATGGAGTGTTTTGTGTAAGGTATAGTAAAGAGAAGTCAGTTCCACTGCATCAAAGATTACATAGAGGGGTAAGATGTAAGCAGATTGGAAAGGCAGGAGGAAGCTAGTCTACAAAGTGTTTTAAAAGCCAAAGGAAGATGTTATATCTGATCTTAGAGGTAACAAGGAACAACTGAGATTTATTGAGTAGGAGAACAACATGGTAAGTCCTAAGCTTCAATTTGACAACTAAGTGGAGGAAGGCCTGGAGTATGGGGAGACTCAAGGCCAGGAGACCCATCCGAAGGCTATCGCAATAATCCAGGTGTGAGAAGATAAGGGCTTGCATCAGAACGGCGTCAGTATCAAAGTAGAAAATGGGGCCTGTATGAGAGAGGTTAGGAAGGCAAGCCCCTCTGTCTTCCAAGTCCTCCCTCCTACCTGATAAATTGTCAAAAAAGGGAGAAAGAAAGAAAAGAAAAGTTTCCACAAATATCCATAGACACGCTGAACAAATTTACACATTGGCCATGGCTGAAAATGCGTATGTCATTAGATGTACTTTAATCCCATCATTTCTTAGTCAGGAGGTGTGTGGGGCCAGCTACATCACTGAGGTCCTCTAGAATTAGCCATTGCACTGACCAGAGTTCTCAAGTCTTTCAAAGTAGTTTATCATTCCAATTTTGAGGTTATTGTATAAATTGTTCTCTTGGTTCTGACTTTAACTTTACTATGTATCAAGGAATAAAGATCTTTCCAGATTTCTCTGGCAGGGTCACTCATCATTTTTCATGATATAATATTCCATTATATTCACTTACCACTTAGCCATTTTCAGGGAACATTTTACAGCGACTCTGAGATCTTTTTTGTAGATCATAACTGCTATCTTGGATCCTATCGTTGCTTATGTAGAGTTTAGATATTGTTTCCCTAATGTGTTACCTTATACTTACCATCATGTGATTAATTTGTTACGTGGCTACACACTTACAATGCCAGGTTGTACCCTCAGATAAAATCAAGAGCTTCAGGTTTGTGGTGAGGATCAAATGATGTAATATTTATAAGCTTCCTTACAAATGTTAAAGTGCTATATAAAGAGTGCTTGCCTATCCTTAATTACCCATATTATAGGTGGGGCAGCTGAGTGGCAGAATGGATAGAGTGCTGGGTCTGGAGTCAGGAAGACCTGAGTCCAGATTTGGCCTCAGATGCTTATTAGCTGTGTGACCCTGGACAAGTAACTTAACTCTCTTTGCCTTAGTTTCTTTATCTGTAAAATGAGCTTGAGAAGGAAATGGCAAACCGCTCCAGTATCTGTGCCAAGAAAACTCCAAATGAGATTCCAAAGAGTTAGACCTCACTGAAATAAATGAACAACAAAAAAAAGCTTATCATTCATGGCTTCTGAGGTCTTTTTCTGCTTTAGATCCATGAATCCACTGTGATCCAACTCTATGTGTACATCTTGTGAACTAGGTGAAGCTGGGCTTTAAGCATTGCTGAAATGAATGAACAGCAGCAGCAAGCATTAATAATATTATAAGTATTAGTCAATTAATAGTTTTATTATTAATAACATTAGCCTCTCAGCTTCAGTTTATTCAAGTGTGAAATAGGAATAATAACATCACTTACGTGGCAGAGGTAGACTAAATTAATTAAATTAAATTAAAAGAGAGAAAATTAAATGAGATAATATTTGTGAAAAGCACTTAACACAGTGTCTGGCTTACAGTTCATATAAATGTTCATTCTTTCTTACTCTCATTGTAGTAGCAACATACTGTAGTGGAATTGATCCTAGATTTAAAGCCACAAGAACTAACTGGCTTTGCCTCTAAGCTCCGCTATTTGTTTATTTGATGTGTGGCTTTGAACAGACCACTCAATTTTCCTAGGTCTCTGTGCCTGTAAAGCAGACACCATACCACCTGCCCAGGTAACCTCACAGGGTTACTCTGGTGATTCATAAGAAAATAGGTGAATAAAAATGACTTATTGACTAGGAAGTCCTCTGAAAAGGCACAGACCTGTTAGGACCTTTAGCCCAAGATATGAGGGGTAGGGACCTTAAAAATGGTGTCCCAGAATTGAAATATTGAAGAAACGAGTTGGAAGTGATAAGAGTTGGTCTGTGACAACTCTGATCAGAGAGGAGGTGTGTGTGTGCTTGTGTGTGTGTGTGTGTGTGTGTGTATGTGTGTGGTTACTTGTATGTGAGTACTGGGAAGAGAGAGGAAAAAGGAGGAGGAAAAGAAAGAAGAGAATTAGGAAAAGGAGGTGGCGGGAGTACTGTGTGAAGGCAAAACAGTTTAAAGAGCTGAATAAAGAGATACTGATTCTTTGAATTTTGCTAAAACAAAAACGCTCTCAGTATTTTGGTTCATCGAGTACAAAAAGGCAGACTAATTCGATGACAATTTGAGTTACTGGTTTTCAAAGGTGATATTTTTTCTTTTTCTTTCTTTTTGTTTGATTTTTCAATGAACAAACATTTATTTTCTCCTCTATCACCCCAATTAATTTAGAAGGAAAAAAGAAAAGGAAAACCCTTTTGACAAATAAAATCAATTTCATATCAGACATGTCAAAGAATGTGAATCTGTCTGCTTCTGCATATTAGTCCATTATTTCCCACTCAGGAGATATCATGGGTGGGTCCAACACAAAGATCCTTTTACATCAAGTTCAGGATTGGGACAAAATGAGGCACCTCATTGAACAATGGGAAGAAAGGAGGTTTATTTTACTTTAACATTGCAAGGATGTCCAACAAGGATTCAGTGGTATTGATCTTCTCTAGAAACACTTCTCTCATCTCTATATGGAAACCCATGTAGTCAGTAGGAAAGTAGTACTCTTACATGACCAGGAAATTGCATCAAGGGTGCAGGAAACAATAAAGTTCTAGATACAGCTTTGCTGACTTTTGAAAATTATTGTGAAAATTATTCCTTTTTGTGGGGAAACAGGGGCAGAGAAAGTGGATGGCATTTTTCACAAGTCAAGTCATTCTCTGGGATCCTGGTTGACCTCAGTCTCGCTCAGAGTTCTTGAGTCTTTCAAAGTTATTTGCTTTTACAGTATTGTTGTTATTTTGTAAATTGTTCTTGTTCTATACCACTCTGCATCAGTTCATACAAGTCTTCAAAGATTTCTGTGTACCTACCCCCTTCTTGTCATTTCTTGTGGGACAATAATTTTCCATTACAATCATATATCATAGTTTGTTCAGCAGTTATATGATTAAAGGTCACCCCTATAGTTTACAGTATTTTTAAATTACAAAAAGAGATGCTATATATATTTTGTATGTCTATCCATTTCCCATTTCTCTGATATTTTGAGGGTATGGCAGTAGTATTAATGGGTTAAAGAATATGTGGTACAGTTTAGTGACTTTGGGGGCATAATCCAAATGGCTTTCTGAAATGACTATACCAATTCATAGTTCCACCAAGAGTTTATTGTGTCTGCTTCCCCATAGCCCCTCCAACATTTATTTTCCCATTTTGTCATATTTGCCACTTTCAAATGCAACACTTTTGAGCATTAATATGAGATATTGATTAGAATCATGTGAATTGTTATCCTTGAGATATTACTTTTCTTAAAAATAAAGAAGGAAAAGAGTGTTTTAGGTAGAAGGGAAAAAAATGTGTTTACCTGGACTGAACCTCAAATGTTTGAAAAAGAGCTAGCATTTTGCTAAATACAAGTTCCATCATTCTTTGTTCACCACTGA
The DNA here is from genome assembly GCF_028372415.1 of Notamacropus eugenii. Classification (NCBI taxonomy): domain Eukaryota; kingdom Metazoa; phylum Chordata; class Mammalia; order Diprotodontia; family Macropodidae; genus Notamacropus; species Notamacropus eugenii. The sequence continues at coordinate 417,962,790 of NC_092875.1, read as the reverse complement.
ATTCTCATGAAAAGTTCTGCCATTTGCACAGGGATGCTCGTGGTTCTTTTTCATCCCACTTGGAGGGAGGATGATATTGTGGAATATAAACCAAGTTATGTTTGAGATGGGGTTTCTATGGGGGTCCTTGGCCTTTAAGTCTCAAAGAAAAAATAGTCTTTATGGTTATGTCTACAGAAGACTAAAACATTTGGATGAAAAGTGAAAAATTAAAAGTCCAGTGTCCAGATGTTTGGCCCACATCATAATGCCAAGCATAAATATAAACATCTGAATCTTTAGAACCAATACAGGCACACTGTCTGGGTGATGTATTACACTTTTCATCCAGGTGTTTCATTTTGTGTAGACAAAAGTACAATACCCATAAAAGTAAATTATTTTAAGGAAGATGATAAAAAATACCTTTAAGAGGATAGGTAAAGAATATTTGGAAGATTCATAGAGACGTGTTTAGCCCCATGGGATAACAATAGTAAGAATATTAGCTGTTCAGCTCACAGTCGAACACTTTTGAGAACACAGTGTTTTCTTAATATTCCTAAGCGATGGTGTCTCATAATTTTTTTCTGGTCCTACTGCATGCATTTATTATTAGAATTAGTTTACAAGGAAAAACTCATTAAGTTGTGTCTTTACACTAAAGAAAAAGAACTGTGAGGACAAGAAGCATGACTTTAAATAGAAAATAGTTGGTTTAGGTTAGCAGCAATAGGAACACATAATGCCTGTATATGATGCACCCAAAATGTAGTGGCTGAGCCATAGAGTAAAGTAGGGGCATATTTAGGAGCTGACAGCTCTAAAAAAAAGCACAAATCCTGAAGAAGCCATGTGGCAACATTCAATCTAGAGCCAGACGAACACTTGCTTCACATAAGTGGCAGATGGTTTGACTATAGTATAAAGAGATGAAATTTTATTCTCCTTTCCCCCTATATTTCCAACTCCCTCCCCCACCCCTAACCAGAACTGAGTCTAGAGAATAGGATTAGGATAATGGCAATATTTGTGATTTTGTGGGTATAAGGAACACTCAAATGAGAAAACTCATTCTACTTGTGCAGGCCAGCACCCTCTCTGCAAAGTCTAGTCTTAGACTAAGAGCTTTTAAATGACTTATGGTCACATAGCCACTATGGGTCAGAAGCAGGACTTGACCTTGGTTTCTTCCTGGATCTGCTATTGGCTCTCTTCTATAATACACTGCATCTCAGAGTCTTATGAAGCATCCATAAACTCCATTAAAGTCTTATTCTGAGGACTCACACAATTGTGAAAGTGACCCAGAATTAATGAAGACTATGGCCAGCGAACTGCAAGCTCTGGTAGGCAAAAAAAAGTCTGCATGAATGGATGTTTCTATCTGATATAAGTATAACTAAATACCAGAAAGTTTATTGCAAAAAGGTTAGCTGTTTGTTTGAACATGACAATCCATGAAATAATATACATACATACATACATACATGTGTGTGCACACACACTCAGAATATCCTAATATACCAATTGTGGAGTGTCAAGAAACAGGGCAGAAGGTGCTCACGATCATGGTTCTTAGATCATCAACAAACATTGTTAATTGTTGATGTTCTTAATGTGTAAATTTTGCCTAGAGAATAATGAGGTCATGTGTACTAGAAGGACTGAATCCATCCATGCTGACATTTTTGCTATAAAGAATTTGCATCTAAATGTCAGGATGGGGCATAGGTTATCTTTAGAGTAGACAATAAAGGAATTAGTGAATTGATTTCATTTTTTACCAAAAGCAACAGGAAATATAACTGAATGATATATTTGGTCATCTTAATTGTAGTGTTAATGATGAACATAGGTAATATCACTATCAAGATTTTATGTCTATAAAAATGAAGGTTTTATGTCAATATGAATGGCAGAAGATGATGAAATGGAAAAGTTATGTGAAGAACTTGATAATATCCTTCAAATTGGACCTGTATTGAAGTCTTCACTTCACATTCTGACATGTGTGACGTTGGTCAAGTAATTTTACTTGTCAGTGATCCAGGAAACCCCAGAAGACAAGTTACAAACAAGTTTCAGATGTGAATAGACACTTGCTTCACATGAGTGGATGCTTCGATGGAAAATTTTTGCAGTGGGAGTTTCCTTCACTTAAGAAATCAGGGAGTCTAGACAAAAAACTCAAACAATTTTGATATTTGGTGACTTCATTGAGAAAATAGTCACAGAAGACGAGGGCACTGAAAACTATGGTTCATATGCCCAAAGGTTTATAAAATTGTGCATACCTTTGATCCAGCAAAGCCTTTTCTAGACTTGTATCCCAAAGAGATCATAACAATGAAAAAAAGGACCTATAGATAGAAAAATATTTATAGCAACTCTTTTTGTGGTGGTCAAGCATTGGAAATTGAGGGAATGCCTATCAATTGGAGAATGGCTGAACAAGTTGTGGTATATGAATGTAATGGAAAACTATTGCTCCATAAGAAATGAGTGGCAGATGGACTTCAGAAAAACCTGGAAAGACTTCCATGAACTGAAGGTGAGTGAATTGAACAGAACAGTGAGAATACCATACATAGCAACAAGTACATAGTGTAATGGCCATCTTTAATAGACTTATCTCTTCTTGGCAACAAGGATCTAAGACCATTCTAAAAGACTCATGATGGAAAATGCTGTCCACATACAGAGAAAGAACTATAGAGTCTGAATGTAGATCAAAGCACACTATTCTCTCTCTCTCTCTCTCTCTCTCTCTCTCTCTCTCTCTCTCTCTCTCTCTCTCCCTCGTTTCTTCTTTCTCATGGTTTTTCCCTTTGGTTCTAATTCTTCTTACAACATGACTAATGTGGAAATTAAAAAAAAAACATACTATGGTTCAAAATAGTAGTGGAACTCAAGAAATGAAAGGCTTGTAAACTACTCAGAAACATCATTTCAATACATCAGTGGTGTCAAACTCATTTAGAAAAGGATTCCTGTGGGTTGCATGTTGACTTAGAAAAATCACAAAATAACAGTATGTATGTTGCATTGTATTTTTATTTATTTTGTAAAAAAATTTCCAAATTACACTTTAATCTGACTAGACAACTCTTGAAATTTAAAATGAGGCCCAAGGGCCATGAGTGTGATATCTCTGCTGTACATCATGATTTTTTTTTCAATAGAAAAGGAAGAAGGGACTAGATCTATTTTGTACTGAGTCACATCATAAAAAGTAAAATTGAATCTATCCCAAGGGATAGGAAATATTATATTTCTCATGTAATACATAGTTCAATAAAAAATATAAATATTATATTTATTATTCTTTATAGACCTAGCAGCCATTTTGAAATTGTTCTCTCACAGCATGAGTTGGTTAGAGAAAACATTAAAGGAAGTGCTAACTTAGAAAGGATAAATACAGTACCTCCAGCTTTAGGAAAACAGATACATTTAATGCATTGTTGATGGAGTTGTGAAATGGTACAGCTATTTTGGAAAGCAATTTGGGGCTATGTCTAAAAAGTCACTAAACTGTTCAAACCCTTTGATCCAGCAATATCAATATTAGGCCTATACCCCAAGGAGATCAAAGAGAAAGGAAAAGGACCAATATATTTATCTAAGCTTTTTATGTAGTGGCAAAGAACCAGAAACTAAGGGGCAGAGGAAGAGAGCCCATCAAAGGGGAATGGCCGCACAAATGATAGTATAATGGAATACTACAATGTTTAAGAAGTGAAATGATGGTTTCGGAGAAATATGTAAAGACTTGTATGAACTGATTCAGGGAAAAGAGAGTTGGACAAGGACAATTGATATAATAACAACATCATAAAATTAAATAATTGTGAAAAATTAAAGAGCTCTGAATGAGGCTATGATCAATCATTCCAGATTATTCAAGAAATGAAAGGTTCATTGATTACTCAGAAACATCATTTCTGTAAATCAGTGGTGTCAAACTCATTTAGAAAAGGATCCCTGTGGGCTGCATATTGACTTAGAAAATCACAAAATGACAGTATGTATGTTACGTTGTATTTTTATTTATTTTGTCAAAAAAAATTCCAAATTACATTTTAATCTGACTAGACCACCCTTGGAATTTAACATAAGACCCAAGGGCTGTGAGTTTGACACCTCTGCTGTTAAGATTATTCCACAGGACTATTGGTGAATAATGTTACCCTGCTCCTGTGAAAGGATCAAGGTGTCCCTGTTTCCCTGTGCTAAGGATTAGTTTTCCCTAAGAGGCAACAAAAGAGGGCAGAGCCAAGATGGTGGAGTAGAAGGATGGACTTGCTGTAGTTCTACCTCCATAGCCCATAAAATGCCTGTAAAAAATGACTCTAAACAATTTCTAGAGCAACAGAAGCCACAAACTGACAAAGTGAAACAGATTTCCAGCCCAAGACAGCCTGGAAGGCTGACAGGAAAGATCAATCACACCAGACTTGGAATAGAGTGTAGCCCAACCTGGGCCACATGGCATGGACAGGACTGGATTCTACTTCAGGGAGTGGAATCACTGGTAGCAGCTGAGGTTCCTAGATTTCTCAACCCACAAACACCAAAAACAGCTTCAAAAGTCAGTAAGAATGCTGTTCCATCTGGGTGAGAGGGGAGTGTGATCTTGTCCCAGTCCTGGCCCCAGGCAGTGGCAGCCTCCACTTTTGGAGCCCTCTGCCTAAAAACCCTGAGGAAATCAAGTGGCTGATCTGGATCTCAACCCTGAGTGATGGTGCTGGGGTGAGGAAGAGCGCTGGCTGGAGTGGTGGAGCTGATGGGGGCCGTGGAGAAGGAATCCTACTCACAATTCCAGGGCAGAAAAGAGTGCTTGTGGTTGCTCACAGTCCAGAGCACAGGCCAGGAGAGGAGTAAACTCCTCTTCCTCGATTGTGACACCTAGGAAGAACTGAGAACTTACAGGTCCCTAGATTATAACCTCCACTTGACAAAGGACTTAAAAGTCAAGTAACTGACTGAGAAAATGCCCACAAAAGGGGAAGAAAATAAGACTATAGAAGGTTACTTCCTTGGTGAAAAGGTATTTTCTTCCTTTCTTTGAGATAAGGAAGAACAAAGCATACCATCAGAAGAAGATATCAAGGTCAAGGTTTCTACATTCAAAACCTCCAAAAAATATGCAGTGGTCTCAGGCTATTGAAGAGCTCAAAAACAATTTTGAAAATCAAGTAAGAGAGGTGGAGGAAAAAATTGGGAAGAGAAATGAGAGCAATGCAAGAAAATCATGAAAAGCAAGTCAACAATTGGCTAAAGGAGGCTCCAAAAAATGTTGAAGAAAATAACACCTAAAAGGCAAGAAAGCTGTCCTTGGAACTTGATTAGTCCCTGCCTCCCTTGATGCAACTTCCTGATCATTTAAATATACAAAATATTCCACCCACATGGAGTCAGGGTGGGCTTCTCCAGCTTGGATTTCTGAAGACCACTTAAGCCACCATAGCTTCTCCTGCTGACCAGATATGCTTCCTTCTGGAGAGAAGAATGGTTATCTCAATAGAAAGTAAGTACTGCTGCATATTTGTTGCATATCCTTGCTGTGTTAGAAAACCTCCTTTTATTAACCGTTCAATGACTTTCAAGTGTCTCAGTTGTCTAAACCTTGATCTTGAACTAAGAGAATTCTGGTCGGTCTAGAAAAAGAACAAATTGAAAATCCCCAATTAAACACCAAATTAAAAATACTGGAAACCAAAGGCAAGATTAATAAAATTGAAATTAAGAAAAATATTGAACTAATAAAATAAAACTAAGAGTTGGTTTTATGAAAAAACCAATAAAATCAATAAATCATTGGTCAATATGATTTTTTAAAAAAGAAAGACTATCTTTCTATTACCACTATCAAAAATGAAAAGAGTGAATTTACCTCCAGTGAAGAGGAAATTAAAACAATAATTAGAAATTGTTTTGCCCAACTGTATGCCCACAAATTTGACAATCAGTGAAATGGATGGATATTTACAAAAATATAAGTTGCCCAGATTAACAGAAGAAAAGTAAAACACTTAAATAACCCCATTTCAGAAAAACAGAAATTAAACAAGCCATCAATGAACTCCCTAGGAAAATATCTTCAGGGCTAGACAGATTTACAAGTGAATTCTATCAAACATTAAAAGAACAGTTAATTCCAATATTATATAGATAATTTGGGAAAATTGGTGGAGTCTACCAAATTCTTTTTATGATACAAATATGGTACTGATACCTAAACCGGGAAGAACTAAAACAGAGAAAGAAAAGTATAGAGGGCAGAGCCAACATGGAGGAGTAGAAGGACAGACCTCCTATAGCACAAAAAATGCCCGTAAAAAATGACTCTAAACAAATTCTAGAGCAGCAGAAGCCATAAAACAACAGAGTGAAAGAGATTTCCAACCCAAGACAACCTGGAAGACTGACAGGAAAGGTCTATCACACCAGGTACAGAGGTACTACATGACCTGAGCAGACCTCAAGGCACATGGAATCCCTGGCAACAGCTGCAGTTCCCAAATCCCTCAACCCACAAACACCAAAGGCAGCTTCAAAGGTCAGTGAGAAAGTGCTTTCACCTGCTTGAGAAGGGAATGTGATCTGGTCCCCCCGGCCCTGGAGGCCCCAGGGCACAGTGGCTGCTGATGCACAGCATCCATTTTAGGAGCCTTCAGCCTAAAGCCCTGGAGGAATTGTGTAGCTGATCTGTATCTCAGCCCTGAGTGGTGGCCCTGGGGGGGAGGAGGAGTGCTGACTGGCCTGGTGGAGCTGGTGGAGCCAGCCTCTGGAAAGGCAACCTTACTGGCAGATCCTGGGCAGAACAGAGTGCTTGTGGTTGCTCACGGACTAGAGGGAAGGACAGGAGAAGAGTAAACTCCTCTCCCTTGATTGTGCCACCTTGGAGGAACTGAGATCTTACAGGTCCCCAGAGTATACCCTTTTCTTGACAAAGAACTCAAAAGTCAAATAACTGGCTGGGAAAATGCCCAAAAAAGGGAAAAAAATAAGACTGCAGAAGGCTACTTTCTTGGCAAACAGATATTTTCTTCCATTTTTTCTGATGAGGAAGAACAAAGTATACCATCAGAGGAAGACCTAAAAGTCAAGGCTTCTGCATCTCAGATATCCAAAATAAATATGCAATGGTCTTAAGCCATGGAAGAGCTCAAAAAGGATTTTGAAAATTAAGTAAGAGAGGTGGAGGAAAATTGGTTAAGAGAAATAAGAGTGATGCAAGAAAATCATGAAAAGTGAGTGAACAGCTTGCTAAAGGAGACCCAAAAAAGAGCTGAAGAAAATTGCACCTTTAAAAATAGGCTAACTCAATTGGCAAAAGAGATCCAAAAAGTCAATGAGGAGAAGAATGTTTTAAATAGCAGAATTAACCAAATGGAAAAGGAGGTTCAAAAGTTCACTGAAGAAAATAGTTACTTAAAAATTAGAATGAAACAGATGGCAGCTAATGACTTTATGAGAAACCAAGAAATTACAAAACAAAACCAAAAGAATGAAAAAATAGAAGACAATATGAAATATCTCATTAGAAAAACAACTGACCTGGAAAATAGATCCAGGAGAGACAATTTAAAAATTATAGGACTACCTGAAAGCCATGATAAAAAAAAAGAGCCTAGACATCATCTTTCATGAAATTATCCAGGAAAACTGCCCTGAGATTCTAGAACCAGAGGGTAAAATGAATATTGTAAGAATCCACTGATCACCTCCTGAAAGAGAACTGAAAAGAGAAACGCCTAGGAATATTGTAACCAAATTCCAGAGTTTCCAGATCAAGGGGAAAATATTACAAGCAGTCAGAAAGAAACAATTTGAGCATTGTGGAAATGCAATCTGGATAACAGAAGACCTAGCATCTTCTACATTAAGGGATCAGAGGGCTTGGAATATGATATTCCAGAAGTCAAAGGAACTAGGATTAAAACCAAGAATCACTTACCCAGCAAAATTGAGTACAATATTTCAGGGAAAAAATGATCATTCAATGAAATAGAGGACTTTCAAGCATTCTTGATGAAAAGACCAGAACTGAAAAGAAAATTTGACTTTCAAACATAAGAATCAAGAGAAACATGAAAAGGTAAACAGGAAAGAGAAATCATAAGGGACTTACTAAAGTTGAACTGTTTACATTCATACATGGAAAGATAATATTTGTAGCTCTTGAAACTTTTCTCAGTAGTTGGAGGGATTATACAAATATACATAGAGAGCACAAAGTGAGTTGAATAAGAAGGAGTGATATCTAAAAAAAATAAAATTAAGAGATGAGAGGGGAATTTATTAGGAGGAGAAGGGGAAAAGTAAAATGGGACAAATTACCTCTCAGAAAAGAGACAAGAAAAAGCTTTTTCCATGGAGGGGAAAAGGGGGGAAGTGAGAGGAAAAAGTGACACTTACTCTCATCACATTTGGCATAAGAAGGGAATAACATGCACACTCAACTTGGTATGAAAATCTATTTTACATATATTTTCATAGGAAAGTAGGGGAGAAGGGGATAAGTGGGGTGGGGGTATGATAGAAGGGAGGGCAAATGGGAAGAGGGAGTAATTAGAAATAAGCACTTTTGGGGATGACAAGGTCAAAAGAGAGAATAGAATAAATGAGAGGTCAAGATAGGATGGAGGGAAATATAGTTAATCTTACACAACATGACTTTTATGGAAGTCTTTTGCAAAACTACACATATATAGCCTATATTGAATTGCTTGACTTCCCAGTGGGAATGGGCGAGGAGGGAGGAAGGAAGAGAAGTTGGAACTCAAAGTTTTAGGAACAAATGTTGGGAATTGTTTTCATATACAACTGGGAAATGAGAAATACAAGTAATGAAGAATAGAAATCTATCTTGCCCAACAAGATAAGAGAGAAGATGTGGTTAAGGGAAAGGAGAGATGCGATAGAAAGGAGGGCAGATTGGGGGAAGGGGTAATCAGAATGCAAGGCATTTTGGGATGGGGGAGGGGAGAGATGGGGAGAAAATTTGCAACTCAAAATTTTGTGGAAACGAATGGTGAAAACTAAAAATTAATAAATAAACTTTTAAAAAAAGAAAAGTATGGACCAATTTCCCTAATGAATACAGATGCCAAAATTTTAAATAAGATATTAGCAAAAAGATTACAGTGACTTATCATGAAAATAATACACTTTGGTCAGGTAGGATTTATACCAGGAATGCAGGGCTAGTTCAACATTAGGAAAACCATTACCTTAATTCATCATATCAACAACAAAACTGACAGAAACTATACGATGATCTCAATAGATGCAGAAAAAGTTTTTGACAAAATACAATACCCATTCCTATTGAAAACACTGCACAATATAGGAGTAAATGGAGCCTTCCTTCAGTATCTACCTAAAACCATCAGGAAGCAAAGCATTATATGTAATGGGGATAAGCTAGATGCATTACCAATAAGATTGGGGGTGAAACAAGGGTGTCCATTATTACCACTGTTATTCAATATGGTACTAGAAATGTTAGTTTTAGCAATAACAGAATTAGAATAGGCAAAGAAAAAACTGTTATCATTCTTTGCAGATGATGTGATGATATATTTACAGTATCCTAGAGAGTCAAGTAAAAAAAGTACTTGAAATTATAAACAACTTTAGCAAATTTGCAAGATACAAAATTAACCCACACAAATCATCTACATTTCTATATATTACTAACAAAGCCCAACAGCAAGAGGTAGAAAGAGATATTCTATTTAAAGTTACTGTAGACACTATGATACATTTGGGAGCCTACCTGCCAAAACAAACCCAGTAACTACATGAAAGGAATTACAAAACATTTTTCACACAAATAAAGTCACATCTAAATAATTGGAAAAAATATCAGGCCAAACATATAATAAAAATGCAATTCTACTTAATTTACTTATTCAGTGCCATCTCAATTAAACTACCAAAAATTATTTTATAGAGCTAGAAAAAATAATATCAAAATTCATCTGGAAGAAAAAATGGTCCAGAATATCAAAGTAATTAATGAAAAGAAATGCTAGGGAAAGTGGCCTACCCATACCAGAACTTAAATTGTATTATCAAGCAGCAATCATCAAAATCACTTGGTATTGGCTAAGAAACAGGGGGGCAGGTCAGTGTAATAGGTTAGGTACACAAGATACAGTAGCCAATGACTATAGCAGTCTACTATTTGATAAACCCAAGGACCCCAGCTTCTGGGATAAGAACTCACTATTTGACAAAAACTGCTGGGAACACTAGAAAATAGCATGGCAGAAACTGGCCATAGATCAATGCCTGACCTTGTATACCAGAATAAAGTCCAAATGGGTACATAATTTAGGAATGAAGGCTGATACTACAAACAAATTAGGAGAGCAAGGAACAGTTTATCTGTCATATTTATGGAGAATGGAGGGATTTTTGACCAAACATGAGATAGAGAACATTATGAAATTAAAATGGATAATTTTGATTACATTAAGTTGAAAAATTTTTGCACAAACAAAGCCAATGCAACCAAGATTAGGAGGGAAGCAGAAAACTGGGAAAGAATTTTTACAGCTAGTGTCTGTGATAAAGGCCTCATTTCTAAAATATATTGAGAACTGAGTGAAATTTACAAGAATGCAAGCAATTCCCCAATTGATAAATGGTCAAAGGATATGAACAGGCAGTTTTCAGAAGAAGAAATTAAAACTATCTATATTCATATGAAAAAAAGCTCCAAATCACTATTGATTAGAGAGGTACAAATCAGAACAGCTCTAAGGTACCACATCACCCCTATCAGATTGTCTAACATGACAAAACAGGAAAATGATAAATGTTGGAGAAGATGTGGGAGAGTTGGAATACTAATTCATTGTTGTTGGAGCTATGAACGGATAACCTTCTAGAGAGTAATTAGGGACTATGCCCAAAGGGCTATAAAAACATGCATACCCTTTGACTCAGCAACACCACTTCTAGGGCTGTATCCCCAAGAGATCATAAAAATGAGAAAAGGACCCACATGTACAAAAATATTTATAATAGATCTTTTTGTGATAGCCAAGAACTGGAAATTGAGGGAATACCCATCTATTGGGGAATGGTTGAACAAGTTGTAGCATATGCATGTAATGGAATACTATCATGCTATAAGAAATGACAAACAGGTGGACTGCAGAAATACCTGGAAAGACTAATATGAACTGATGCTGAGTGAAGTGAGCAGAGTTAGAACATTATACACAGTAACAGTCACAGCTTGTGAGAACTGTTTTTGATAGACTTAGCCCTTCACAAAAATGCAAGGACATAAAGTATTTCCAAAGGACTCATGATGCAAAATGCCATCCACATCCAGAGAAAGAACTATGAAGTTGGAATGCAGAGCAAAGCAGACTATTTTCTTTTTTGTTTTGTTTTGTTTTTTCTTTCTCATGGTTTTTCCACTTCGTTGCATTTTTTTCTATGTAACATGACTCATGTGAAAATGTATTTAATAGGAATGTAGGTGTAGAATCCCTATAAGATTGCATGCTGCCTAGGAGAAGGAAGGGGAGAAAATTTGGAAAGAATGGAAGTGATTGAATCAGTTAGCACCCCAGCATACATAGGGCGGGAAGCCTGCTACCAAAGTTTCCTTGATCTGCTTCTCTAAAAGGAAATGCAAATTTTGAGGGGTTAACAATCATTTCAAACAAGCACATGTGTCATTCCTCTACCCAAATACATATATTGTTCATGTAGTTCAGGGGAGTCAGCACTCTGAACTTCAAAGAAAATATAGAGAAATCAAAGATCAACAGACATGGCTTCCTCTGCCTGATCATAATCAGTACACACATCACAATTCAGCAGACAGGTCCAACTGTCTGACTATAGCTACCAGAGAGGGAAGCACTAACATCTGGGTTTTCAAAGCCAGGGGGCTCCTTAGCAGTTTCGCAGAGTCCTCTTGTGGCTTATCAAACACTTCCAGTCAGCAAACCCTAAAATAAAACTGCACCTCCTAAGTCTTTATACACATTTTAGAGCCAGAAGGCATCATATCTCTTGAGAACCAGTGCCACATTAACAAAAATGTGAACCTTCCTACAAATCTTGCCAGGCCCAATAATGGATAGGAAAGATCCTCCTAAATCACATCATTCAGAGGTACTTTTAGTAAACAAAAACAACAAAACATTCTAATTTTCTTGGTCTTAGACTGTTGAAAACTGAAAACAAATAAATTAATAAAATACATATAAATAAAAATAAAGTTAAAAATATTATGCTTCCATCTGTATTCAGACTCCATCAGTCCTTTCTCTGGAGGTGGATATCATTTTTCATCGTGAGTCCTTGGAAATTGTCTTGTATTGTTGTATTGTAGAGAATAGGTAAGTCATTCATGGTTGATCATCATATTGTATTATGATGTATATAGTATACTATATATACTATATAGTTACAGTGTATAGTGTTCTCATGGCTCTGCTCACTTTCCTTAACATCAGTTTATGTAAATCTTTTCAGGTTTTTCTGAAATCATCCTGCTTTTCATTTTTTTAATGGCACAATAGTGTTTCAATACATTCTTACACCACAACTTATTCAGCCATTCCCCAATTGATGGACATTCCCTTAATTTCCGATTCTTATCCATTACAAAAACAGCTACTATGAATATTTTTGTACAAATAGGTCTCTTTCCTTTTCAAAAAATCTCTTTTGAGATATAGACTTAGTATTAGTATTACTAGATAGTAGTAGGATTACTTGATCAAAGGATATACCCACAGTCTTACACCCCCTTGGGCATAGTTCCAAATAAGTCTCTAGAAGGGCTAGATTAGTTCACAACTCCACCAATAGTACATTAGTGTCCCAATTTTCTCCTCCAACACTTATCATTTTCTTTTTCTATACTAGCCAATCCAATAGGTGTGAGATAATACCTCAGAACTGTTTTAATCTGCATTTCTCTAATCAATAGTGACTTAAAATATTTTTCATATGACTATAGATATCTTTGATTCCTTCATTTGAAAACTGCATGTTCATATCCTTTGACCATTTATCAATTGGGGAATGACTTGAATTCTTATAAACTGGACTCAGTTCTTTATATATTTGAGAACTGAGGCTTTTATCAGAAACACTTGTAAAAATATCTCCCCAATTTTCTGCTTTCCTTCTAATCTTAGTTGCATGGGTTTTGTTTGTGCAAAAATCTTTTAATTTAATGGTCCTGCTTTTTTGGGGTCATTTGATGCATATTAAATTTCTCCCCTTCCTTCAATTTTGTCTTTTATATGTGCTTTTTTATTAAGTATGTTTCTTATAAGGCATAAATCATATGATTTTATTTTCTCCCAAAATGTCATTCCTTTCATTTTATTGGCTTTTAAAAATCCATTCACATTTAAAGTTATGAGAGTTAGTTTTATGAGAATTAGGTTTGTATTAACTTCCATATGTCTCTAATATAGGTTTTTTTTTCCTAGTTGTGATTCCTTCCCCCCTTCTCTGCAAACATGGTACTATATCCTTTCAGTTATTTTCACTTAATCTTTTTTAATGTGGCCCTATTCCTGTCTTCCCCTTATCATCTATATCCTCCTTCCATTTCTTACCTTTCCTCTTGGAGTTTTACTTTTTAGCTCTTTTGTTTCTTGCTTGCCTTTAACTGATTATTTTTTTCCACCACTTTTTTTCTCCATTCAGTTAATAAAGTAGATCTTCCCTCCCTCCCCTCTCTTTCCGCTATTTTTATATCATTTTTATACTCCTTTCCAGGAAGGATTTCCTTTCCCTATTTCTTCATTATGCAGACTCTCTTTCAAGCTAGTCTTAACCCTCATCCTCTGGTTCAAGGCCCCTATAGTTATCTAGTTCTCTTTTCTCTGCATTCCTTATGTAAGCAAAGCTACCAATGTATCCATTCTGAATTCTTCCTTTTTTTTATTATAACATATAAAAATTATTAATTATTTTTACTTTCAGTTCCAAATTCGCTCCTTCCTAGTAGTCCCTTCCATGCCAATTGAGAAGGCAAGCAATACTCTACCCATCAAATATGTAAAGTCATACAAAACATTTCCATATTAGCCATTTTGTAGGGGAAAATAAGCAAAAAAATTAAAAATACACTTCAACCTGTACTCAGAGTTCATCAAATCTTTCTCTGGATATCAACAGCATTTTTCATTATGTGTACTTCTGAATTGTTATGGGTCATGGTATGGGTTGGAGTAATTTCCTATTTGATTATCATGACAATATTACTGTTACTGTATACTCTATTGAGTTCAATATATATTACTTAAAGAGCATTTTTAAAATGTTGTTGTTTTTTGATTCTCTTCTTCTAGAATGTCTTTTACTTATGTGAATTTGCCTTCCCAACAACTTGTCCTTTCTTTTGTTTCTTTGCTGACTTGCCATTGCAAATTCAAGTTTTTCTATTCTACCAATTATGTCTGTTTTGTAGGCCATAAATTCTTTCCTCAAAATTCTTATTTCCCTTTAAACTCCCCAGAAATAGCACATTATGGTTTCAAATTTTTCTCAAAATTCAGTGTCCTTTGTCTCATTGAATATTGGATCAGTTTCCTTTGCTTTGCAATATATATTCATAGATGCCTGAACTTATTTACTAAATTTGGAGACCACATTTACTTCTATTATTAATGTTTTCTCTGTTGGTTTATCTGCTTATGTTAAAGGTCTTTGAATTTTATTCTTCTTGAGATCTTTCAAAATAAGTCTCCCCCCTAACTTTTTCCCATATTACTCACCTTTTGACTCTTTCCCCTCTGATAATGGTATCCTTGAGGGCTGGATTTCAAACCCATGCTGGGAAATTCATAGTTCACCAATCTAAGTCTCTACCAAAAATAACTTGTGGGGGACAGAATTGGTCTCACTTGGATATTGAGCTCTTTCCCTCAGGCTTAGTGGAATGCTACACAGCCCCCAATATCATCATGTTCTGTCCAATTCCCTCTGTTCCTCATTTCTCTAGACCAGAAGTATATGATTTATGATATATGATACCAGATATATGATACCAGAAATACAGATCACTGCCAAGGTAGGTTTTTGCAACCTAAGTTGATTTCTGTCTTTTTGAGGCTGGATCGCTGAGGCTCAGAGAGGAGGAAAGAAGACTGTGAATATGGTATTGAACTCTAGCTCAGGCCCAGACACATGTCCTGCTGCTTTCTCTCTTCTGCAGAGAGCTTTTTTGTAGCACAAAATGCTGCCTTGTAATTGGTAAATGGGACCTCAGCAAATTTTTGTAGTTTGGAACTTAGATCTTGATAGCACCGGAAAGAGGGAGGGAGACCAAGGCACGGAGTTACATTTTGTTGAAAACTTGTAGGTCAGGTGGCTAATGCAGACCTCCTACTGATAGTGTGGTGGGTGGTAGGGGAGGAAGTGCTGAGTGAAGTTGAGTTATACTTTAGTTCATGGATTTTTAAAAAATATCTTTTAGGATCCTGACTTTGGGGAGAGCTGAAGTTGTTTTATCTTTGATGGATGATTTCTGTTTTGGAGAGGTTAGAGAAGTTGTGAGGGTCAATGAAAATGTCTTGTCTTCTATCTTATTGGTCATATCAATTGGAAATCATCTGTTAACATTATTTTAATTTTTCTATGCTACCTGCACTAAGCTTTGTTATGTTACAAAGCTTCTTGAGAGCAATCCATGCAGTCCTTGAAAGAGATTGAACTTACTATGCTAGAAGAATGAAGCAGATTGAAAGCATATTATTTCCCATACTTTGACATACAGCTAGGTAGGACAGCCCATTGAATTAATTCATCAATATGCTTCTCTTAGACAAATGGACAGTTAGCTCAGGACACAATTAAGTAGGAAGAAATTGATCTGGGACACATTTAGGAAATTGTATGGATCTTTCAATAATCCTAAATTGCTGGTTGCCACAAAACTTATCATGAACATCAATAATATCCTCATGTGATACAATGTGTCTACAAATCATGGAACACTATGATTTCAGAAGAATTGACATGGCAAAACAAAAAAGACTGGAAGAAACACAGTGTGTATAAGTACCAAAGATATCTGTTATACCTTTCATATATATATATATTATATATATATATATATATATACACATAAATATAAATATATACACTCTATACATAAACACACACACATACATTCATATATATATAGACAGAGAGAGAGAAGGAGGGGGCTATTCATGAATTTAAAAAAGGGAGACAACAAATGAACATTAATTGACCCTGGAGCTACCAGAAGAAGAAGGTTAACAGTATATTGGTTATCTCCATTTTGGAAGAAATTATGAACAATTGTCCATACAATGGAAAGACATGGAACAGTTGCCATGTGTGTTGGTAGAAGGAATAATCACATGAATTAAACTACAAATTTACCCCAGGTATAGAATTGCCAAAGTTCCTTACCAAAGTTTATAACTTCAAGTGAGTGTTTTCCTCTTCAAAGTAGCATATTTGTAGCACATTTTTATGAATCCTCAATGGTCTTGAATCTTTTTACTTTGAGAGTACAAGTGATGTGAAGCCAGGTCTCCATATACCTCATGTTTTATTTCCCACTGAAGTAAAGATTAGGAAGCTGTCAGCTCTGAGATTTTTGCATGGTAGACTTCTACATAATTCCATGTTCATGTGTAGGCTGAATGGTGAGTAACACTTTCCCACCACTCCTTCCTCCAGTGTGTGGAAAAGAGTATTAGACACCAATTAGATATCAAAGTCAATTAAACTGTATTTTAAAAATTCAATTTTATTTTCAATTCTGAGTTCTTTCCCTTCTTCTACCTAGTGAGAATGCAAGAAAAGCAAAACCTTTACAAATATGTATAGTCATGTAATCTTACATCAGCCAATCTGCACCCACTCCCCTAAAGAAAAAGAAAGAAGAGAAAATATTCTTCATTTTGTACTTTGAGTACATTAATTCTCTATCTGGAAGTGAATAGCATGTTTCATTAGAATTGTGTGTGGTCATTGTGTCGATCAGAATTACATAGTCTTTCAAAGTTTATTATCTTTACAATAGTATTATTGTATAAATTGTTCTCCTGATTATGCTCACTTCACTTTGCATTGGATCATGCAAGTGTTCTTAGCTTTTCTGAAACCATCCCTTTAATCATTTCTTACAGCACAATAGTATTCTATCACATTTTTATACCATAATCTTTTCAACTATTATTCAATTTACAGGAATCCCCTCAGTTTCAAATTCTTTGCTATCACAAAAGAGCTTATATATATATATGTATATATATACATATGTATATATGCATATATACTTATTCATTTATAATTTATTATATATATATGTATTTTCTTTCTTTGATCTCATTGGGATATAGATCTAATAGTGCTATTGGGCCTTAGGGTATGCATAATTTAATAATTTTTAGGCATAATTACAAATTGTTTTCCAGAATGGTTGAACTAACTCACAGTTCCACAACTGCATTAAGGTACTTATTTTCCCAAATCCCCTCCAGCATTTGTAATTTTTCTTTTCTTTCATCCTAGCCAATTTAATGGGTGTGAGGTAGTATGTCAAAGGTTTTTTTCACATTTCCCTAATTATTAGTGATTTAGAATGTTTTTTTTTCAAATGTGGTCATTAATAGCTTGGATTCCTTCCTTTGAAAACTGCCTATTCATATCCTTTGGCCAATTTATCAGTTGGGGAATGGCTCTGAGTCTTGGAAATTTGACTCAGTCCCTTATGTAGACATATGTGAGAAATGAGACCTTAATCACAGAAACTTGCCAGAGATTTCCCCCCAGTTTTTTCTCTTCTAATTCTAGCTATGCTGATTTTTGTTTCTACAAATCCTTTTTGATCTATGTAATCAAAATTATCCATTTTATTTCCTTTGAACATCTCTATCTTTTGTTTAGTCATAAACTCTTCCCCTCTCCATAGATCTGGCAGGCAACTTTTTCCATATTCCACTAGTTTGTTTGTGATTTCATCCTTCATGTCTAAATCATGTTTGCATTTTGAGTTTATCTTGATATGTGGTATGAGATGCTAGTTTATACTCAGTTTCTGTCAGAATGCTTTCCACTTTTCTCAGTAGCTTTTATTGAACAGAGAATCTTTGTCCTCATAGCTAGGATCTTTGAGTATGGCAAACAGTAGATTTTACTGTGTTTATTTGCTTATATATAGTGTACCTAATCTGTTCCATTGGTCAATCACTCTGTTTCTTACCCAGTACCAAATTGTTTTGATGATTACAATTTTGTAGTAGAGTTTGAGACTTTTTTTATTGATTCCCCTGATATCATTGACCTTTCTCTAAAAGAATTAAAAACTTTTTTCCAGCTCTGTAAAATAATTCTTTGACAGTTTGATTGATATGTCACTGAATAAGTAAATTAATTTAAATGCTGTTGTCATTTTTATTATATTAACTCTATCTACCCATGAGCAATTAATATTGCTCATATGACAGGTCTGTCTTTATTTGTGTGGATTGTTTTATAATCTTGTTCATATAGTATCTGAGTATATCTTGTAAGGTAGATTCCTAAATATTTTATACTCTTTATGGTTACTTCAAGTGGAATTTCTCTTTCTATCTCTTCTTATTGAATTTTGCTGGCAATATTCAGTAATAACGATTTATGTGGGATTTTTTATGCCCTTTAGTTTTATAGAAATTTTTAATTGTTTCAATTAATTTCTTAGTTGACTCTCTTAATTTCTCTAACTCACAGGTTAAAGGACTTGTCCAAGGTGACATAGCTAGTCAGTGTCTGAGGACAGATTTTAACTCAGGTCTACTTGAGTCCAAGCTGAATACTCTATCCACTGTGCCACCAATTTTTCCCCCTTGTCTGAGCTGTTGTAGAGGAGAGTCTTATCCAGGTACAGACTAAGCTAGATGGATTCTGAAGGCCCTCCCATCTGTCTGATGTACTATGATATATTGGTTATTTTAAAAGGTTTCTTGGGAAAATGAATCGGAGTAATAATTTTAAAAATGACTAAAAGAAACAGATTTGCTACATGAAGAATTAGAAGATACCCAAGGAGAGAGGAAAATGCATTTGGTTAGTGCTCTTATAGTGATACTTTAGAAAGCATTGTGAGAAGCAATATGCTGACTAGATTCCAGTGACATAGGGTTACCTTAGGGTTACCTTGTTGAGAAAAGCAGTTAGTTGGGGATATGTGACATATGTGACACTGTTGGTGTAGAGAGGGTGATAACTGAGACATACTAGGATGTGGGCAGCATGCTGTGGACCTACCTTCATGAATGCTTCCATTTAGGGCTGAATATTGGGCTGAATAGAGTAACATGATGTTTAATACAAAATCAAAAAAATTAAATGAATAATATTTCAACATTAAATTGTATCTGCCATCAGTATCAACTACCTTTTCATTTTTTTTAGGTGCACCATGTCTCTAAGTAAAGGGCAGTGAATTAGCAAGCTTTCTTTTTGTTAGGAGAACACTTGTCATATCTAAGAGAGAAGGAAGATTGACAAGGAAAGGGGAGATTTTGCTTTTTTAACCAGAGGAAATGGTGTTTCTTGGGTGGCAAGATGTGGGCTTCAGATTTGATTTGAACTGTAGAAATCTGAGTGTGTGACATGGAGCATGAATCAACTTAATATTTAATTTAAGATTCATGGTCATAGACTGCCATTACTATTGTTGTTGTCATCATTGTCATCATCATCTTCATCACCACCAGCACAACCAAAATAATACACATTTACCTAGCGTTCATCAAAAACAACAAAACTATAAGGCCAGTAGCAATGTCTGTACTTTATAGACAAGACTATTAAGGTTTGAAAAGAGTAAGTTGAATTTTCTGTGGTTATACAGGTATGTAAGTCCAACCTCCAAATCTTTCTTTTATATTACACTGGTATGTATCCTACTGTGAGAGTCACAACCATATCCATTAGTTTTCCAAAATATATAAGGAGAAATTTAACATCAGTTTCAGAAAAAAAACACCTATAGCTCAATAATATAATATTGGGTTCAGATGAGTATAGAACAAGGTGGGTTGAATTAATTCGATCAGAAAATGACTCTTTAAGAATGAAAATTATAAATGAATTGCTGATCACTAATGCACCCCACATCATTGGGTACAGCAGATACACAGAGAGATAGAGCACATGTTGTGAAGGTACAGTGGAAGAGGGCCAGCTCACACAATGTTGCCAGGGTATAAGGCCTTTAGTATCTGTGCAATTAGAGATAGAGTGGTACAATGAAAACAGCTTCGATTGAAAGGATCTGGATTCAAATCCCACTGCTGATAATCATTGCCTGTGAGATTGTAAACAAATGACCTAACTTCTCTTGGTCTCGGTTTCTTCATCTGTAAAATGAGAGTACTGGAATATTTGCTCTAATCCTCTCACTGGGTTCTGTTATATTTTAATAATGATGCAGTCCTTGTCTGCATTTAGATAATATCCTATTGTTTGCAGCATTGGAGGAAGATTCTACAGTGGCATTATTTCTCTTCTTGCCCACCCCTTGCCAAATAAAATCCTAGATCCTGAACCAAAAAAAAAAATGAGTTTGCATTTGCAAGTTTCTTTGAAATATTACATATTGCCATTGGCTATATTTATTGGAAGGAGCTTCAGAAAAGTAGATTAAGATTTCAGCTGTGGAGAAATAGCTTAAATCTGACTGAATTCTGTGTAAATAAACATATGTGACTAGCTGTAATTAAATTTGGAGTGTTTTTTTTTATGTTGAAATAACTGTTATTTGGGGCAGAGCCAAGATGGCAGAGTAGAAAGATGTACATACTCTAGCTCTTCCCCCACAGCCTATAAAATACATGTAAAGAATGATTCTCACCAAATTCTAGAGCAGCAGAAACTATAGAACAATGGAGTGGAGGAGCCCAGGGTGACCTGAAAGGTCTATGGGAAAGGTGTGTCACACCAGAAGTGGAGTGCAGCACAGTCCTGCCTTGGCAGTGTGGCCCCAGGAGGAACAGAACTGGAGCAGGCCTCAGGGATGGAATCCCCAGCAGCAGTGGAGGCTCTCAGATCCCTCAACCCACAGGTGACAAAGACACTTCAAAGGTCAGTGAGAGGGCTTTTTCTCCTTGGTGACAAGGGAAAAGGGTCCTTCCCTAGCCCCGGCTCCAGGTGGTGGCCATGGCAGGCAGTAGTCAGTGTCCATTGTTAGAAGTCCTCATCTTAAAGCCTGTGGGGAAATTAAGCAGCTGATCTAAACCTCAGGCCTGAGTGGTGGCCCCCCCCACCTAAAGCCCCTGGGGGAATTGAGCAGCTGATCTGAACCTCAACCCTGAGCATAGTCCTGGGACATGGAGGAGCTAGAGGCTGTTGAGGAGTAAATGCCTCTTCCTTGATTGTGCCATCTTGGAGGAACTGAGATCTTACAGGTCTCCAGAATGTACCCTACTCTTGACAGAGGACCCAAAGGTCAAGTCACAGGTTGGGAAAATGCCCAAAAAAGGGATAACAAATAAGACTACAGAAGGTTACCTTCTTGGTGAACACATATTTTCTCCCATCCTTTTGGATGAGGAAGACCAATGTTTACCATCAGGGGAAGACAAAAAAGTCAAGGCTTCTGCATCTCAAACATCCAAAATAAATATGCAGTGGTCTCAGGCCATGGAAGAGCTCAAAAAGGATTTTGAAAGTCAAGTAAGAGAGGTGGAGGAAAAATTGGGAAGAGAAATAAGAGCAATACAAGAAAATCATGAAAAGTGAGTGAACAGCTTGCTAAAGGAGACCCCAAAAAATGCTGAAGAAAATAACACCTTTAAAAAAAGGCTAACTCAATTGGCAAAAGAAGTCCAAAAAACCAATGAGAAGAATGCTTTAAATAGCAGAATTAGCCAAATGGAAAAGGAGGTTCAAAAGCTCACTGAAGAAAATAGTTTTTTAAAAATTAGAATGGAACAGATGGAAGCTAGTGACTTTATGGGAAACCAAGAAATTACAAAACAAAACCAAAAGAATGAAAAAATAGAAAATAATGTGAAATAACTCATTGGAAAAACAGCTGAACTGGAAAATAGATCCAGGAGAGACAATTTAAAAATCACGGGACTACCTGAAAGCCATGATCAAAAAGAGAGCCTAGACATCATCTTTCATGAAATTTTCAAGGAAAACTGCCCTGGTATTCTAGAACCAGAAGGCAAAATAAATATTGAAAGAATCCACCAATCACCTCCTGAAAGAGATCCAAAAAGAGAAACTCCTAGGAACATTGTAGCCAAATTCCAGAGTTTCCAGGTCAAGGAGAAAATATTACAAGCAGCTAGAAAGAAACAATTCAAGTCCTGTGGAAATACAATCAGGATAACAAAAGATCTAGCATCTTCTACATTCAGGGATTGAAGGGCATGGAATATGATATTCCAGAAGTCAAAGGATCTAAGATTAAAACCAAGAATCACCTACCCAGCAAAACTGAGTGTAATACTTCAGGGGAAAAATGGTTTTTCAATAAAATAGAGGACTTTCAAGCATTCTTGATGAAAAGACCAGAGCTGAAAAGAAAATTTGACTTTCAAACACAAGAATCAAAAGAAGTATGAAAAGGCAAACAGGAAAGAAAAATCACAAGGGACTTGCTAAAGTTGAACTGTTTACATTCCTACATGGAAAGATAATATTTGTAACTCTTGAAACCTTTCTCAGTATCTCGGTAGTTGGAGGGATTATACACACACAAACACACACACACAGACAGACATATATATACATACAGGGAGAAAGAGACAGACAGAGAGACAGAGAGCACAGGGTGAGTTGAATAGGAAGGAATCACATCTAAAAAAATAAAATTAAGGAGTGAGAGAGGAATATATTGGGAGGAGAAAGGGAGAAATGCAATGGGGCAAATTATCTCTTGTAAGAAAAGCAAAGAAAAGCTTTTTCAATGGAGGGGGAAAAGGAGGAGGTGAGACAGAAGAAGTGAAACTTACTCTCATCACACTTGGCTCAAGGAAGGAATAACATGCACACTCAACTTGGTGTGAAAATCTATCTTAAACTACAGGAAAGTAGAGGAGAAGGGGATAAGCAGGGTGGGGGTGATGATGGAAGGGAGGACAAATGGGAGGAAGGAGCAGTTAGAAGTAAACACCCTTGGGGAAGGACAAGGTCAAAAGAGAGAATAGAAGAAATGGGGGGCAGGATAGGATGGATGGAAAAAATTTTACACAACATGACTATTATGGAAGTCATTTGCAAAACTACACATGTATAGCCTATATTGAATTGCTCAGTGGGGATGGGTGAGGAGGGAGGAAGGAAGAGAAGTTGGAACTCAAAGTTTTAGGAACAAATGTTGAGAATTGTTTTCATATACAGTTGGGAAATAAGAAATACAGGTAATGGGTATAGAAATTTATCTTGCCCTATGGACAAGAGAGAAGATGGGGATAAGGGAAGGGAGAGGTGTTAGAAGAGAGGGCAGATTGGTGGAAGGGGTAATCAGAATGCTTGTCATTTTGGGGTGGAGAGAGGGCAGAGATGGGGAGAAAATTTGGAACTCAAAATTTTGTGGAAATGAATGTTGAAAACTTAAAATAAACAAACAAACAAACAAACAAAAATTTTCCAAAAAAAAAGAAATAAGTATTATTAGCCTTCTGGTAGGTGCTGTGATGTAAAGGTTAGCTAAGACAACACTCCTGCACTCATGAAGATTATAGTTTGGTGGGAGGATAGCATACGATAGTGTTTTCAACAGACCACCATCAATCAATGCTGAAGCCACTGACCATTTACTTCAGGTTCAAGCCAATCCCTCTTTAGTTGAATTTCCAACTGAAAAAGAGATGCCTTTAAGTTTCTCTGGTATGCTAAAGTATCTGGTACTGATTATATTCCAGCTGAGATTTATAAGGCAGGGGGCCCACTCATACAAAAGCTGAGTGAAATCTTCTGGGTTATAAGGCAAGAGGAGGTTATCACCCAGGAGTTCAAAGATGCCTCCATTGTCCATCCAGAAAAAGGAAATAGGTTGGTTTGTGACAATCAAGGGTTGGGGGGTAGGGTTACTCTCTCGTAGTCAATGCCAGGAAGATTCTTTCTAGACTCCTTCTTATTAGGCTGATCCTCCACTTGAAAGATGGTCATCTACTTGAGAGCCAGTGTGGCTTCAACCGAGGAATGGTAGATATGCTGCCTGACAACTTTAGGAGAAATACTAGGAGCAGAACAGAAGTCTGTACATGGTATTTGTGGTTATGGCCAAGGCCTTTGATACTGGTAGTTGTGAAGTCTTGTGGAAGATCAAAATTTGGTTGTCCTGAGAAGTTCATCAGTACTGTATGCTAGTTCCATAATGGCATGCTGGCTACAGATAATGGACAACACTCTTACTCTTTCCCAGTCACCAGTGGAGTACAGAAGGACTGTGTGCTTATTCCCATGCATGATAATTTCAGCAATGTTGTCAGATGCCTTCAAGGAGGATGAAAATGGCATTAAGCTCAGCTACCCCATTGAAGGTGAACTATTTAAATTGAAAAGGCTACAATCTAAGACTAAAGTGAAAGGAGAGTTTGTTCATGATTTTTTTGTTTGCAGATGATTGTATACTCAATGCAGTCTCTGAGGCCAAGAAGCACAGAGTCTGGATTGATTCTGTGCCACATGTGCTAATTTTGACCTGACAATTAACACCAAGAAAACAGGTTCTCTATCATCCATACATGGAACTATTGATTTTAACAAATGGAGAAATTTTGAATGCTGTGGGCAAGTTCATTTGCCTTGGCAGTATGCTTTCTAGGGATGTACATATAGATGATGAGTTTGATACATTACCAGATGCATTATGCATTACCAGAATTAGCTTACTGTTTGGGAGGCTCTGAAAGAAAGTGTGGGAGGGCAAAGGCTGCTTACCAAACTGAAAGTCTACAGAGCCATTGTGGTAACCTCTTTGTTGCATGCCTGTAAAACCTGAATAGCATACCAGCACCATGACAAGAAACTGAATCACTTCTTTTTGAATTGTCTTAGGGAGATTCTGAAGATCACCTTGCCAGATAAGGTACTGGACACTGAGATCCTCTCTTGAGCTAAACCACCAAGAATTCAAACTCTGTTGTAGAGAGTGTGACTCTGATGGGCTGGCCAGGTTGTTTGAATGTCAAACAAATGTTTCTCTAGCAGACAATTTTAAGGAGAACTCACACAAAGTAAGCACTCACATAGAGGTCAGAGGAAGTGATACAAAGACACTCTCAAGGTCTCTCTGAAGAACTTCATGAGACATAGGAGACACTGGCACACAACTACCCAGCATGGTGTGCCCACACTGAAGAAGTCATTATGCTTTATGAGCAAAGCAAAAGAAATGTGAGATGCACAATTTTAGAGATGTCCCCATTCCAACTATTCATATGTACTATTTGTGCCCAAACTGTGGTAGAGCCTTCCAAGTTCATATTGGTCTAATCAGTCATAGTCGGATGTACTGTATATTGACCCCAACATAGTAATTTCACTTTGGTCCTCTGTGAGTACAAAGGACAAACACCAACCAGTACAAAATACAGATAACTATGATTCACATATAATGAGGGGATTTAGTGCATACATAGTTGTCATTGGTTTATTTAGCTGATATAACACTTCCACATGGAAATTCACATCTGGGAGAGCTCAATAGCTTTCTCAGAGCTTCCTGTGAGAGATCAGGGGGTAGAAACAGACTTTGGTGCTTGGTCTTTTCATTTCCTTTTCTGTTCTATGTGAAGGGAACAGTTTCCAACCTTGAAAAAGATATTAAGTCACAGGAATCTGGTAGTTAGAATCTAGGCAGGCTTTGCAGCCAGTAGTACTTTGATGACCTGAGGAGCAAGGGAAAAGGGGGAAATTTTCCAGATCCCAGCCCAGTGGAAATATTTACTTGGCAATAGTGCCACATCTGAACATGAAGTTTAGGAGATAACTAATGTTATGTAAGGGAAAATATTTGTGCTTAGATTTTTACTCTGTCTTTGAAGTAAATATCCCTTTATGAAAATTAATTGATGTTAAATGCTTTTATGGAACTGGGGTACTAGCCACAGGCCTCTAACGCTGGGTCAAGGTGACAGCTGGTGGAACCATAGAGGTTGGAAAAAGAGAGATATCCTACCAATCCCTCAGAGTACTCTTGAACCCTGAGGGGGAGAGGTAGCAGGCTTGGCTTTAGAAGAGATGGTCCAGAGTACACACACTATACACAAAATCTCTTGATGACTACATTGAACAGTTGGAAAACAAGGTTCTGCATAAGGAGATAGATCTTTATCCACTGAAGAGATCAGTGGTTTTCAAGTTAGGTGGAATTTGAGTTGAGTTTTAAAGAATGAATAGTAATAATAATACTTATAGACATTTATACAGCTCATGAAATTTGCAAATATTCACTTAAAACTCTCAGCAACTCTGTGAAGTATTATGATCTCTATTTGGCAGATAAGGAAACATTTAAAGAAGTTAAGTGACATGCTCAGGGTCAGGTAGTTAGTAAGTGTCAGAGTAGGATTTGAAAGTGGGTCCCCATGATTACAGGGCCTATGAGATAGCCACTATGATATGCTACGCTTTCTTACTGAGTATGAAGTCAGGTTTAAAGGGGAGAGAGAACTTTTCAGCATAAGGAAAAATGGCATACAAATATGAGAGCACAATGTGTATGGGGAAGAAAGAGTTGCCCAGTTTTCCTGGAGTGTAGAGTGTGTAAAGATGAGTAATATAAGCTAGAATTCAAAATGTAGGAAAGTATTAGATGGTAGAAGGCCTTGAATGCCAAGTAAAGGAATTTGATTCAGGAAGCAATATAAGCAACTTGAAGATTTTTTTTCAGCATAGGAGTGATATGATCAGATCTATGTATTATAAAAATTGTTCTGGAAATAATAGGAAGGACTTGAGGGGAAACAGTGGACACAGAAATGTCTATAAGAAAGTTGCAGTGGTCCAAGAAGGTAGTAATGAGAGCTTAAGTTAGGGTGATGTCTGGGGGGAAAGAGAGAAAGGAAACAAGAATTTATTAAATATTTACTCTGAGCACTGTACAAACACTTTATAAATATTTCATTTAGTCCTTACAACAATCCTAGGAGGTAGACACTATCATTATCATCCACATTTGGCAGTCAGGGAAACAGGCTGACAGTGGTTAAGGGACTTGCCCAGGGTCATCCAACTACTGAATGTCTGAGGCTGGATTTGAACTCATTCCTCTTTAGTTAAGGCTTAATCCACTGGTCCATCTAGAGAAGAAAAAAGATGGGAGAGATATTTCAGAAATAGAATTGACAAGAATTGGTAATTGGATGTAAGAGACAACAGGCAGGAAAGCACCAAAAATGGCTCCACATTTAAGAATAGGCCCACAGTGACACGAGGAGACAATAAATGTAGATTTGGGGGAAAGGGACAAATTAAGATTGTTCACAATCTTGCCTTATTCATGTTTACATAATATTTTTTTTTTTTGGTAAATAAAAGCTCTTAGTCTGCCAGTTCTCTCTCCTGCCCTAGATGACCTCTTTTTCTATTAAGTCTGACTTTCATCTCAGTCATCTTTGATCTCATCCGTACTTGCCTTCTCCAGGATTTTGCTCTTTCAACTATCTTTCTACTGGCCCTTTCCTTTTTAATTTACGAAGACCCTGTGACTTCCTTTATCTTAGTCTGACCCTGCTCCCCATTCAAGCCACCATCTTATCTTTGCCTCGACTTAGTACCATACACTGACTGCTAAACCCCTTACCTTCATCTCCTGTCCTCATTGTCCCTGCTAAAACTCAATAAGAGAGAGCTTTCAACATTAAGAAAGAAAGACCTGGGTTAGAATCTTGCATCAGGTATTAATCATGTGACCCTGAGGTAGTCAGTTTAACTCCTGGAAAAACCATCTAATTCATAATACATATCTACCTCAGCTATATGGTTCTCTATAATTCTGTATTCCCTAAGAATGAACCATGTGACTTAACAGACATCCAGAGGACACAATTATTTCAAAGCAAGGGCATGGAACGAAAAGTAGCAACAAAAACTCTCTCAAAACCTGGATGGCATAAATACACACAGTGATAACATAAAGATACACATATAGGGAACATGCATGGAGAAGCACATTTGTAGAAAAGACACAGATGAGACAAACACGTGGGAGGCCCTTCATCCTTTTATGTTCTGAATTAGAACTGCTGATGACTTCTAGTGTTGTCATCATGATACTCCATCTGGAGCCTGCTCACCTTGTCTTCTCTGCTGATTTGGTGACATAGCCCTTGATGTGTGGTGTTCTATGAGGCGTGTATGAGACAAGACAGTTCTTTCTTGTTGAATGCTGTTTTTTCCACCAACTCCAGCATCTGGCTCTAGAGAAATCTTTGAAAGCTAATATAGATATAGATATATAGATGAATATAGATAGATAGATATTCCATATGTAGATATATGTATACTCCATATATATGCCAAATATAAATAAATACATACACCATATGTAGATATATACGGCATATATATATATATATATATATATATATATATATATATATATATATATATATATATATATATATATATATATATATATATATAGGAGAGTAAACAGAGCACAGAGATAGTACATGAGGAACTTCATTCATGAGAAACAAATGTGGATGATGACTCACATCTCTAATTCTGCAGGGCTCCATATGTCCTATCATGCTCCTTCTATGGTGCTCTTCAACAAACAAGGTGTCTTGGTTAGTTGCATTGTTGTGCTTGGTTTATTGGGCCTAATCTCCACAAGCCTAATTTTCTACTGATTGACAATAGTCTCTGTGGCCTCCAGTTTCTGGCTAAGCTGAAATCCTTGGTGAGGTTCCTGCCAGGCTCCTTCAGGAACGACTATCAGGAAGATTCCTCAAGTGTGCTACCTTGGAATCTTGGCTTTGAGTCTTGCTATCTTGCAAAATGTTGGCAATATTGCTCCAGGCTCCAAATACTCATCCTTCCAGCCTCTCTACGTTGAAAGCTGGGGCTCAGGAAGAAATGTCCTGTAGCTCTTCTGTCAGGATTTGTCCAAGTACGTATTTGTTATGGCCATGTACTTCTGCCACATGATACCATTGCTAATGATAGGGAGGGGGACAGGCAGAAAGAAAGGAATCCCCTCTTCTCTGGCTGAAACAGGTATAAGAGAATTTAGCATAGTGCCAGGCACATAATGGGTACTTTACAAATACTTATTGACTTGACTTGAGAATCCATAAGAGTTAGCTCAGAGTTTTCTCCAGAATGGACTTCTACTTATTTATTCTCAAGTTGACTCTCTTGACTGATTTGGTCAGGATCATTCCCCACTTTTAAAATTCTTAGTCTCTTCCCTGTTGCCCAAATCAATGAATGGGTGAAAAAAGCACCAAGGCAATCCTTTCCTGAGTCAAATGTCAAATCCGACCTTTTCATATGCAAATTTAATCACTGCCTTCCTTAAAAATTCAAAATATGGCATGTTGTAATTTTGTCAAGCAGACTGAGAAACTCAGTGGATTAGTGATACCTGGATCAACACTCCTTCCATACATATTCACTTCTAAATACGTCCTTCCTCGCTCTCCCTACCTGGAAAGACATTCTTTCTAAAAAAAAAAAAAAAAAAAAAAGTTTTAAAATAAATAGGGAAAAGTAATTCAAGAAAACTAGTTAACACATTTGCAGGGTTTGACAACAAATCCATATTTAACACTCAGAGTTCCCTGTCTCTTCAATGAAGGAAGGGAGGTACATTTTTTTCAACTATTTTGTGGCATTCAGGTATAGATTTTTAAAATTTTAATTTTCACTGTCAAAGTCATTGTATATATAGTTTTCTTGGTTCTGTAATACTTACAAGTTTTCCTTTGCTTCTTTGAATTCTTCATATCATTATTTCTCAAGGTACAGTAATATTCCATGAAATTTACATTTATCAGTTAATTTAGTTATTCTCCAATTGACAGGCACTTACTTTGCTGCTAGTAATTTGCTACCACAAAAATGTTGTCAAGAGCATTTTGTTGTAAATGGGACATTTCTTTATGTCTTTTGCCTTCTTGGGTTCTAATAGTAGAACTCTAGAGGAAAGGGTACAAATACTTTAGTCACTTTTTTGTGGTCTATAAGTCTTTTTTTCCAATTTATTTATTTTTAGTTTTCAACATTCACTTCCATAAGTTTTAAATTTTCTCCCCCTCCCTCTCCAAGGTGGCATGCAATCTGATATGGGCTCTACACTTGCATTCCTATTAAACACATTTTCACATTAGTCATGTTGCATAGAAGAATTATTTACAAAGTGGAGAAACCATGAGAAAGAGAAAACAAAATAAAACAAAAAAGAAAATAGTCTGCTTTGCTCTGCAGTCCAACTCCATAGTTCTTTCTCCAGATGTAGATGGCATTTTCCAACATGAGTCCTTTGGAATTGCTTTAGGCCCTTATATTGCTAAGGGTTAAGTCTATCAAGATCAGTCTTCATATAATGTAGCTATTCCTGTCAACCATGTTCTCCTGGTTCTGCTCCCCTCACTCAGCATCAGTTCATAGAATTCTTCCTAGGATTTTCTGAAGTCTGCTGTCCATCATTTCTTATAGCACAATAGTATTCCATTGCATTAATATACCACACCTTATTCAGCCATGCCCCAATTGATCCTCAATTTCCAGTTCCTGGCCACCACACAAAGAGCTGCTACACGTGGGTCCTTTTCCCACTTTTATGATTTTTTTGGGATACAGCCCTAGAAAGGTATTGCTAGGTCAAAGGGTATGCACATTTTTATAGCCCTTTGGATATAGTTCCATATTGCTCTCCAGAAGAGTTGGATTAACTCACAGCTCCACCAACAATGAATTAGTGTTTCATCTCTCCCACATCCTCTCCAACATTTATCATTTTCCTGTTTTGTCATGTTAGTCAACCTGGTAAGAGTGATGTGGTACCTCAGAGTTATTTTGATTTGCATCTCTCCAATCAATAGTGATTTAGTGCAATTTTTCATACGAATATAAATGGCTTTAATTCCTTCCTCTGAAAACTGCCTGTTCATATCTTTTGACCATTTATCAATTGGGGAATGGCTTGTATTCTTGTAAATTTCACTCAGTTCTCTATATATTTTAGAAATGACACCTTTATCAGAAACACTAATTGTAAAATTTTTTTCTCAGTTTTCTGCTTCTCTCCTAATCTTAGTTGGATTGGCTTTGTTTGTGCAAAAATTTTTCAATTTTATGTAATCAAAATTATCCATTTTGTATTTCAGAATGTTCTCTATCTCATATTTGGTCAAAAATCCCTCCATTCTCCATAAACCTGACAGATATTCTTTGCTCCACTAATTTGTTTATAGTATCAGTCTTTATACCTAAATTGTGTACCCATTTGGACTTTATTTTGGTATACAGTGTCAGGCATTGGTCTAAGCCCAGCTTCTGCCACATTATTTTCCCAGCAGTTTTTGTCAAATAGTGAGTTCTTATCCCAGAAATTCTTATCTTTAGGTTTATCAGACAGTAGATTGCTATAATCTTTGACTACCATGTCTTGTGTACCTAACCTATTCCACTGACCTACCCCTCTCTTTCTTAGCCAATACCAAGTAGTTTTGATATTGCTGCTTTGTAATACAATTTTAATATCTGGTATGGCTAGGCCACTTTCCCTATCATTTCTTTTCATTAATTCCTTTGATTTTTCTGCACATTTTCTTCTTCAAGATGAATTTTGATATTATTTTTCTAGCTCTATAAAATAATTTTTGGTAGTTTGATTGGTATGGCACTGAATAAATAAATTAATTTAGGTAAAATTATCATTTTTATTATATTAACTCAGCCTACCCATGAACAAATGATATTTTTCCAATTATTTAGAATTGACTTTATATGTGCAAAAAGTGTTTTGTAATTGTGTTCATATAGTTCCTGCATTTGTTTTGGCAGTAGACTCCCAAATATTTTATAATATCTTTAGTAACTTTAAATGGAATTTCTCTTTCTATCTCTTGCTGTTGGGTTTTGTTAATAATATATAGGAATGTTGAGGATTTATGTTGGTTTATTTTATATGTTTCAACTTCACTAAAGTTGTTCATTATTTCAAATAGTTTTTTTCTTTAGATTCTCTAGGATTCTCTAAGCATATCATCACACCATTGTAAAGAGTGATAATTTCTTCTTTGTGTATTCTAATTTCTTCTATTTCTTTTTCTTTTGTTACTGTTAAAGCTAACATTTCTAGTATTATATTGAATAATAGTGATGATAATGGACATCCTTGTTTCACCCCAATCTTATTAGAAAGGAATCTAGCTTATCTCCATTATATACAATGCTTGCTGAAGATTTTAGGTAGATGCTACTTACTTTAAGGAAGACTCCATTTATTCCTATGCTCTCCAGGGTTTTTAATAAGAATGGGTATTATTTTTTGTCCAAAGATTTCTACATGTTTTGAAATAATCATGTGGTTTGTGTTAGATTTGTTGTTGATATGATCATTTATGGTGGTTTATGTTAGATTTGTTGTTGATATGATAAATTATGCTGATAATTTTCCTAATATTGAGCCAATTTTGCATCCCTGGTATAAATCCTACCTGATCAAAGTATATTATTCTCATGATAAGTTGTTCTAATCTTTTTGCTAGTATTTTATTTAAAATGTTTGCATCTATATTCATCAGGGAAATTGGTCTATAATTTTCTTTCTCTGTCTTGGCTCTTCTGTTTTAGTTACTTAAAAAAGCATAGCACCTTAATAGCTCTGTGACCCTGGGCAAGTCACTTAATCCTGATTACCTCAAAAAAAACCTTAACTCCTGATTGCCTTTTAGAATGGCAATTTATAACTCCAATAAAAACGTATTCTTCGAACGTAGATGATACACATATTTTGCCTCTTTGCCAAATGTTTGTATGTAAGGTAAAATCTTACAGTTGTTTTAATTTACATTTCTATTATTGGTGATTTGGACCAATCTTTCACATGGTGGTTGCCAGTTTGCCCTTCTTTTGACAACTATTCATATAATTTGACTACTTATCTATTTGAAAATGGCTCTTGGCCTTGCACATTCATTTTAGTTCCCTATGTATATTGACTGTCAGACCCTTATCAGAGATATTTGACACAAGCATTTTTGCCCCATGTATCACCAAGGCAATATTCATAGCACTGGTGGTGGCTGTAAATATGCCAGTATAGTTCTCAATCATAAAGTAAAACAGACTCTCCACATAGAAGGCAAAAGAAAAACATTTATTTAGACACCAGGAAGCCAAATCCCAGAATGAGAAAGCAAAAATCCATCACAGCAACCAAGAAGTCAATACAGGTTATCAACTCGGGGGCAAAGCCATGCCCAAGCCTCCCTGCCCACTGCTGGGACCTTCCCACAAACAAACACTCATGAACCTAAGCTATGCTTGCCTGTGTCCTTCCCAGCTCTGATTAGACTGACTAACTTTTCAGCTCTCCTCCACTCTTCCTGTTCCACCTGTTCAGCTCCTCCCACCATATGTGACTTAGGCTTCTCTTGTGGTCTAAGCAGGTCACATGGGCCTATTAATAAATGGGAAGTATTTTCCCATTTCCATTACCATTACCTTTACACCCAATCAACAGTTTCTCTTCTAATCCTAGGTACATTGATTGTGTGTATATGTGTGCAAAACTTTTTAAAATTCATGTAATTAAAATAATTTATCTTTTAGGATTTCTTCTCTTTCTTGTTTGATTAAAAATTTTTCTCTAAAGTCAAAACTGTGAAAGATACTTGGTCTTATTATCTTTTATTTTATTCTAGGGTGTAACATTTTATATTCAGGTAACATATCAATTTTGAATAATGGAACATGTTTTCCAATCTTCCATCAGTTCTGGTCAAATGGGGGGTACTTCTCTAAGTCATATTCT
This sequence comes from Notamacropus eugenii, assembly GCF_028372415.1. Lineage (NCBI taxonomy): Eukaryota > Metazoa > Chordata > Mammalia > Diprotodontia > Macropodidae > Notamacropus > Notamacropus eugenii. The sequence goes on along the minus strand of NC_092875.1, from coordinate 417,928,823 downwards.
CAGATTCATTGAAGACTGTGCTATTGAGTTTGATTGGTTCTTGTTTATTTTGTCTGTTTAACTGAACTACTTTTCTCATTTTTAACCAGTATCAAAAAGTTCTTATAATTATTATTTTGTTACATTATAATTTGAGATCTGAAAATTTTATTACTTTTTCATTCTTTCTTATTAAAATAAATTGTCCCCCTTGAAATGCTAGAATTTCTGTTCCTCCAAATGAATTTTTTTTATCATTTTGTCTTATTTTTCATTCCTGGTGTAGTTTAATTGGCATAATTCTAAACCAATAAATTAATTTAGGGAATATTATGATTTATTATTTTATTATAGTACAAATATGAACAATGAATATATTTATAATTATTTGTTATTCTTTATTTTGTTAATTAATTAATTCAAAGAATGAATCATAGATTTATATAAAGAGGAGATTTCTTAGTGTGTGAGTTAGACTTTGTGGCTGCTAAGATACCTTATTACCTTTCATGTGAATTATTGCTATAGCCTCCTAACTGACCTTCTTGTTCCCCAGTCTTTCCTCTCTACTTCATCACCTACACAGTTATTTACGTGATAATCCCCAAACAGAGGTCTGACATGTCAGTCCTTTCTACAAAAACGTCTTTAATAACTCCCTATTACCTCTTACATAAATTGCATCCTCAGCTTGGCATTCAAAACCCTCTTCAGTTTTGTTCTCCACTACCTTTCCAGCTTGAGTTCCTATGTATCTGCTCCACCCACTCTTCATTTCTATCAAACTGGCTTGCTAGTTTTTCCCATAATTAATATTTCATCTCCTTGTCTGTCTTTGCACAAATAGTCTCTCATTTTTTTTGTTGTTTGTTTGTTTTTGCATTGGCAGATAGGAAAGACAGTACATAGAATATTGAGCGAGGAGTCGGAAAAATTTGAGTTCAAATCTGACCTCAGACATTTACTAACTGTGATACCCTGGGCAAGTCACTTGACAAGTGTCTGCCTCTGTTTCCTCAACCATAAAACTGAGATAATAAGAGCACCTACATTCCCCAGGGTTACTGTGAGAATCCAGTGATATAACATTTGTAAAAGGCTTAGCACAGTGTCTAGTACATAATAGAGCCTTATTAAATACTTAGTTTCTTCCTTCCTTTCTATGTTCAATGCTTAGCATAGTGCCTTACACATAAAAGATCCTAAAACAATGACTGTTGAATCAAATTGAAACAGGAATTAACAAAACCATAACCAAAAACAATAACCAGCATCTAATTGGGAGTTTAAGACTTCTCACTGGATTTCCTTTTTTTTTTTTTTTTTTAACATTCTTCCAGATTTCCTTATACTGCTAACTACAGACAACTTTTTAGAAAAATCCTCCTATTTACTCAGCCTTTTTTTTTTTTAAAAAAAGATTCATTTTTAGCCTGATTTATGACTGGAGTTTGACATTACAGTTAATCTCCATGGTAACAATCGAGATTTCACAAACAGCAGCTTTGAGATGTCACTCAATAAATAGATAAAAAAGGGTAGATAAGGTTTTAATTTGCACAGTGATCTTGATGATTAGCAGTGATGTGAAAGGAAATTTAAAAAAATATAGATCTATTATAGACAGATTCAGATAAAAATATTTAATTTGGACTCTAGCATTTGAATTAGAGAAGTGATTATGCAATTGTTGGTTTACAGAAAGATTGTTTTTCCCTCTTTGCCCTAAATGATATGATGGGATAGAAAGAGAACTGGACCAAGAGTCAGGGCACATGAATTCTAGTTCTTGCTGCTAAGAATGAGTTGTGTGATTTGGGGTTCTTTATGTGATCTCTTTAAGCTTCTGTTTCCTCCTTTAAGGAAGCTGAATCCAATCTCTAGGTCTAATTTTATGATTATATGAATTAGTAGGACAGACATCTCTAGCTTACAAATATGAAAACCAAGGAATGGAGTGATTAATGACTTACCTATGTTTACATTTGAGTTATTGGCAGGTCTAGGTCTACAGATCAACTTTTAATGAAGAAGATTTTTCCCCCCACTGGACCATGAGTGCATCCAGAAACTATACTGTTAATAAAGCTTGCCATTCATTTTTTTATAAGGCAAGCTTTTCTCACCTATTTCTCCCCAGTATTCCATTAAACCCTTGGTACCACTCTACATGTCATAGGACTATAGCTATATACTGAGCTTTACGTCAAAGAAATGCTCTTGAGAAATTATCTCATCACATTTTTATAAATAGTATCACATTTTCTAATTAACTGAGACAATAATTTAAGAGGTATTTTACCACTGGAACTTTTTGAAAAGAAATATGATTTAGTCAGACCTGTGAATATAGGATATCAATTTGCCAGCTGTGTGAAGGATTGATTGGAGAAGGTAAAGAGTTTAGGAAGGGGGAGGAAGGAGGTGAAGAGTGTGAGTAGTGATAAGGGAATGGAGAAAGAGAATTAACAAAATTTAGCAATTGATTGGATCTGAGGGTCACAACCCATTACTTTCCTTCATGCACTCTAGGTTCCAAACAAATTGGCATATTTACTGTTTCTTGTGCATGCCATTTGATATCTCATCTCCCTGCCTCTGTGACCCTATGACTGAATCCAGACTTCATGGAAGAAATCCCCTTAATAAAAGGATTTGTTCTGTAAAACTTGAACTTAGTTAAAAGGCTACGCCCAAGGACCTAGAAGTCTATATGTGACCTGGAGGCTTTGGATTCTCCAACCTTGGACTAGAGTTTTGTTCATTTTGGTGAGCCTGGAAGTGTTTAGCTAATTGAACACAAAGTGTTGGATAATAGACTGAGTTCAGCCTAGAAGGTCTTCAGAAGAGTGTTACAAGTCTCTGTGCTTAGATAAAAATAACTGACTTTTTGAAAACAATGACTTAGGTGAAAGCTTAGAAGGCACACTCAAAAATTTAAAGGATAATATCAAGAAGAAGAGAGTATGATGACTGCTCCATAGGCTTCTGCTGTGGTTATGGTGCATCTGTAGTCCTGTGTGTGGATCTACATGTCACATTTTTAGAATAGACATCAACAAACTGAAATGTGCCTAGTAGCGGATTAGTAAGGGTTGAGATGAATTGACACTTAGGAGTAATGCCCTAAGAAACCAACAGTATTATCCTGAGGCACCAAGAGTATCAACCTAAGGCATTCAGGTTAGGCTAGTTTTTTGTTATTAAATATTGAAACTATCCTCAAGATTTAATTGATGCTGAAGATTAAAACTTGGGCCATTGATGTGGCTTCCTTGTTACCTGAGTACAACCTCCCCCCCCAGAACAAAACACAAGGAGTTTCAGTTATTCTCTGATGCTTGACCATCCAGGGCAAACCCCTTGTAATAAAATAAAGAAACCCATGGTCTTTTCATAGGCTAGAATTTTTAGCTCATTGCTAAGAGCAGTAGCCTATAAATCAGTGGAAATATCCTTGACAGTTAAGGAAATGGGGAGTCATTTAAATGCTTTCATGGGAGGCATTTCCTGGTTTTGCCTTAGTGTTACAAAGAACTATCTGATATGAAATGACTTCACTCTCATGGGTCCTGATGAAGAAGGTCAACAAGCAGAATCAAACACTAAAAATCTCAGTAAAATGTCATTAACTGAGACAGCTAATTTGGAATGTGATCATTTGGACATCAACTAGACTGAAGTTCCTTTTTGTAACCTATGTGAAGGAAGGATTTACTAAGCAAATTGGTCTAAAATGAGATTTCTGGGAGGGAATGATCAAGCTATTTAAGAAGATAAAAAGGTTCCATGGACTCTGGATGCAATCATCTACATGTAAATAATTAATATTTGTTATATAAGGCAGGTCTCCTAAGGACTTCTGGGTAAGATGTAGTTTGCAGAGTCCAAGTTACTGGGTGTACTTGAGCCTAACAAAATTGCATCTCTTTTTAAAATTTAATTCATTCTGACTTCTCATGAACTTGGACTGATCTCTTTCCCTCTCAGTTATTATAGGTTTTGCTGCATAAAATATTGGGTACTATGCAATTACTATGGTATAGGATATTATATAAAAAATAAATCTATAAGTATTTATTAAGTGTCTACTGTGTGCCAGGTATTAGGATGGGGGCTGGGGATATAAATAAAAAGAATGAAACAATCCTAATTAAAAGAGGTAGGAAATGCTATGTAAGGTAAGATGAATCAATTGTTTAATACACATTTAGTAGTTCCTACTATGTGGTAATATTTTGCTGTCACTAGAGATACAGAGACAAAGTTTCTTGCCCTTAAGAGACTTATTTTCTTTTACTTCTTTTTCTTTTTTATTAAATTATTTTATTTGTTTTCAGTGTTCTGCAATCACTTCCATATATCTTAGATTTTTCCCCTTCCCTCCCTACTCCCTCCCTGAGATGGTGTACAATCTTATATGGGTTCTACACATACATTCCTATCAAATAAATTTTCACCTTAGGCAGGTTTCATAGAAGAATTAAAATGAATGGGAGAAACCATAAAACAAAACAAAATAAAACATAATATAAAAGAAAATGGTCTGCTTCATTCTGCAATCCAATTCCATAGTTCTTTCTCTGGATGTGGAAGACATTTTACCTCAAGTGTTCACTGGGAATTTCTTAAGTCCTTGCATTGCCATGAAGTACTAAGTCTACCAGAAAAATTCCCCACACACTGTGGTTGTTGCTGTGTACAGAATTCTCCTGGTTCTGCTCCTTTCACTCAGCATCAGTTCATATAAGTCCTTCCAGGGCTCTCTGAAGTCTTCCTGTTCATCATTTCTTATAGCACAAGACTATTCCATTGCATTCATACACCACAATGTGTTCAGTCATTCCCCAGTTGATGGGCATCCCCTTGATTTCCCATTTTTAGCCACTGCAAAGAGAGCATATTTTTGTATATCTGGTATCCTTTCCCATTAAGAGACTTATTTTCCACTGGGGTGATGTAATACATAACCATATATACAAAAGAAGCACTTAACAATTTGGAAGAGGAAAGTAACAACTGGGGGGGGGGGGTGGAGTGGATGTGGTGGAGTGACAGGCCACAACTGTAAACTTCCCCTAAAGCCGCTCTCGCCAAATGACCAGAGACCACAGGGACTATGATGAACAGAATTTGTAGTGGGCAAGCAAGGGAAAGTCATGGTGAATCATTTTTCAGGTCAGAACATTTTAAAAAGACAGAAGAAAGAGGTCTTTGGACAGTGTGGTAGAGGCTCCCCAAGAGCCTAAGGCAGTAGGAATGGCATCTGGTGGTAGCAGTGGAAGTAGCAGCAGCTACAGTGGAACAAGAACCCAGGGGTTTTAAGGGGACTGAACACCTGGTCAGAAAGAGATCCTAGGGAATCATTTTTCTAGCACTGAGTATAAGATCAGGTGCCATTGGGCAGCTCTGTTATCCATTACCCAGCTCTGGGTCAGAGTTGAAAGGTGGCAAGTGCCCTATCTTGATAAGTAGCAAAATACACAAGAGGAAAGAGTAACCAGATCTCTGCCTAGATGACTCTAACCTGGAGGTAACAAAAACCTAAAGCATTTTCTCCAGAAAAAATCCCCAAACAAAAACTCCCAGAAATAATATAGCCAAATTCCACAGCTTCCAGATCAAGGAGAAAATACTGTAAACATCCAGAAAGAAACAATTCAGGCACTGTAGACCTACAGTCAGGATCATGCAAGACTTATCAGTTACCACTGTAAAGGAGTAGAGGGTTTGGAATAAGATATTACAGAAGGCAAAGGAGCTAAAATTACAACTAAGAATAACTTATCCAGTAAAACCAAGAATAATCCTACATAGGGAAAAAATGTATACTTAATGATACAGAAAGCATTCAAGCCTTCTTGATAAGAAGATCAGAGCTGAATAGAAAATTTGATATTAAAACACAAGACTCAAAAGAAACCTATGAAAGATGAACATGAATGAGAAGTTATATTGATTAAATTCCTATACTGAAAGATGAAACACATAACACATGAGAACGCTGTCATCATTAGGGCAGTTAGAAGAAGTCTACTTAGACAAAAGGTTTAGGCATGTCTATTACTTTGGGATGATCTTAAAAAAAGAACTGAGAATGACAAAGAGGGATACAGTGGGAGAAGGGAGATGAGGAATAGGGAAAATTTTCTCATATAAATGAGGGGCACAGAGAAGAATTTTTGTAATGGAATGGAAAACAAATGGTGTGAGGAAGTAGGAAACCTCAACCTCAAACGAACATGTCCAAGGAGGGAAGGGTATATACATACTTTAGTATAGAAATTCATCTTACTCATCAGGAAGTAGGCAACAAAGAGAAAAGAGGAGTTTATTAGAGGGAGGATATATTAATGGAGGCAGTGGTCAGAAGCAAAACAGACTTTTGAGAATGGGACAAAAAATGAAAAGGACAATCTGAAGAGAGTAGGATGAAGGCAAACACAAAATTTGCAATCATATCTGTGAATGTGAATGGGATGTATTCACCATAAAACTGAGTAGATTGCAGATTGGATTAGAAACCAAAATCCAACAATATGCTGTTGACAAGAGATACACTCAAAACAGAAAAACAGTGAAAATGAGTGGCTGAAGCAGAATTCATCATGGTTCAACTGAAGTTTAAAAAAAGCAGGACTAGCAATTGTCATCTCAAACAAAGCAAAAACAAAACTAGACCTAATCAAAAGAGAAAATCGAGGAAACTACATTTTGTTAAAAGGTGCCATGGACAATGAAGTAATAACGGTACTGAACATACATCCACTAAAATGTATATCATGAGTTATAGGAGGAAATAGTAAAACTATGCTAGTTGGAGGGGAAGCTCAATTTACTCCCCTCATAACTAGATACATTTAACCATAAAATAAACAAGAAAGAAATTAAGACAATCAATAGAATTTTAGAAAAGTTAGGTATATTATACCTCAGGAGAATATTGAATGAAAATAGAAAAGAGTATTCCTATTTCTCATCTATGCATCGTAACTTCACAAAAAACTGACCATGTTTTAGGGACATATATATCTCATAAACAAATGCAGAAAAGTTAGAAATAAGAGACATCTTTTTTGGATCATAATGCAATAAAGTTACAGTCTATAAAGGGCCTTTGAAGCATAGACTAAATTTAATTAGAAACTAAATAATTAATCCTAAAAAGTGAGTGGATCAAAGAACAAATTATAGAAACAATCAATAATTTCATTAAAGATAATATTTAGGATTTCTTGTAAAACCTTCTGATTTAAAATATTCTCGGTATAACTTCATAAAAAAAAATTTCCTTGAAGAGAGAAAAGCAGTAATAATTTAGATTCTCTTTGGCTTGAATATCATCGATGCCTTCAGATACTTTTCTCAGGTAACATCAAAGGCAAGCAATGACCCTTCTACCCTTGTACCAATTTCATATGAAGAGAAGATGCTACATGATGCTTTTAAGTATCTGGGAAACATAAAAGACTTTAAGAGGAACCTCAGAAATGGATTTTTGAATATCACAATGCTTTTCTTTTCCTTTCAAATACAATACAGAGTATCAATTCCTTCATACGCTTTTGATCTTTTTTATTTTATCTCTCATTTGTATCTCAAGTTTAGTTCCTTGCACCTTGCAGGGGCTCAATAGCTGCTACGTGAATGGAATCCTATGTCATGGGTTCTGCTGTATGGATCCCGCAGACACACAAGGAAGAGCTGAGTGGAAGATGCAGTGGATGGAGTCAGCAGGTCTTTGTCATCAGCTTACTGCATGACCTTAGAAAAAGTTGCTGTTAACCATGCTGGAACAGTTTCTCCAACTATCAAGTGAAGATAAAGCTACTTGCATTGTCTTTTGTCCAGGGTTGTTGTAAAGCTAAAAAAATCATATACATACATGTGTGTATGCATGTGAAATTATGAATGTTTACTTGCACATACATATGTACATATATGATATATGCATATAAAATATGTACTCGTGTGTATGCATGCACATGTGTGTATGTATACATGAATACAGTTACATAGCTTTCAAAGTGCTTACAGAAGTATATATACACATGTGTAAATGTAGAGGCATATGTACATACATTATGTATTGCACTATGCTAAATTCTGGATGTACAAAAAGAGGCAAGTGTGTGTATATATATGCATATATATGCACCAAACATATGTCTATGCACAGATGTACATGTTAGATATGTATGTGTACATATGAACACATATACACATGGACATATATAATGTGTGTACATATGCATGTATACACACGCATGTTTACATAAGTACTTTTGAAAGTATGACGTATAACATAAACATACAGTACTACTGCATTTACACGGTAGCCTCATGGATTGAGTGGATCACGAGCCGGCCCCAGACACAACAAGACTTGGGATCAAGTCCTGCCTGTGACGTAGTCTGCCCCTATCCCACCTTCTAGAGCAAAGACATCACATTCACTGCCAGAATGCAGCACACAACAACGCTGAGTGAGGCCCAAACTGAATTAAAATGTAACTGGGAAATATTTGACAACATAAATAAAAATAGAACATATATAGAGCATAGATAATGTTAGTATGTTTTTCTAAGTCAATGTACATTAGTAGGGATCTTTATATATAGTTTAATGGCCCCCATTCTATTTGAATTTGGTATCACTATTCCTAAATCTTCTAATCTGCTATCTTTCCTCTTTTGATTACTTACTATTTATCCTGTAAAAAGCTTGTTTATACATATTTGCTTGTTATCCTCCCTGCCCCCCGACCCTGGCCCAGATTATGAGTTCCTTGAGGGTAGGCAAGGTCTTTTGCCTCTTTTTGTATGCCCAGAATTTAGCGTAGTGCAGAGCCCACAGTAGGTGCTTAATAAATGTTTATTAACTGACTACGTGGTCCTAAGCAAGTCACTTAACCTCTCAGGAACTCTGACCTATACACAGGGGTCAGAAATGCCTATACAAGCTTCCTCTAATTCCTCATTATTTCCATATTTTTCTTTTTCTGCCTTTTACTATCTGGCTTCAACCAATCTTCTGAAACAACATCTTTTGGAAGTCGGGTGACTTCCCAATTGCAAATGTAATTTTCTCAGAAGTAAACAGAAAGCTGCCATTTAGAAAATGAAAGGACTAAGAAAGGGAGAGACTTGTGGTCAACAGTGGCCCCAAAACAAACCAGAAATTATGGATCCACAAAGTTAATGAAAGAGCATCAGGGTAAAAGATCTAGAATCCAGGCAGTCAAGGGCACTTGTGTTAAGTAGTGACCTTAACTGTACCTTAAGAGATTTCTGATTTGGGTGTTCCTTTATATGCATTCTTCTAGAACCAAAAAAAGGAATCAAAAAGCATTTATTACAGGAAGTGCCTTAATAACTGGAGGGATCAGTAAAGGTTTCACAACTTGAGCCAAGTCTTAAAAGAAGCTGATGATTCTAAGAGATAGAGGTGAGGAAGGATTGTATTCCAGGTATGGGGGGACAGCAAAACCAAAGAACTGGAGATGGAATAGTGTGTGTGTTTAGCACAGAGCACTGTGCCTCCTGTATATGAATACTGAACTACAAAAGTACCAACTACTTCTTGATTCCCTGCATGGGATCAGTCATAGTCTGGCAGAGCACTCTTACACCCATTCTACTCTTGCCATCGTCTCGACAGTAAGGTGCTTTCTGGTAAATACAGCTAAAGATGTTTAGCATCACTTCCTTACTTTTTGGCTTGTATCTTTTTCTTAGAACACTGACAAGTTCTTCTCCTAACCTCTTGAATAGTGCCTTTCCCCCACAAGCCTTCAAATTTCTCTTCTCCGTGCTGCTAAAAACAGAGAAAAGAATAATTTCAGATTTACTTCTACTGTTCTTTTAACTATTCCAGATAACCTAAGGGCTGGAAAGAAAAGCAAACTGATCTATCCCTTTGTGCATCATATTTGGGAGGTTAGAAATGAATGATCACATGTTAATCAGGAAACTTGCTTCTGTGGCAGACTGGAGCCCATGTTTCCCAGAGTCCTGTGGTGGTTTTGATCTAGCAGCGTATTTGTGCCTCATCCTGACAGCTTGTAGTAATGCTTTAAAAAATGTACCGTACTCCCAGATTTCTCTCCACAGTTTCTCTTGGCAATAGGGAATTCAGGACTGTTCTATTGCCTTTGTCATCATATATGCCTGAAAGTGCAGACTCTTACAGCTGATTTTTTCTGCAATATCAATTCAGAGGATCTTTTCTCTTAATTTCTTTTTCTAAGCATTTAACTTTCCCTCCAAGTGTTCTCCCCCCTTTCATTGAAGAGAAAAAATAAAATAAAATGCGCCTAACAAACATGCAAGTACAGGAAAACAAATTCCCACTTTGGCCAGGTCTAAAAAATGTACATTCTACCTTTAAATTCCATTTCCTTTCGGCAGGAAGTGGGTAGCATAACCCATCTTCAGTCTGGTAGATTCAAGGTTTATTATTGCCTTCATCAGAGTTGTAAAGTCCTTGAAAACCATCTTTCTCTATATTTGTTTTCATTGTCTAAATTGTTCTCCAAGTTCAACTCACTTTATTCTGCATCAGTTCATAAAGATCTTCCCAGTTTTCTCTGAAAAAAATCCACTTTGTCATTTCTTATGACATAATAATATTTCATGGCGTTCATATATCATAAGTGGTTCTGCCATTCTCTAATGTAATAGTATCCCCTTCATTTCCAGTTCTTTGACACTACAAAAAGAGCTGCTATGACTATTTTTGCACATATGAGTCCTTTTCCACAGGAACTTTCTCAAATAGCCACAGACTTTCTCCAGTACTGTCATAAGACCAATCACTTTGTTGCCCAGAATATTAGTAGTCCAAGAAGGCAGTTAGGGTGCCTTGTAATTCCAACGTGTTAAAAGCATGAGAGAGAATGGGTGATTTTAATGGTGTAAATGTATGTATAAGAGTATGGGGACTTGAGGAATAGAGAGGATGACACTGGGAGAGATTAACACTGATGAAACTTAAGGACATAGAGTGGAGTTGTTAAACATATGGCCCATGATTGAGACCCACAACACTCCCCATTGCCTTGAACCAGATTAAAATGTAATTGAGAAATGTTTAACATAAAACTTAGAACAGAATACAATGTTAATAGTGGTTTTCTAAGTTAATATGGATCCCATGGGGATGCTATGTGTGGTTTAGAGGTTCTATTTCTATTTCAGCTTTTTGTTCTTACCAGCCCTAAAATTATCTGGAATGGGTGGTACATTAGAATTGAAACTAAAATTATTCCTTCCTGCGTTTTTCAGCACCATAGAGAAGAGATATTTGACTTGAGGGAAAAGGGCATTCAAAGGGTTAGGAAAGGTGCCCACAGGCACCTTACTGTTGAGACAGTGGCAAGAGTAGGAGGGGTACAATAGAGTCTTGTGCCAGACTGTGACTAATCCCACACAAGGAACCAAGAAGTATTTGGTATTTGTGTCGTTCAGTTGTTTTTGACTCTTGTTGACCTCATTTGGAGTTTTCTTGGCAAAGATACTGAAGTGGTTTGCCATTTCCATCTCCAGTTCATTTTACAGATGAGGACACTGAGGCAAACAGAGGTAAATGGTTTGCCCAGGGTGACAGAGCTGCAAAGGTTTCCAAGTCAGATTTGAACCCATTGACAAGACTTGGTTAATTGAAGAATGAAAATAATATGCAACTTTGAATATATTGAGGAGACATGACATAGAAAGCTGGATTTCGAGTCAGGAATACCTTGGTTCCGGTCCTTCCTCCCTCCCTCCCTCCCTTCCTCCCTCCCTTCCTTCCTTCCTTCCTTCCTTCCTTCCTTCCTTCCTTCCTTCCTTCCTTCCTTCCTTCCTTCCTTCCTTCCTTCCTTCCTTCCCTCCTTCCTTCCTTATTCGTTCAATAAGTATTTATTAAATATTTTGGTATCAGAGACTTTGTCATAGAGGGGAGCAGCAAAAGATAAAATCAGAAAGGTAGGACCATGGTCCAAAAATGCCCTCCCAAAAATTCCCTTCAGGGTTGACAAACTGTCTAAAGTGAAATGGAGACCATATTCTTTTTTTTTTTTAAATCTGAACCCAGTGTGCCCAATCAGCTAAGCTGGGTCACTAATCATAGGAAAAGAACCCCCTCCCCCCTCACTCCACCTCCATCTGGTCTCTGCAAATGTACAATGGTTGCATTTTCAAAGAAGAGTGTTCTAAGCCATTGAAGAATTTTCAGCAAGACTTCCCTGAGGGATAAAAAAAAATCATGAAATAATGATTTTATGACAAAAACCAGTATTTCTGTCACAGCTGTGCCAACTGCTTAGCAGTTGACAATTTTAAAAACAAAATTAAGCAAAAAAACTGAACCCATATCACTCAATCCCTTCCCCAGGGCTGGTTTGAATATTCCCCATGTTATATCCACTTTCAATGACATTTAGCCATTTTTATCAATTCTTGTTCATCCCTAGCTCTCAGGAGGCACATTATCCAAGGCTTTTCTAGAATGAGTTCCCTTTTTTCCACATAGGCATTTGTGAAACATGATATGTGTTTGATTAACAATTATTTTGATTCTCTCTTTGGGTGATATAAGGTCTCTTCAACAGGCAACTGAAAGGACAGGGCAGAGTCTCAGTTTGCTAATGGCAGATATCTAGCCCATGCTGTGTCCAAATTTCTAGGTCATCACTGACTCACATTTTTAGGAAATTGATCTGCTATTTCTGGGTTTGAAGCTTATTAGGAAAGAAAGATCTTGATACAGTGAAAAGAGTACTAGCTTTAAAGCCAGAGGTCCTTGGGTTCAAAATCTCCCTCAGATTCTTACAAGCTATGTGTCCTTGGAAAAATAATTTAAACCTCCCCCAAACCTATTTCCTTGTTAAAATGAGGGAGTTGCACTAGATGGATCCTGAAGTTCCTTCCAACCTGAGATCTACGATTTGGAATCAGGGAAAGGAAAGGACATGTCACATGAGCATATAAAATACAAGGAGAAGGGAAGACTAGGGGTTATCCAAATGATTGCAACTGCACTCTTCTCTGTTACCTGAAGGCTTACTTGGCTCTGTTGTCTTCTGTATAGCTGACCCTTCTACCCTAAGGCAACAAGGTTGCATTGCAGTCCTCTCTTGTCCACTCTTTGCTCAAAAACTCTCAATAGTTCTTCATCGTCCGTCAAGTAAAGTCCAATTTCGTAAGCTAGAATATCAAAATTTTTTGGATTCTGTCCTTACTTAGCTTTTCCAGCTCCATCTCTCCTTATGGAGTCTCCAGGACAAGCTGGTCTACTCAGTGTTCTTCATGCTTTACTCTTTCTCACTTCTTGATCTTTGATTATCTATGTACTTCCACCCAGAATGCCCTTCTCTCTCATCTCAACTTGTTGAAGTTGCATGCATCTTTCAGAAACCTTTGCAAATGCTCTTCTTCCATGATACCAACCTTGACTAGCCAAACTGGGAATTCTCTCTCCTCTAAATTTCTACAGCATTTTGTGCCTTTCCTATGACACTTATGATATATGATATTCCTAAAATACAAGTTTAAGAGAGTTTAATACCACTTTCCTGCTTAAGAAACCAGAGCCCCCTTGTTGTGTCTAAGATGTGCTCTAGCTGGCATGATCTTTCACAACCTGACCCCGTTTATCATTCTGGAACAATTTCATATTACAACCTTTCACACCCCTACATTCTAACCAACCTGGTTTATCTGATGTTCCCATACCCCTGTCATTCCAAGACCTATCCCTGGGTCTTTGCATAAGCTGTGCCACACACCCAAAATGCTTTCCATTCCAAAGGTTGCCTCTTGGAACTCCTAACTTGGAACCTTCAAAGTTCAGCCAGAAGCCTTTCCTAATCCCTTCCTCCCTAGTGGTGTCAAGCTCCAATGGAAGCAGGTGTCTGTGGCATATTGACTTAGAAAATCACAAATTAACATTATCTATGTTGGTTTGTATTTTTATTAATTTTGTTAAACACTTCCCAATTACATTTTAATCTGGTACTGTGGCTTCTAGCTACAGATGTGAATTTGACACCTCTAAAGCTCTAGCTAATTTCACTCTAAGAAACTGCTTCATATTTGCTTTGAACATATTTTGTATTTATTTTGTCTCTATATTCTTTCATCTAGTAGTAGAGTATAAGTTCATGAGGACAGGGAACTATTTTTATTTTTGACTTGGAATCTCCAGCACCTAGCACAGTGATTGGCATGTGGTAGGCATTTAATAAATGCATAGTGAGTTGAAGGCAATCCAGAGATGCCTAAGATTGGATACCAGCTGTGTTCATGAGGACTGAGGTGAAGTGATTTGATGACTGGCCTAAGTACATGATACAATTTTAGTGAACTAGAGGAGTCTGCTAACATCCTAAGGACATTGTGAAATGCCATTGGGTGTGAAACACCTGTACAAACCTCTCTCCATGAGTTTCTTCTCTTTAGGAATAGAAACAGACCTTGTTTGTTTTTGCATTTACCTCAGTCTCACACTGCTTACACATTTATTAGATGAGTGGGAAGAGTGATGATCAAGGTTAGCATTGTCACTGGAGAGGAACAGTATTTTCAGTGTCAGTAGCTCTACTGTACACCTCTATATGACACTTGGCCCTAGGTATGCTTTGCCTTCCTTATCTCAGTTTACACATGGAATAAATCCACTTGAAGTGTTCCTTGGGTTGATTTAAAGCAAATAGACCTTTTTAACCACACTGCAAGCCAATTCACTGAGAATCAAATTTTTGGGGTGGTGTAGCAGTGGAGAAAATTGTTCATTGCCATGAAGATGTGTACACAAATCTTATTCAACACAGCAATTACATTATACTAATGGATATTTATAAATAACCATTGTTATTGTTCAGTCATTTTGGTTGTGTCCAACTCTTTGTGACCCCATTTGGGGTATACTTGGCAAAGTTACTAGAGTGGTTTGCCATTTCCTTCTCTACTAATTCATTTTACACATAAAGAACCTGAGGCAAACAGAGTTAAGGGACTTGCCCAGGATCACATAGCTGGTAACGGTCTGAGGCTGAACTCAGGAAGATGAGTCTTCTTGACTCCAGGTCTGGTGTTTTATCCACTGCACCACCTAGCTGCCCCAATAAAATGACATACTCTTTGTAAAGTACTTTGCTCTAATCTTATAAAAAGGAGCTGAAAAATAAAATAAAAAGGGGCTGTATCTTCAGTTTGAGATCTTTTTGTTAATTGAGGTAGTCATTAGACCCATTCTATTAACAGGTTTTCCCCTTGCTAATAAACTGTTATCTTGCTTGGATAATGCATGCCTCAGTCTACCTTTGTTGAATTTTTACTTGGTGAATGAGTTTTTTTACTAGGTGAATGAGTTATTATTTAAGAGCAGTAGGGGGGAGGAAGGGAAGAAGGGAGAGAGAAAGAGCAGTATCTGGGTAAGTGTTAGGGATACAAATGAAAGTATGGTATATCATGCCTTTCCTCAAGGATCTTGGGAAGAAGAGGAAAAACAAGTTGTTGTGGAAGGGTTACACACTTAGTAAGCATGGGTCAGGATGTCTAGGCAGTATTGTGGAGGCTGGGAACTGAACAAATAAAGACAAAGCCAAGGATAATTCTAGAAATGAAGTCCAATTTTCCATTGAGGAAGGAATGAGATGATAACCCGAATGGTGACAGGATGACTGGAGGCATCTAGAAAATGGACACTCTATTCTCCATAAGCCAGAAAGGAGACTGAGGAAGGATGTACCACAGATGAATGATTACCATGAGGCTTTGACCAACATTACATTAGTAAGACAATAGCCAATTCATTCAACACCAGGTTCTCATTGTCAGGTTATTTAGAAGTAGGGAAGGACAAAAGAGAATGCTAGGGAGCAACATTAACTCTGGGAAGTATGGACCTGCAGGACAGAAGCACCTCTTGGTGGAGGTGCTGCTGATGTATGCATTTCTGCCTATAAAATGGAGGCTAGGGAATGGATCAAGCCAATATAACATGTATTGTTTTGTTGTGATAGTGGCTGTTATTTACCGTCTACGGAAAATGCAACTACAACCTTCATTTTGGAACGCATTTTTCCTAAATGGAATAAATTTTTATGTAAGTGTAGCATAATGTGTTTTTGCTCTCATATTGAATTAATAGGTTTGTTTGAAGAATGGCCATTTGTAGCTCTGTAAATTTACTAGTCAAAAGTATAATATAAGTTTTTCATTTTCTTCTAACTACGGCAAAAAGTTTCTCTCTGCTCCCCCTCCTCAAGAATGATAATAGCTTTTGACAAGGTCATTCCTTCCTGAGGTAACTGTCACCTCTCAACTTGGAGACCTCCCAATGCCACTTCCCAATGTAGTTGTATAACATCGTTAGGCTCATCATGTGGATCAACCCATCATTGGTTTTCTTCCAAACAACAGGCACCTACATTTGAACCCCTTGAGTATGGAAAAGATGACCCAGTATTAATTGGACAGACAACAATATGAGAACTGAAGGAAGGCAATAGCTTTCTGGGTCACCAATAATTTAAGAGATACTTCAGGATGATGTGACTGGAAAAAATGGTTTGAACATAACATGCTATGTAGAATGCAGAGTACATCTAGTAATCATAACTTCCTAGGAAACATAGTAAGTCTGAAATATTGTCATTGGGATTGCAGTGCAAGAGATTCAATTTTTAGAAAATGTGATGGAGGGAAGGAAAGCCAAGTTGTAGAGACTTGGCATGTTTGGTGCCCCAGGCAAAGCCTCAGCAGGAAAAACATGAAAGACTCAGCTAAGCAGAATTGTCAAATTCCAGTAACATCAGGATAGCTGAAAAGGATCGTTAAAACTAGGGTGAATAATCAGGAAGGCAGCAAGCAAGATCAATGCAAAGGAAAAAAGGGAAAAAAGGGAAAACTGGGGAACCTATGTGACATTACAGCAAAATCAGTGAAATAACCAACCATCAAAATTTAACTCATGCAGTGCTTCTGGTCATTGGTATTCTGCTCAATTTCCTCTTCTCTTCTGTAACCCAGGCAACAGAGAAAGGAATGTCAAAACGATTGTGGACTTGCATCACCAGCTCACCTTGAGGTACAGGAAGACAGAGATGTGAGGGAGGAATGTTCTTTCTTTACCTCATCATTCACCAAACAAGCAGGGGACCACCTGAAATGCAAACAATTAATGTGAAACATTTCCTAAATCTTAGAATTCTATAGAAATGTCAGTTATCATCACGATCATCATCATCATTGTCATTGTCATCATAGTCGTCATCATCATCACCCCCTAGAAGATTCACAGGGCACTGAGAAGGGATACAGTAACAGAAGAAAAGTGTATTCTGAATTCCTGAACTGTTTGAACGGAAGGGGGTCTGTAATGTAGAGTATTCCGGTTCACCCTCACTGAAGAAGAAGGAGTGGATGTATGGTGGTTCATGCCCCTTAAAATCCTCTAACAACGACCTTATTGTTCTTGTCAGGTGTTGGTTTATAGGAACAATTCATGAATTCTGATAAAACCCTACAGGCAAATTATTCATCTCCTGAAGAAAAAGTATTATTTGATTAGGAGAGTGTGAATTCAGAATTATTTAAAAATATGAATGTGAATGCTACTTATGTTGAAAAGTGCTGAATGATGCTGGAGAAAATCACAAAGTCATGTGTATTGGGTCCTTTACCAATTTATGATAAATAACTTCAAAATGGCCCTTCCTACAGGCAATCCTTTCTCTCTTTCCTGGTTGGTTCACTATCCTCATAGTAGATTTTTCAAACCTTTTTATCCCTGGCCTCAAACCTCTCATGGCTCCCTCTCCCCCTACTCTTTCAGTTAAGAACTTTGTCTTGGATTTTACTGAAAAAAATGAGGCCATTCACTGAAAACTTCTCTCAATCTCTATCTCACATCACACTGACATCTTTCTCCGCTGCTTCCTTCTTCACCTCTTTCTCATGTGAAGAAGAGCCAAGGCTATCCCCTTTACATGTACAAATGATATCATTACAATCTGTTTTCTCCAGATTTTTTCATTTGTCATCCTTATTCTCTCAATAATCTTCAATCCCTAATTGTCTCTTGGCTGCTTTCCTGCTGTGTACGAGTATGCCTATATCTCCCCTGGAGATTCATCCATCCTGGAATTCTATCATCCCACATACCTTCTTTCTTTAATGATCAAACTTCTTGATAACACTATTTACTATAGATGTCTCTGCTTTCCTTCCTCTCACTACTGTCTTCACATTCAGTGGTCTGGCTTTTGACTTCTTCATTCAGCTTTAACTGACTTTTCCAAAATTATCAATGATCTCTTAATTGACAAACCTATTGTCTTGTTTTCTCATTCCTCATACTTCTTGACTTGACTTCAGCTACTAACACTGTTGATCATGTTCTTCTCCTTGACACTTTCTCCTCTCTAGATTTTTGTAACTCTCCTCTGTCTGCTTCTCTTTCTACCTATCTGACCCTTTTTTCTCAATATCATTTGCAGGATCTTCATGCCCCCTTCCACTAATGATGGGCATCCCCTGTGGCTGAGACCTCTTCTCTTCTCCTTTTATACTATTTCCCTTGATCATATCAAAAGCTCCCAAGGATTCAATGCTCTTATCCATGTAGATTGTTTCTAATATCTATGCCTCTATCCCTGATCCTTTGCTTGACTTTCAGTCTAACATTGCCATATGCCTATTGGGTATTTCAAACAGGATGTAATGTAGATATCTTAAACTCAATGTATCTAAAACTGAACTTATTCATTATCTTTTCCCCCAAATCCCCTTTTCCTCCTAAATGTCCTAGGCTGTCAAGAGTACCACCATTGTCCTAGTTGCCCATTCTCAAAAACTCAATGTTATCCTTGAATACTTACTCTTTATAACTCTCTATATCCCACCTGTCATCAAATCCTGTCAATTTTACTGCCACAGCATCCTTTGTATATTCCCTTTTCCCTCCTCTGATATTGCTACCACCGTGGTAAGGATCTTCATCATGATCCTATGATCCCGGGGTAGGAACCCTGAGACCTCAAGGCCACATGTGTCCTTCTAGGTCCTCTGGTGTGGCCTTTTGACTGAGTCCAAGTTTTACAGAACAAATCCTTTTATTGGGGGGTTTGTTCTATGAAGTTTGGATTCAGTCCAAGGGTCACACTTGAGGACCCAGAGAGCCACATGAGGCCTTGAGGCAGCAGGTTCCCCAACCCCTGATTAGACAATTGAAATAATGTTCTGGTTATTAAGGTTACCTTAAATCTCTCCTCATCTTCCACTCACCTGACAAAGTGATTTTCCTAAAGTGCAGGTCTGACATACCCCTACTTAATAAACCACAGTAGCTCCCTATTACCTAAAGAGTCAAATATAAAATCTGTTGGCTTTTAAAACCCTTCATAATCAGCCCCTTACTACCTTTCCAGTCTTCTTATGCTTTACTTCCTTCCATGTACTCTATGATTCAGGGATACTGGCCTCTTTGCTGTTCCTCATTTAATCATCTCCATACATTTTCACTGGCTATTTCTTATGCCTGGGGTATTCTCCTCCTTTTCTTCACATCCAGGATTTTCTGGCTTCCTTCAAGTCTCAATTCAGATTCCACCTACTGAAAGAAATATTTCCAATGCTAAGACCTTACCTCTGAGATTACTGTCAATCTACCTTATTTGCATTTATTTCTACATAATTTACATATTGTCTTCTTCATTAGAACATGAAGTCAGCAGGGACAGATTTTGCCTTTCTTTGTATCACCAGTGCTTAATACAGGGTCTAGCACATTGTAAGTGCCTGATAAATGCTTATTTTTGACTGACTGACTAGATTCTCTCTCTCCCCCTCAAGCCATCCAAAGCACAAGTAAAATCCTTTGGAAAATTAGATGGGTATTAGTTGTCTGGGAATTTGGAAATTTGGTTTCCACCTTTCAGAGCATTTAGCTTTCTTTGAGATAAGATATTGTCTAGGATTTAAATGATGAGTCTCACTGACCCTTCTCTCTCAGAGGGTGAATAGTTAGGAGTGTGTTTTTCTGAAGAATGAGAATCCAAGTTCTTCACCTTCAAGACATAGAAGCTCAAATTCTTATTATTTTTATTTGAGTGAAAAACTTGAAATGGATTTTGATTGGAAATTGAAATTTTTTCATTCAACAAGCATTCATCAAATGCTTATTATATGTCACCAGGTTCTGTGCTAAATCTTGCAGATACAAAGACAAAAGTGGAATATTCAGTGACCTCAGGGACCTTATCTTCATGAAAAGGGCTTGAAGTTTTCAGTATATCTACATTAACTTCTATGTGACCTACTTCTAGGGTGGAATGGCTATCCACAGAGAAGTGAGGAATGATGAATGAGCGGAGAATGTGAAGAAGACCAGAGAGAACTCAACTCTGCAGGGATTTGGAGATCTGTTCTCGCCTTTTACGTATCTCTCACACTGTGATTCTTGTTAAGAGTCAGCTTCAGCTACTTATCTTCATTTCCATTCCTACTGAATGAGAATATAAGCATTATCTTTTCCCAGGTGTAAGCTATGGGTTAACTGATTGCACTGACTTGACCATGATTAATGTGGCTTCTTGGGGGTTTGAGTTGTATTTGATTATCTTTAGAGTGACAGAACTAATCACAAAAGTGGAACAAATGATCTTGTTCCAAAGGAAAAAAAATTCAGTCTTCAACTAGATGACAGTTCTTAAAGGTGGGAAAGCTCACCATGATTCTATGTGTCATGAATCAACCCATATAAACACCCACCCATATAAATGCCCTCTTTTTTTCCCCTTAATGGTCTTATATGTTGACCTTCTTTGAATTGCATTACTCAGTTTATTTTAATTCTGCCCCTTTAATTGGAAATTCTTGTTGGAAAAAAATGAATACACCTCAATAAAAGTGGTGCACATAATTTTATAATCAGTTGTTCAGCTGATATTTTTCTTGCACACATATGTATGTGAACAGATGGATCTCCTTTTTCATCTTTTTCTTTGACCACTGCCTTTTTTGTAAGTATGAAGATCCCATTAGGCAAATAATTGCTATACTAAATTTATTGTCTTCCGGTAGGAAAATCTCATGTTCAATTTTCTGTTTATTTCTCCCAGAAAACATAATTTTTATTACTTATCAATTTTATAATTCCAAGTTCCCTGAAGTTAAACTTTATTAACTATTTCACTATGCATCATGAAAGAATACATTTCTTGGCAAAAGAAAAGAAGGTGAAAGTTTGAACATCAGCTTTGGAGATTCTCAAATAATCCTACTCTCCCTGGAATAGAGCATGGTTAGGGTTATTATTATCTAAGGCACACAATAATTGTTTGCAAAAAAGGACTTAAAGAAAATACACTCTGATGACTTAATCTTTTCCTTAAGCTCTTGAGTGTAATCTTAATTTTCAAAAATGAACAAAATAAATTAAGTTGGTACTTAGGAGGATGCTTGATTTATTGCTTTGGGTATCCCTTCTTCCCATTTAAATTGCAACCCTCTCTACTTTCTCATCCTGTGAAAGTGTTATCAATGTTTTCCCACAAACCCTCCTTAGTGCTGAATGTCTTCTAATGCTCTTTTGGCATTTGGATAGCAGTGATATAATACCTGGGTTGTCTCTATTACCTCTCATCCTTACTACATGGAAAAAAATCCACTGAACAAAGTAAAGAATGATGACAGTGAGAAAATGATTTTAGGAAAATCAGGAATTTGTGTTTTAAGGTCTAAACTTCTTAGCTAACTAGTTCAATATTAGGCTAAATCCATGGTCCTTGGGCAGCCATCTTTTAGACACAATAGGTAATGGATCTTGAGCTCAGAGGGATTTTAGAAGCCATTTAATATAAATCTCTTATTTTACAGAAGAGAAAATTGAGGCAAAGGATTATTAAGGGTCATACCTAAAGTCACATAGAGTATCAAAGGCAAGAGTTGAACCCTGGTCATTTGTCTCCCATCAATGCCCTTTCCACAATACCAATGCCTTCACAAAAGGGTTCCTGAGCTTCAATTTGCCATGAAGGTTAATGTCAATTTGCCTGAAGTCAATATGGCATCAGAGAGGAATTTTCCCCTGCTGTTTCAAGACTAAGATATTGTTACCTCAATGTTGTCTTTTTTTTTTCCTCTCTTTACCTCTCCTATATCTATTACCAAGTTCCATTGATTCTACTTCCATATCATTCATATCCATTTTCTCCCTTCTGTACTTGACTTTTCTTGTACAATATACAATCCCTGAAGGTAAGGAATGTTTCATTTTTGTGTTCACATCCCATTGCACAGGGGCTTAATAGTTTGTGAAATTAAAACTGCCACCATCCAATGCTACACTCTCACTGCCAAATACCTACACCATTACAAAAGCTTCCTAACTAGTCGACCTACCTCCAGACTCTCTCAGTTCTCTCTCACACTCTTTCTAATTTGACTTTTTCTTATGCACAGATCAGTCATTGATTGCTTTCCACAAAACCTTCAGTGGCTCCTTATTATTTGTCAACTGAAGCGCTAAATCCTTAATCTAGCATTCAAGGATCTCCAAAATCTGGCATTGTTCTCATTTCCAACCTTATGAATCAATAGATAAATAATAATTAAGCTCTATGCTAGGTACTAAGGATAGAGATGCAAAAGGGAGATAGTCTTTTCCCTCAAGAAGCGTCCATTCCTCTGGGTATATATTCAGTCTTCCAGACAGACGGTTTCATGTCACATATTCGTCTCACATTTTCTCATTCCCATTTCTTTTGCTTGTATACTATCCTTCTATTTCTGCCTTTTGGAATCATATCCATTCTTCAAGATCCAACTCAAATGCAATCTGCTCCATGAAGTTTTCCCTGTCTCACCCTCTCCTCCACTAGCTAGAAATTATCCCTTTTGCCTTTAATTTCATGCAGTGCTTTATTTATACAGATTCCACATACACTTTTCATTCTTGTAGACTATAACTCCCTGAAGATAGGGAAGGATTCCTATTTGTCTTTGCATCCCACAGAACAGGAGCTTAATAGTTTGTGGAATTTAAATTTAATATATTTTACCAGCATGGGGTGCTGTTGTTCAGTCGCCCGTTCCTATTCGATAACAAAGACAAGCTGCTTAGCAGTTCCATGTTCATCCTGGGTGGTTATGTGCTTGGCCTAGCAACAGGGGATTTAGGGACAATCAACAAGTTCTCCATAGTTCTTAGAGGACAAACTTCCTCTGCCTCCATATCTGTCCCCTTTGTGGGGAATAGCATCTATTTCATGAGTCTAAGGGTGTGGTGCTTGTGGATTCATCCAGTTAGATTCCTGTGGCTCTTGTCCCAACCCACCAGGAGAATTCATCA